>NC_141626.1:31379494-31734494 GCF_047967505.1 Dipteris shenzhenensis
ATCAAATGATTGAAGCTCAAGAATTTAAAGCCTTCTCCATTTTGAGTGCATATGGTAGATCAAAGATGTGGTCATCACAATTGGAGGAGTACATTATACCATAAGTCTATTTGTCATTGTTGCTTTGGAAATAAATGCCTATCCATTGTTGTTAAGTAGACCTATTATGACATGACTGGGTTTCAAAATGATGACAATCAAGAGCACCAACACTAAGGTAAAAATCCCTACCAATCCAAGAAAGGTACTGAGTGGATGTCGACCCAAGGCCTTGGAAGTTGATGATCAGTTTCTACAAGATGTAGAATATCAACTATTGGAGATACAAATATTTAATGTGGCAACAATATATATTTTCCAGGCAACTGCTACCAAAATCAAGCATAAGACTAAAGAAGAAAGTTGAAAGAGAAGAAAGGCTTGTACCTTGGCCATTTCACTAAAGATGTTATTAGAGAATGAGAACTAGTCGAGTTAAGAATGACCTTGGCTTGGCTCTGAGAACTTGGTTCTAGAACCAACCTAAGAACTGAATTTAGAAACAATCGAGGAACCATGCATAGCCTCGGTAAATGCAAATGCTATGGATGTTCAGGTTCATGTTGTGAATAGTCTTTTTACTTAGTATAAACATGTATGCTCTTGGAGATGCATCAATTTACTAGGTGTTCCACTTAAGATATGCTAGCATTGGATTCCACTGGTACTAGATGCCAAGTTGGTTCATTAAAAAAGTACAAATGAATTTGAATGATGCTTGGGATGACACTTGGAATCCTCGAGGGAGCATTGCTGGGAGATGAAAATGTTTCTCGGAAGGTTGTTTCCTATTTCTAGCCTTGTCTTTGGACAAACATGGGACCACGAAAGATCTCCTATTTCTTACAGCTGTTGTTTCATGGGTGATTTCCCATTTGCCTATGGTTAGAGTAGATGCAGGTAGATAGAAGATGCTTTTATTGTATAGAGGGTGTTTTGGAGACAATCCCCCATTACTATGGGACTATCCTATGGCTCAAAGGATCTGGTTAGAGGCCTTTTGCATTGTTTACACACAGTGGATGTAGCAAAACTGCACATGGGGGATGGCTTCATGGCTCACGGAGGGAGGGTGTGCCTTCTTGATTGTTGGCTAGAGTTTTTTTTCTAAATATAGGGTTTATGGCTAGTAGGTCTTGTTGGCTCTTGGATAGAGATGTATGATACATCATCACCTTCTTGTGTATGCTTGACATCCATGCTAGAGGATAGTGTTTGGGAGATAGTGTCCAGCATTATTGCATGGAACATCTAGGTCACGTGGTGTAGTCAGGTGATGGTCAGCTAGCTGGTCCCTCCGACAACTACCCTAGTTGCAATTTTTTAAGGCATCATCTTTACTTTGTAGGACATCTAAAGCGTAGCACTCTAAGATCGAGAGTGCCTCTCAAAAGGTGTTTGTAAGTCTTATCATGCATGAGTCTTTTACACAATTTCCATGGGAGGTACTCACTAAATAACTACTGCCCTAGCTACTAGCCACATTACAAAAATTTTGGACTAAAAAAGAGGTCCTTTAAAGAATTATTAAAATATTAGAGGCTTGGATAAGGGAATATGGAATCCACCAAGGAGATTATGCCATGTGGACTCCTCTATTATAGAGGCTTTCCAAATCTAGGGCAAATACTTCTTTTTTTCCAAAATACCTACAATAGATGTCATTGATGCTTCACAATAAAATATTATCTTTGGCAGGCATAGCCTGACCATGTCAAGCCTCCTTGTTTTCTCCCATCCATCTATCCCTTAACTAGAACTATGCTCATGTTTTCCTTCTGGTTCAACCATTTGGCCTAGATCTTTGACTCTTAAACCAACTCTCTCAGTCCTCTCTATCTTCCCACCTCTTCCATGCACTCCAAAAAGGCATTCTTGCCACTTTCTAGTAACTTCTTTCAAACTATCTTCATTCCACTCTTGATTGTTTGCTTCTATTCATGTTTTATTTCACCTGCAAAAATCTCTCAGAGAAAACTTCTACCCAAGCTCTGTTCATCCCTCTTCTCTCTTACTTTGTTATCTCTTCTATCCATTCTCCACTTGCTTCTCTCTCTCTCTCTCTTAATCAAAGATTTGTCCTAACTTTGCTTCGAAGGAGGAAGAAAAATGGGTGATTTACCATTTTCACCCCTTTTTGTGTCTTATTGAAGCATAAAGAATGAGCTTCAAAATAAATAACGCGTATTTTCAAGGTAATGAAGTAATTTTTCCTTGAAAAATGTATCTTTATTAAGTACATATTGGATATCCATTTCAGTCATTATGGACGTATATGTCCCATCGATGAATGCCACATGTCACAAGGAGCACCGAGTATGAGGGGTGCCACTGCCTTGCCTTGTAGCCACGCAAGCCTCCCCATGCCCAAAAAGAGCTGTGGGATTAAGGGAGGGTCTCTCAAAGCCCTTCTTATATCCCAAGATTCCTTCATGATCCCATCATTTATGGGATTTCTCCCTTTTATATCCACATGTCACCTATGCATCTAGGGGCCTCAATACCCCTTCTAATTCTCATAGCTACCAAGGTTCGACCATGAATGGGGTTCGGACCACATACCTTCCAACACGTCTTGTGAGTGGCTGATGCATCTCTTGGGGCTTTTATGTGCAATTTATTAGTGGTGCTCAAAACGTGTGGGTGCACTATGCATGACTAGTGAGGTGGGTGTTCCTCCCATATGCTTAATTTGCTAAGGAGTTCATAGGGTAGCTAGGACTCATTCATCAACTCTTAGCCTAGGTCAAAATTGGTTGAAGGTACCTATATGCATGAAGACATTCATATGCTAGTGAGTCACTCGTGATACAATATAATGCTATGGAAGACTTGGAACCCCCAAATCTTTATTGTCGTCAAGGATGGCTTGCGTGTTGATGTAGTAGCACTTCAGTTGGCTCCCATTTATTGTTGTGGTGAGTTGGACTCCATCCGATATTTCCAACAACACACATCCAATGGGATTCATCTTTTTGAATCTATAAGGTCCTCAACCTAGGTATTTGAATTTTCCCTTATGGACTTTGGCATTGCATAATAGAACTAGGTCACCTTCCTTAATCTCTTTATCTTTAAGGTTTCTGTCAAACCATGCCTTTTTCATTTTCTGTTGTCATGGCATGGTAGATAACTGACCTTATAGGCATGGCATGGCATGGTAGGTAACTAACCTTTTCTCTATATGCATTTCCTATTGATAGAGTCTTTCCTTGAGGAACTCCTGGTAGGCAATTAACCTTGTCTTTGTATGCTTTTCCAATTGATAGAGTCTTTCCTTGAGGGACTCATGGTCGCCCATGTGTTCTTGCACTACCATGTGTATTGCTATTATATATTTCTGTGGGACCACTACTTCAAGGCCATATACCAATTGAAAAGGCGTATGCTTTCCTTCTTTAATTTTTGTTTTGTCATGGCATGGTAGGCAAATTGCAATTGATAGAGTCTTTCCTTGAGGGACTCATGGTTGCCCATGAGTTCTTGCACTGCTATGCATAGCCTTGGTATTAATAATTCCAGTGGGACCATTCCTTCAAGGATGTACACCAATTCAAATGGTGTAAATCTTGTACTTACCTTTAGTGTGGTTTGATATGCCCATAAGGCTACATTACTATTTTATGTCCCAGTCAAATCTCTTGGGCTCCACTATTTTGGTGAGGACAATGCATAGTACATTGAGGGTACCTTGTTGGTGGACTTGGCTTTTATCCATTTCCTTGGGGATAGTAGGGTATGCTTTTTCTATGGTGATAACAAAGTTCTTGGATTACCTCATTGATGGAATGTGTGCCTCTATTTGGCACAATTTCAATGGGGCAATCCTATAATCACATTTTCATACAATAACTTTGCTGTGCTTCTGGCATATGCCCTTCTCATTGTCAGCCCACTTTGTGAAGTAGTATGTGGCCACAATGATGTAGTGTGCTTGTGTTCCCTTTTCGGCTAGATGTATGGCTCCCATGAAATCAATCCCCAATTTTTCAAATGGTTGTTAAGTAGTGATTGTTGTTAGGGGGTTGAAGTCCTTGTGTTGGGGTCTGATTGTTATTTGGCATACATTACATCATTTGACATAGTCGTACAAATCTGCCCAAAGGGTTGGCCACCAATATCCTTCTAAGAGGACTTTTCTTGCTGTTGCTTCCCTTGCAAAGTGTCCAGGCTGCTATGCCTTCATGAACTTCTCTTATGATTGGCATGATTTCATGTGGCATAAGACATCCTTTAAGAATTTGGTCATTATCCATCTTGTATAGCTGACTTGTAATTAGTTGGTTGGGGGAAGCTTTTAGAATCAATTTCCTTGCCTCCACTGGTCTTAGTTTAGGTGGTGGTCTTCTTGTCATTAAATACCTGATTATGTCTGCACACCATTTGGCACAACATCAATTTAAAACAAAGCAGCATCATCTGGCAGGTCATCCTCTATTCCTTTTTGCTCTTCTGCTGTCATCAATTGTGACATATGATCTGTAATGTAATGTTGAGCTCCTTTCCATACCACTATTTGAAGTTGAATTTCTAGGAATAGTAGAAGCCATCTAGTGATCTAAATAGTGGTAAATGGTCAATTTAAAAGATACAATAGGACTTGATGATTTGTGTAAAATACAAAGTCAATTGCCAATACATAATGTCAGAATTTATTCACACTATAGGGGCCATTGCAAGGGCTTCTCTTTTAGTGGTAGTGGAATTGACTTCTGTGTCATTTAACTGCCTACTTACAAAGTAGATTGGATAAGTATTTTTTGTACTTTCCAAGTTGACATAGCACACTCCTAGTGCATATTTGGAACCATCTGTATGCACATGGAATTCAATGTCCCGATTCAGAGCCATCAGTATGGAAGCTGTGATCAATCTCTACTTGAGGGTTTCGATGCTTGTTCACATTATTCTATCCAGATGAAAGTTACCAGTAGCTTATATAGGGGTCTTCCAATCATGGAATACCTAAGTATGAACCTTCTATAGTATCCAACATGGCCCATGAATACTTGGATACCCTTAGCATTTTGTTGGGGGGGAGAAGCTGTGGGGGTAAAGGCCACTGTACCTTAACCCCGATTATGTACAATACTCAAACACATACATATATGGATGAAATAGAAGATTAAGGTTCTGTACCTAGCAAAACTTGTGTCTCTCAAGCTCGCTCTCACCCTCTCAGCTTTTGTTATGTCCTCACAACTAGTATCAGAGCTTGGCAGTAGAGCCTGGTGGTAGCATGAGCAGCTCATTGCAGCCTCTAGCGTGGAGAGAGAGTGGTGCATCCCAAAGATCCTTGTTCAGTAGAAGGAGCTATATATTTTGGAGCTACTATAGCAGTTGGAGAGAAAGGGGCAAAATCCTCTTGGGCATTTGTTTTGCTAGGTTGCAAAGTTGAAGGTGCAAGATATAAGCAAATCTTCTCAGACACACATATGTATTGGCACAAATATCTAGAGTTAGAGATAGAATTTTAACTTAAAGTCTTCAAGGAAGTTGTAGATAAGATTGAGAGCTACATTTTCACTTTTAACATATCTGTCATTCAAGTTTTTAGTGAAATGTTACAGCTCCTTCAAAAAGTAATGAAATTCATTTCTTACGAGGATTTCTTGTGTTGGATCTCCATATCCAGGCCACCATTTGCAGTTCTGACACTCCTAGTGGATCCAGAGTGGTCCAAAACTTCTACTTGAGAATCTCCTTTCGATTCCATGAACTTTTGAAGATGTGGTGAATCTTTGTCTACTCCGATGTCTTCATTTTGCCCATTTTCTGTGTGAGTGGGATCTCAACATCTGGGCCTCCATTTGCAGAGCCATCCATCTCATTGGATCCGGGAGTGCCTCAAACATATGTCTACAAAGCTTTGCCATTCCATGAAGAATCAAGGGAGTTTTGATTCTCTGTGTTTTTCCATCGTCTCTTTGAAGGAAATTTCTCAAAGTTTCCATGACCTTCTCATTGATTACCATGTGGCATTTTGGCTAAGGTTAAGTTTCCTAAGGTTCCTTTTTACAAGTAAATGCAAGGGTTGACTAGCTCTTACTCCATCCTTGGATGAGATTTTGGAGTTGTGGTAGAAGAGAGATATTTGTCAATTGTCTTGCTGAGTTTGATTATGCAATGACACCCATGTTTTGAGACATCCCAAGTTTTATTTTCACCAGCGATCATTGCCATAAGGCCACGATTTCTTTTATATACCTTATGCAGATCGCTTTGGTTGCAGTCTCAGTCATGTGCACTCATTTGTGGTTTGCATTGCCTACAGATATGTCTGAGGATGATAATGAGTTGGATGCATTAGCAAAGTCTACTATTAGACTTCATCTTGTAGAGTCAATTTATTTCACAGTAGTAAATGAGCAGACTACAAAGGATTTGTGGACAAAATTGTGTGCCACTTATGAGAAGGAAACTACCTCTAATAAAGTTTAGAGTTATTTCAGCGGGTTAGCTAGATGATGCTAGTTTTCAAACCACTTTTGGCTTTTAGAGTTGGAAAATTCAGAAGGGCTCTATGGTTTTGGCCAAGGGTGCCAAGTGTGGGACTTTGTATCCCTTACATGTATCAAGGGTGTTTGATCATGTTGTTGCAATAACCGAGCAGCCAAGTACTTCTTTGTGGCATTGCAGGTTGGGGCACATGAGCTAGAATGGAATGAAACTCTTATACCGTTTGGGTTATGTACCGCATTTGAGTTTTTTTAATTTTGAATTTTGTGAGCACTATCTCTATGGGAAGGAGACTAAATCACCCCATTAAAGAAGGGGAAAGAAAGAGCTTGAAGGGCTTGATTTGGTGCATTCAGACGTATGTCATCCCATGTCTACACGGTCATTAGGCGGGGCTGAATACTATGTGACATTCATTGATGATGCAACTAGGAAACTGTGGGCTTATGCTATAGCTTGGAAGAGCGATGTGCTCTAGGTATTTCAAAAATGGTTGGCTTTGGCTGAAAATCAGTAAAGTAGAATGCTTAAATGCCTACGAACTGATAATGGTGGAGAGTATACCTCTCATCACTTTCAGCATTTCTGTGATACACGTGGGATTAAGAGGTAGCTCACATCCCCTTGTACTTCAGAGCAGAATCCAGTTGTGGAATAGATGAACCGCACCATTCAAAAAAGGTTGCAATGTATGCTTTCTAATGCAAGTCTTTCTGGTGGTTTTTGGGCTGAGGCAATGAAGACTGCAGTGCATGTGATCAATAGATCACCCAGCAGGAGTTTGGATGGTGGTATTCCTGAAGAGGCATGGAGTAGCAAGAAGTCCTCTTACTCTCATTTGCATATATTTGGGTGTGAGGCATATGCACATGTGCCAAAAGAGCTTTGGAAGAAGCTAGATCCTAAATCTAGGAAATGCATCTTTTTGGGTTATGGTGAAAGTGGAGAGATGGGCTATTGTCTTTGGGATCCAAAAGCAAAGAAAATCATATGAAGCCATGATGTGGTCTTCAATGAGAAGAAGATGCATAAGACACCCATGGGGATGTGGAAATGAGGAGAATCACTTTCTAGGATGTGAATCCACCCGCATATGTATATGTTGATGCATATATGTATATATTGATGTATATATTGATGCATACACTTTTGATATATGGAGAAAATGGACATGAAAATCATCTAAATTGGCTCTTGCCGTTTGATTTGATATATGACATGACCCCATTTGGATTTCTAAGTCCAAAGATACGGGGTGCTACTTTTAGGGTCTGAATGCCTAAAATAGGCAGCGCGTTAACGCGCTGCCTATTTCATGCATTTAGGCCTCAAAAGTAGGACCCCATTGTGTTGCCAATGGGGTCCTACTTTTGAGGCCTAAATGCATGAAATAGGCAGCGCGTTAACGCGCTGCCTATTTCAGGCATTCAGACCCTAAAAATAGCACCCCGTATCTTTGGACTTGCATATCCGAATGGGGTCATGTCATATATCAAATCGAATGGCAAGATTCAATTTAGATGGTTTTCATGTCCATTTTCTCCATCAACTAAAACTATATTCATCAAATAATGTTGTTTATCAATTTTTGGCATACCCGCCCAAAATCAAGACCCCCATTGCAAAGAAAGGTAAGGAACACAAGTGCTTGTTCTTATGCTCATGAGACAACAAAATGCATGAAATAGGCAACCAATGGGGTCCTAATTTTGCTGTATGTATGTAAGTATGTATATATGTATGTATATACATACATCTATATCTATATGTGTATATGTGTGTGTGTGTGTATGTGTGTGTGTGTGTGTGTGTGTGTGTATGTATGTATGTATGTATGTATGTATATATCTATATATATATATATATATATATATATATATATATATATATATATATGTATATGTATATGTTGATGCATGTATGTATATATTGATGCATACAATTTTGATATATGGAGCAAATGGACATAAAAACCATCTAAATTGGCTCTTGTCGTTCGATTTGATATATGACATGATCCCATTTGGTTTGTAAGTCCAAAGATATGGGGTCCTACTTTTAGGGCCTAAATGCCTAAAATAGGCAGCGCGTTAATGCGCTACCTATTTCATGCATTTAGGCCTCAAAAGTAGGACCCCATTGGAAACACAATGGGGTCCTAGTTTTGAGGCCTAAATGCATGAAATAGACAGCGCGTTAACGCGCTGCCTATTTTAGGCATTCAGGCCCTAAAAGTAGCACCCCGTATCTTTGGACTTGCCTATCCAAAAGGAGTCATGTCATATATCAAATCGAACGGCAAGATCTAATTTAGATGGTTTTCATGTCCATTTTCTCCATCAACTAAAACTATATTAATCAAATAATGTTGTTGATCAATTTTTAGCATACCCCCCCAAAATCAAGACTCCCATTGCAAAGAAAGGTAAAGAACACAAGTGCTTGTTCTTATGCTCATGAGACAACAAAATGCATGACATGGGAAACCAATGGGGTCTTACTTTTGATGTTTGTATGTATGTATGTATGTATATATATGCATTTACATACATACATACATATATACATACATACATATATATATATGTATGTATGTATATGTTGATGCATATTTGTATATATTGATGCATACAATTTTGATATATGGAGAAAATGGACATGAAAATCATCTAAATTGGCTCTTGCCGTTTGATTTGATATATGACATGACCCCATTTGGATTTGTAACTCCAAAGATACGGGGTCCTACTTTTAGGGCCTGAATGCCTAAAATAGGGAGCACGTTAACGCGCTGCCTATTTCATGCATTTAGGCCTCAAAAGTAGGACCCCATTGTGTTGCCAATGGGGTCCTACTTTTGAGGCCTAAATGCATGAAATAGGCAGTGCGTTAACGTGCTGCCTATTTTAGGCATTCAGACCCTAAAAGTAGCACCCCGTATCTTTGGACTTACATATCCGAATGGGGTCATGTCATATATCAAATTGAATGGCAAGATCCAATTTAGATGGTTTTCATGTCCATTTTCTCCATCAACTAAAACTATATTCATCAAATAATGTTGTTTATCAAATTTTTGCATACCCCCCCCAAAATCAAGACCCCCATTTTGCTATATGTATGTAGGTATGTATATATGTATGTATATACATACATATATATCTATATGTGTATATATATATGTGTGTGTGTGTGTATACACACACACATGTATGTATGTATGTATCTATATACATACATACATACATACATATGTATATATTGATGCATATATTGATGCAAATCTTGATGTATATATTTATGCATACAGTTTTGATTGATGGAGAAAATAGGCATGAAAACCATCTAAATTGGCTTTTGCTGTTCGATTTGATATAGGACATGATCCCATTGGGATTTGTAAGTCCAAAGATATGGGGTCCTACTTTTAGGACCTGAATTCCTGAAATAGGTAGCTTGTCAATGTGCTGCCTATTTCATGCATTTAGGCCTCAAAAGTAGGACCTCATTTGGTCCTACATGGGGTCCTCCTTTTGAAACCTAAATGTATGAAATAGGCAGCGCATTGACACGCTGCCTATTTCAAGCATTCAAGCCCTAAAAGTAAGACCCCGTATCTTTGGAATTACAAATCCAAATGGGGTCATGTCATACATCAAATCAAATGGCAAGAGCCAATTTAGATGTTTTCATGCCTATTTTATCGATTTAATAAAACTATATGCATCAAATAATGTTGTTTATCAATTTTTGGCATACATCCCCAAAATCAAGACCCCCATTGGAAAGAAAGGTAAGGAACACAAGTGCTTGTTCTTATGTTCAGGAGACATTAAAAAAGAGGCCTAGTAGCCCAAAAATGGCAGCGCATCAATGCGCTATCATTTTTGGGTTGCCAGGTCTCTTTTTTGTTGTCTCACGACCATACATATGGAGGTTATTATACAATATAACTAAGAAGTAGTATTGAAGTAGTTCTACAATTTGGATGCATTAAGAGCATTCATATAGCAAGGAAGAATATAATAATTGAATACATTTTTTTTTCAATACATATTGCTAGTGAGACTACCAAAAAGAGGCTCTACCCCTCATGATGTCTCTGGATACAAAATATAAGATTTCTTGATGCTTGGATTGTAGCTGGAAACGTTGCGTGGGCAAAGCCACTATATGCCTCAAGTGTTGGAAATTGATGTATGGCTCAAGTGCTAGAATGTGCAAATCATGGCCAAAATCAAGACCCCTTAGAGATTCCATGAGGGCTATCCTTTTACTACTACACACGTCACCTTTAGTTGAGGGCAGAACCATTCGTCATCATAGGCAGCAGGTTCATGGGACCCCATCCCATGATCCAAGGCATTATTCAAAGACAAAGTATTTCTGACCATTCCCAAATTGAGTTTGCCAATTCCTAATTTGATTGATTTCATTTACTGGACTTGCAATGCTTGCAAAGCCCTTGCTTAAGCTTGAATGAGCCTCTTGATTTTGGGGGTATAATGGTCAAAAATGGCTTAACATGCCCAAAATCAAGAGGCTCATTCAAGCTTAAGCAAGGGCTTTGCAGGTTTTGTTTTTGGGTGGCAAAAGCACGAAAAATGACAGCGCATTAAGGTGTTGCCATTCTTATGCTTCCCCCCTCCAAAAACAAGACCCCCAAGCTATTCATTGGAGACACCAAAATGAGGAGAAGGATGACGTGAGGAGTAGAGGAGCTGGCCAATGAGGGGAGGGACAGCCTTGGAATTGCCAGCAACAAGCATGATGCAAGGAGGTGAGAAGGCAAAGAAGCAAGTGTTGGAGGTGCAAATCTCTCATGGACAAAGGGGATAAGAAGAAGGAGAAAGGGTTGAATTATCCCACATACAAAGGTGTGTGGAAGATGAAGGGACATAAATAGTCCAAGTTACCCCTCCTATCTTCAATTCCCCCAAGCTTGCCTTTTGTGGAGGTTGGAGGGCTGGCTAGGCAAGGGTGCCTTATGGCAGGGGTGGGGACCTGCCATACACACATGCCAGAGCCTCCGTAGTGGCCATGAAGGTTGTGCACTTCCGTGAGGTGCTAGCGGTCTTGGCGGGGGGCACGCTAGGCACATGCTCTTGGATTCTAACATGGTATCAGAGCCCGGGTCTGATCCCCGGCCACCTCTCTCCATGATCGATTGGAGGGGGGTGTTGGAGGTGCAAATCTCTCATGGACAAAGGGGATAAGAAGAAGGAGAAAGGGTTGAATTATCCCACATACAAAGGTGTGTGGAAGATGAAGGGACATAAATAGTCCAAGTTACCCCTCCTATCTTCAATTCCCCCAAGCTTGCCTTTTGTGGAGGTTGGAGGGCTGGCTAGGCAAGGGTGCCTTATGGCAGGGGTGGGGACCTGCCATACACACATGCCAGAGCCTCCGTAGTGGCCATGAAGGTTGTGCACTTCCGTGAGGTGCTAGCGGTCTTGGCGGGGGGCACGCTAGGCACATGCTCTTGGATTCTAACAGCAAGGAGGTGAGGAGGTGAGGAAGCAAGGAGGCAAGGAGGCAAGAGGCAGTCTTGAAGGGCAACAAGAGGGTGGAGGTGGCCGAAAGAGTAAGCAGGAAAGGGAGGGATGGAGATTGCTTGTAGGAAATGCTTGGATTAATGCTACAAATGCCATTTTTTTGTGTGTGTTTTGCAGCATGAAATTTTTATGGCATTTTTCTTTTAAAAAATACAACATTGTTGTGATTAATTGCGCTACAAACAACTCAAGCCGTAAAGCACCATGGATTAGTACAACAATATACATCACAAATGGATGCATACACTCATATACATCACCGATGGATGCATACACTTATACTCACATCAATTTCCAATATTGTATTAGATGGACCCTTAGCATATATGTGTGCATAGAAGACCATTTCCTACATTGATCCCTGATTTCATAGTTAAATTATTCCCTTTCTCACATTCTAACATGTGAAGATTTAATGTACATGCATTATGGGCACATTATATTGCAGTTTATGACTAACTTTTTTTTTGAATGCATGATACTTGTATATGGTCAAGGAAGGTATATTATCATTTTTGAATGACAACATTACTCTATGCTCCATTTTATCCTATATTAGAAACTATGATCACTAGATATTACATAAATGTATTGCTCCATTATATCCTATACTAAAAACTATTTTGACCCAAATACATAATGCCAATTGAGGTTAGTACTCATGACAAGTGATAAAAACAATCTAATGGTATGAATGAGATCTTGTAAATTTTGGATATATAATATGGGTACTATGTTGATTGAGCTATTTTTCTAAGGGAATATTTTCAACTTAATTACTAAATACATACTTACAATGGTGAACTGATTCCCATCTATATGTATAATCAAGTTTTACTTTGTGTTAAAAAAAAAGCTTTTGCATAAGGTAAAAATTCGAATAGTATTTATATTTGTTTGAGACTACCCATTGAGCTGGCTCCTATCCTTATATTGAACATGATAATGTTCATAAAGATTTTATGAATACAAATAGATAGCATTGGCTCTCTTTTTAGTGGTTGGGAATGAACCCTAAAAGTACCCTAAAATGACTATGTATTCCCTTATTTGTAGCATGGAAGTGATCATGGTAGAGTGGCATAATCCCTATTTTGCTTTTTTCATAGGTTCTTTTGCTACTCATGGTTGGCGGATACACCACGGCATAGATCCGAATAGATATTTGGTTTTTTGCTTCAACTTGCTTGACTAGACTTTCCTTGATGATTGTTTGATTGTGCATGATGAGTAGTCACTGGCTTAATTGATGCATTAAGTGCAATGTTTTCCTTAAAGTTTTTCATACTACAAGATACGAGTTTGCTTATACGGGTGGAAATAGAAGCTTGTTAATGCCTGGTGCATATTTTCTGTTAGATGCAGTAGGATACTAGTTACAGAGTGTCTTTGCCAATTATTTCACTTGAATCATGCTCCTCTTATGCTTGAGTTTGTGGTCACGTATTGAGTTTAACATAATAGTCTACAAGATACTGGATGAGCACTCAACATAGTGGTTAGATGCATTCATTTCTAGTTCCGATAGAACTATCATTCAGACATTGGTCATAATAGAAGTATGGAGGGCTAAAATCCTTTTTTGGCTCCCTAAGTTTTTTAGAGCATGGTATTGTCCAGATTACATAGGTATTTTCACTAAGCAAAATTAATCCTTATGATGAAAATGTGTTTTTTTTCTTTTGACATAGTTAGTTCTGTTTCCATGTTTTTGGATCGAATGTATGGATGATCTTCTGCAAGCATAAAAGACATGATATGTATATGTAGCACATGATCATGTTTACATATTTTCAGTCATATATTCTACCTTGTGATCTATCATTATCTTGCTGTGTGGATGTTCAATCTGAGTAGTGTTTGCTTTTTTTATCGTAAATTTTATGTATTGTTGTGTCTCTACCTCTCCACAACGACTCAAATTGATAGTATGGGGATGAAAGAGAAGTTAATTATGAGTTTCAGGCATGCCTTCATTGTTGGAATATGTTTAATTTGCTTATGATCACATCAATTGTTCCAATGATATTGAGAGGAATAAGATGCTAGATGAGGTTCTCGCTCGCTTGAAACCTATTTAATCTTGCTCGCTTATTTGGGGCTGCTCGCTTTTCTCTGCTCGCTTTTTGGTAATCCTCCTTTCATAGATGTGTTTTGCAATCTGTAAGTGAATTACAGTTACAGTGTGCTCTCCCAATCGAGCATCTAATGTTCGAACCTTTACCTTCTGTATGCCATCAAACCATTTTTCTTTCACAGATTTGAACACTTGTAGCTTTCTTAGATGATACCAAATGTTGATTCTAGGACTTTAATGTTGCAATCATTTTCTCTCTTTCATTAAGCAAAGATTGTACTGGGTGTGAAAGCTACTTGCTCCTTGAGAATCAACCTCTAACAACATCGTAAAATAACAAGCCATCCTCATTCTTACACAAAAAGTTATTGAGATGGTCAACCCATGGAATAGAGGAGCTTGACTAGTTTGTGGTCTACTAGATATATTTTCCTGTCTAACCCACAAATCCATATGTGTTTTCGAAGAGCTCCTAAATCAATTTCACTTGCTAAGGAGGATTTTATTCCTCTTTAGAAATGGTACATTCTCTGCATCAATTTGAAAATGGATTTCCACCTTTTGTTTTTCTTGGGCCTCCATTGTTTTATACACTGTACACCTAACATGATATAATATTGACATCAACAAATAACATAACAAATATCAAATCCCTATTGCATACAAAATCTAATTATTGAAATCTATAAATCCAAAAACACATATACTTGGCATCAAGTAATAAATGATGGTTACCCAAATCAACCATGCTAACATAAAAATAAAAATGTCAATAACATCATCACATATATAACATGGTAAAATGACAATACACAAAACTAATATCATGCAGATAGATCGCATAAATAACAAATAAAATGACCTTACATTAGAAAAATAGAGTAACACACTTAACTTAGTAAATTACACAAAAACAACACATAATGCATTTAATATCACATACATTGTTAAACTATTTCATGTAAAAAAATAAAACTTTAAAACAAACTATATCAAGAATGCTTTAAAAAATTGAGTATCAATAACATCAATGCATATACATGGTAAAATGATAGAAAACAAAACTAGTAGCACATACAAAGATATCACCAAAAAAAAAAAAAAGATTGACTTGCATATAGAAAATTTAGAGGCACACTTGAATTTGTAAATTACAAATGCTAAAAACAATGTTGAACTATTAATTGTAAAATAAATCAAAAACTTGTGAATGAAGAATACTTGATTTTTGAACATGGATCTTTGGAGGAGAAATGTGATCAAACTTCTTCTCCCAGTGACCCCTCTTGTATTCTAAGAGGCTTAAGTTGATGGATATTGCTCCATAACAAATTAGATGTTCCCAAACATCTCAAAATATATTTCAAACTATCTTCTATAGAGAGCTGTACATAGTAACAGTGTATGCTTTTTTACTATTACACTATACTTTCTTGTAAGAAAGCCTCTATGAGCTCAGTTCTCATGAAATTTATCTCAAAACAAACACTACTACACATGGATCCTATTGCGATGCTTAAGTATCGATGTTTAGCATGCGCGGGATGCTAATCGTTGATATTGGAAGTAGGGTTCATTAAGGGTCGCTATATAGCGACTTTAGTAAAACGTCACTACATAGCAACGTTTGCCTAAAGTTGCTATATAGTGACTTTTATCAGATTGGTAATGGTCGTTATATAGCGACACTAAGATAGTTTTCTATAGCGACATTTTATAGAGAGTTTTTTTTCCCATACTGACCTTAAAAGATAGTTTTTTCCAATGACAATTTTTTTTAAATTTTCATACATGTTTGATCTTTTAAGAGAATTAAAGTATGAGAGTATGTACATCAAGCCCTTGAAGCTCATATATTCATGTCCAAGTTTGAGATGAAAAAAAATCAATGAAGAGCATTTACATCAACGGTTTCATCTTGAGCCAAGTCTAATGCACCAAACAAGTATATCTCTAACTCTATACCAAGTTGATCTCCTATATCATCATCGTACTCTAGCATCGTAGGTTCACCTAAGAGTACTTGATCATCTTCTTCAATAAAGTGTGGTGATTCTTGATGATCGTCGTCTTCTTCCTCAATATCGTGATCTCCATCTTCCTCCCGTATGATGTCATTATGTGCATCTTCCTCTTGGCTCATATTGTGATCTTCATCTTCTTCGCTAGATTCATCTGGATCAATTGGATCCGGCATTGGTAGTGGCATCTCCATATCCACATCTCTATCTTAAAAAATTTGCTTACTTCGTGGTGCAACTTGGATCATGTACCACCATCTTGGATCAGAACGATCCGGATGAAAAACCACCTATATTGAAGATGGGTGCCAAATGCCATCAATTATATATATGAAATTATGCTTAAGTACATGTATCAATGGATCTTTAAAAATGAAAGCTTCGATTAATTAAATCATTAGTATGGACATGCTCACAGTGCTCGGGAAGAACAAAAGTATCACTTTCATCGATCCAAAGTTTGGTGGAGTCTATTGCAAAGAAACCACTACTATCTTTTCTCATTGTCGCATAGGGACTATTGTAAATAGTTATAAACCATTTTACATCAAGAATGAAAATACTAAATCATATGAAATCAACTTCATAGATTTTGCGTATGGTTCCACAATAATCCAACTGTGAGGAGAGAAGATTGGTATCTGAAGCACTTGCTCAGCTATCTTGTGTGAAGTTAGCCATGACTCCACAATCATACATGACTCTCTTTCAATTGATGCCTTCCACACAAAAATGTCATCCATATGACCATAATGCACTGTACTTTTTGTACTATAAAAGAGCATCATTAAAATAATGAAAATGCATCTATTTTATAGCATATATTGCCACAAATAATTACTTAATTACGTCAAGAGGTAAGAAACTTACATGCATCATACATCCAAATGATAACTCTCGCTCATGCTCATTTATTGTCTCTCCATCGTGTTTGGCTTTACGTAGAGCCAGTTGTAGCCAATCAAGTGACATGCGAGTGGGGAGAAGAGCTAGATCTCGTGGATATTGTTGCGATCGCTTGTACATTACTTTGAATCTCATTCTTACATTTATTCTTTCTGCTTTGGCCGCTTCATATCTCTCAATCCACTTTTGCATCTCCTTGCTATTGAGGATACAAAACTTATTGAATTTCTCCAATTGCTCTTTGCTCATCTTTCTTTCAATCCCTTTTCTTTGGGGAACCTCACCAACGATGCGATCATCATCCTTGTTATGCCAAGCTTGTGGCATATTGGGATCCGTGGATGCAAGAAAGTCCGTGATATATACTAATGACTCTTGCACAAGCCACCCCTCTGCCATGCTTGCTTCTGGTATTGCTCTTTGTCTTACAAATCCCTTCAAAGTTTTCATAAACCGCTCGAGAAAAAACATCCACCGACTATGAACGGTACCTGCAATGGCCACCTCATCAACTATGTGCACAAGCAAGTGCACTTAAGTTGTCATAATGCTCGAGGAAAAGTGCTTCTCTAGCAAGCAAACGGCTTCGATGGATTCCACCCTAGCCTTCTCGATGCTCGATATGGAGATCTCTTTTTGAGATATCCACCTATTTCACATGCCCATGTAAGATATATTCATAATCAGTCTACAGATTATTCAGCTTAAATTAAAGAAAATGCAATCAATGCGATTTGATAGTAAGCATACCTCACAATACCACTGATCTTGAATCTAGCATTTCTAACATGTTCTTGTAAGCACCCTTTTATTGTAATTGGGAGGATGAACTATCAAAGTAACAAAGAAGTCATGTCAACAATATAACATAATCATAATTATGCTAACACATCACGATTATTGGTACACTAATCCTACAGCTTAGAATACCTGTAAGACCTTGTGCCAATCATGGGACTTGAGCCCACTAAGCTTATTGTCCTTTGAAAATGCTCCTTTCAAGCAATGCATGTACCTTGTGGGTGTTTGAAAAGAGGCAATGTCCACCTTGATTGCTGCCTCCTCTCTCGTAGAGAGGATCCATGTTGCTCTCGGGAGGATCCATGTTACTTTTCCCAAAGCATGCACTTGGGGCCACAAATGAGACATCCTATTCATAGCATGCAAGTCTTCTCGCACTCCTCTCAAGTATTTGGAACCAACCAAGTGTGCCAAAATAGTAGCCCCCACATTCTTGAAGATATGCATGGGATCCAAGAGATGATTGATTTGTAACTGACCCCAATAAGGAAGCTCGTGAAAGATTGATAGCCTCTTCGTACCAGGAGGAGGTTCCTCTCCATTCGCCCTGCAAGCCTGAATCCAATCACTTGCCTTCAAATATGATGGTGGTGGATCAAGTTGACCTCCACACGTGAGATGGCCCAGTGGAAGGTATCGAGCATGACCTTCATAAACATTTTTCCTCATGTTTGGAGTATCATGAAAGCGATTTCAAACCCGGTCCACAAGGAGGACAAGCATGGTACCCACTTGTAACAAGTCCTGCACGCGTGCATGAATGTATTAGTATAAGACCTGCGTGCGAAAGAGAGTCATAAAAGCATAATCCTATATTATACATGTAAAGACACAACCACGTACTTGCGCACTCTCCATATCCTGTGTAGTCATGCATGGTCCACATCAAGATACCCCTGACCAAAATATCATTGGTATGTCTAGGAGCTCTGGAAATATCAAAGACCTACACTCCTCTCCATGAGATCTATAACTCCTCTATCAAAAGTGCCATGTACACGTCCATATTTTTGGGCTTGTACTTCCTTGGCACAAGTAGTGCAAACATGAGGTGTCCCTTCTGTATTGTTAGCCATGGTGGGATATTGTAATTCACCAAGATTATGGGCCATGTTGACTAAGATGTCAAGCGTAACCCGAAAGTATTCATTCCATCCATGGTGAGCCCAAGATGTAAGTTGTGTGGCTCCCTCGCAAAGTCCGATCATTGATCATCTATGTGCTTCCAAGCTGCATAATTTGTGGGAATCCTCAATGTGTCATCAGTGGACCGATGAGATGCATGCCATGTCATCAACTCTGCTATGGATTTGCATCAGAACATGTGCTGTATGTTGCAATGATGGGAAAGTGTCTCAAGACCTTTACTAATATCTGCTCACCCTACAAGTCATCTCTATATCGTTGTTCCCCACACTTCGGACAACTAGCCAAATCTCCATGCTCACGATGAAAGAGAATACAATAATTATGGCAAGCATGGATGGTATCATAATCCATATTCACCATTGTTAGCATCTTATTCGCTTCATCTCTTGATGCGGGCATGGTATTTGGTGCAGGGAACATCTTCTGGAGCAACCTATCACAATTCAAACATACATAGGCTTTGAATAATGATGATTCGGTACACTAATCCTATAGCTTAGAATCCCTGTAAGATATTGAGCAAGCTTAGAATTTTACAACTTGACATTGAGCAAACATTTATAGACTCCTACATTCTTTGAATTAGAGTGACAAAAGTCTATATCTGTTTGCTCAATAGTAGGCTATTAAAGCTTCACATGGGAGGAAAGAGATGAGGTAAGAGAGGAGGAAAAAGAGGGGAAAAGAGAGGAGAAAAAGGGAAAAGAGAGGGGATAAGAGAGGAGATAACAGAGAAAAAGAGAGGAGAAAAAGGAGATAAGAGAGAAAAAGAGAGGAGATAAGCCAAAAAAAGAGAGATACTGAAAAGAGAAAAAGTGAGGATAAAAGAGAGAAAAAGTGGGGATACAAAGGCTTCGAATAATGTTGATTCTCAAACATACAAGATGATTCTCAAAACAAACAATATCCAAATAATGAATCAAATTAATGCAGGAGCTAACCTCGTTAAGGCCGAGACACTTCTATTCGACCACCCATACTTTGCTTGCAGATTCAAGATTGAGAGACAAGCACGTAGTTTAGACATCCTAGCACCCTCGTACAACTGTGTTGATTGCAACTCTCGCATTTTGACCTCAGACTCTGACATCACATGTGCATGTGACGTAGTGCCCCTAAAAATAGAATCCATCATGTCCACCATATCCTTGTCATCATCCGGGAGACTATAGTCTTGCTCAAAGTATGAAGGTATATGCACACCTTCGTCACCCTCCTCATCCTGTTTCAAGATTTTGTGTAAATATAAGATCTTGTCTCAAGGTTTCGTGTCATAATGGTATCCAATATTAACCAGAACTCAAATAGCATTGACTTATCAATAATCCATCACCACGTGCAACACCAATGGTGGGTATTGGTTCAGGTTCCTCCCCATACATCTGCAAGTGGCGCATGATAATATGACGTTGATGTCATACTTCTCACTTGCAATGAGTGCAATGACAATACAACCTCTCCGTAAGCCACTCTATGCTTTCGGGCATTGGCGGATCATCTGACAAGCTTCCACTTGTCCCTTCCATCTGCACACTTCCCAAATCACAACATGAGTTGCAAGGAAATCTATTAAGATCCAAAAACTAGCCACCCATGAGCTTCTTTTCTCTCTTCTAACAATAAGTGCCATGAACCGTCACTATATAGCGACTTTTTGCTCTATTCCATCGCTATATAGCGACTCTTTACCCTATTCCATCGCTATATAGTGATGCTTTTTGGACATAAGCATCGCTATATAGCGACTGACTAGCGTCGCTATATAGCGACGCTGGGGGCTTAAACCCAAAACCCCGTGCGATGCTTTCTTTAGCATCTCTATTGTGAGAAAAGCAAAAGTCTCTCCTCCCACCTTATATTCGATGACCTCACTTTCCTCCTCTCTACTCTCCACTCCTCACTACTACTCAGCCCCTCTCCTAACACTTGTGCTCCCTCTCCACCCTTCTCCCTCTTTGCTTGTGTGAAAATAAGTTTTTCAAGAAGGTGAGTCTCTTTAAGCAATGTAGGTTTGTTTTTTGTGAGATTTCATTTTGTGAGTGTTGAAGCATGTTTCTCCTTGTATTGCTAAGGCTATGTGCTAGTTTTCATGCTTGATTTTCAAGGGTTAAAGACAAATAACGAGATTTTGTGAAAGAAAGAAGACTCACCTCTTCTCTTTTTGGTATTTCTCTTCCTCCTCTTTCTCCTTGTTTCTAGGCTTATGCTTGTCTCCTCAATCCAATCCCTTTGAGAAGTTGCTTCTCTAAACTCCTCCTTCCTCTAACTAGTTATTTGAAAAATGGTATGTTTTCTCTCTTTTGTAGGGCTAGTCCACAAAAATGGTATGTTTTCTCTCTTTTGCAGGACTATTCCAGGTAAGAAATTCCTTCCTCTTTTTTCCTTTTGTTATTTTTGTTATTTTCATTGGCTTGCAGTGATGGGCATAGAAACCCTCTCTTCCCCTCTCTTCCCCTATTCCCTCTTCTTTCCCTCTCTTCCTTCTCTTCTTTTTCCCTCTTCTTTATCCCCCTCTTTCAATCTCTTTTTCCCCTCTTCCTTCTTTCCTTCTATTCTTTTTCCCCTCTTTCAATCTCTTTTTCCCTCTTCCTTCTCTTATGTTTTTGCTCTTTTTCCCTCTTCTTTTTTCCCTCTTTCAATCTCTTTTCCTCTCTCTTTCCCCCTCTCTTTCCCCTCTCTCAATCTCTTTTCATAAGCATATGTATTTGCCTATGCTTAAGCTTTCTCTCTTTTTCTTTTATGCTCATATGCTCTGTGGGGGTTAAAGGTCACTGTGCCTTTACCCCGGTTATGTACAATACTCAAACACATATATAAATGAATGAAAAAGAAGATTAGGGTGGTTCTGCACCCACCAAAACTTGTTGACGCTCAGCAGCTCTATGGGAGGAAGGAGAAGCTCTGTGGGAAGCTTTATGGGTGACTTTACTTGCATCCGAGTGTGCAGAGACTTGGAGGAACCTTTGGAAAAGTCACTTTGGCTTTGCGAAGTGGTTTTGAGAGCCTGTTAAGAGTTTTCAAAGAAAAAGTCGTTTTTTGAGCTTTTTCCTATTCCGTTCGATGACAGAGACTCCGTATTGACTTGTAGAGGCAACTATTGCTTGCTTTTGGTGTCCACTTCACTTTAGGAGCTTGGAAACACCTTCATTCTTGAATTTGGGATCATTTCATTGGATTTGACTCACTGTGTCAGTTCCTGCGTTTTTTGCCCGGGTGTTGGAACTCAAGTTTGGAGCAACCAATTGCATATCTGTCAGTTCCGGTGGACTCAAAAGGTCTTAAAACTTCAATGTTGCTCATCATTCGCACTCCGGTGGAGTTTACAAACAGCTCTGTTTCCAAAAACGTTTTTCAATCCGTGTGTTGGACCCAGTGATTGAGACCACGGTTTCCAAAACCGTCTGTCCCATTGCGTTTCGGACGCCTAAAAACCCCTACCTGTCAGTTCTTGCGCGATTCGGTGGAGGATTTTCAGAGTTATAGATCTCTGTGTATTCGATTTCGTCTCTCTGTTATGCATTTTTCATTCTAAGGTTTTGAAACCTTAGATTTATGCCACATGGCAGTGGATAAGTGTTGACTCCCATTTCTCACTCATCGGTTGGGATTTTGGAGTTCTAGCAGAAGAGAGATATTTGCAGATTTTCTTGCTGATTCCGATTATGCAATGGCGCCCATGTTTTGAGGCATCTCAGGCTCTATTTTCAATAGCGGTCATTACCGTGGGACCATGATTTCTTGAGCATACCTTATGCAGATCACTCTGGTTGCAGTTTGAGCAATGTGCGCTCATTCGTGGTCTGCATTGGGTTGCAGTGGATGATTTATAGGTCATTTGGATGCATTGCGGTCCTTGTTGGATGTGCTGATAGGCCCAAATTGCCTTGTGGGATGCTATTTTTTATGGACGCTTTGCACATGGATGCTATTTTATGCTGAGGGACAGCTTTGATACATTGCAAGTGATGCACTGATAGTGCTATGCTCTCTTGGATGAGATATTATTGATGCATATGCCAGTGGACGGTGTTTATGCTTGAGTCATTTGGCACTTATTGGCATTTTCTTTTGGGACAGATTTGCTCATATGGATGCATAGGATATGCACATGAGTCAAATGCATCTTTTGATGCTTTGAGCTTTGACTTTTGGTGATATTTCACTCTATTATGGCATACACATTTGAGTGCACCTGGTATTTGGTGTGATTCTCTCTTGCAGGTACTAGCATTTGGGATTTTGTTTCATTTGCATCATGGCATCCTCTTCCATATCTGAAAAGGAGTTTTTCAACATTAAAAAGTTTGATGGGACAAACTTTTCTTTGTGGAAAGAACAAATAAGGGATGTGCTTATTCAAAAGAAGCAGATTAAACCCTTGGCAGGGATTGAAGCTAAGCCTGCAAATATGTCTGAGGATGATTGGAATGAGTTGGATGCATTAGCAAAGTCTACTATTAGACTTCATCTTGCAAAGTCAGTTTATTTCACAGTAGTAAATGAGCAGACTACGGAAGATTTGTGGAAGAAATTGTGTGCCACTTATGAGAAGGAAACTGCCTCTAATAAAGTTTACCTCATGAAGAGGTTGTTTGAGCTGCAGATGAAGGAAGGGGTCTCCATTGCTTCTCACTTGAATGAATTCATTATTATTTTCAGCCAGCTTCAGGCTCAGAAAATGAATTTTGATGCGGAGACTAAGGCAATATTTCTCTTATGTTCATTGCCATCCTCATGGGATACCTTCCGTACAGCTGTCAATAACTCTACACCTGGTGGAGTACTAAAATTTGATGATGTTGTGGGTAGCTTGTTGGCCAAGGAGATTAGACGGAAGTCTATGGATGGCAACAAGCAGGATGCAGCCTTAAATGTGCAAAGGGGTAGATCACAGTTCAGGGGGAAGTCCCAAGAAAGAGGGAAGTCTCGTAGCAAATCCAGGGCATAGAACATTGAGTGTTACCATTGTGGCAAGAAGGGCCATATGAAAAAGGATTGCTACAAGAGCTGAAAAGAGAGCAAAAGGATAAGAAAAAGAATGCAAATTGGGGTGCAAATCAAAAGGAAGAGAGTCCAAGGGAGGACAAAAGAAAAGTGAAGATCGAGGAGATCAATGCAGTCACACATGATAGTGACAATGATGTTCTCTTCATGTCTAGTTTATCTACAGAGTTGCTTACCAGTTTAGATGATGCATATTCCCAGGATTGGATTTTGGATTCTGGTGCTTCATTCCATGTTACTCCCCATAGGGAATGGTTCTCCACTTATGACAGTGGAAAGATAGGTTGTGTGCATCTTGGAAATGACTATGCATGTGACATAGTGGGAGCAGGTGACATAAAGTTTTCTTTTGCAAATGGGTCTGCATTTGTTTTGAAACATGTGAGACATGTGCCTAAGCTGACCAAGAGTCTTATTTCAGTGGGTCAGCTAGATGATGCTGGTTTTCACACCACTCTTGGCTTTCAGAGTTGGAAAATTTAGAAGGGCTCGATGCTTTTGGCCAGGGGTGCCAAGTGTGGGACTTTGTATCCCTTACATGTATCAGGGGTATTTGATCATGTTGTTGCAATAACCGAGCAGCCAAGCACTTTTTTGTGGCATTGCAGGTTGGGGCACATGAGCCAGAATGGAATGAAACTCATGCTGTTTGGGTTATGTACCGAATTTGAGTTTCTCTGATTTTGAATTTTGTGAGCATTGTCTCTATGGGAAGCAGACTAAATCAGCCCATAAAAGAAGGGGAAAGAAAGAGTTTGAAATGCTTGATTTGGTGCATTCAGACGTATGTGGTCCCATGCCTACACGGTCATTAGGCGGGGTTGAATACTATGTGACACTCATTGATGATGCAACTAGGAAAGTGTGGGCTTATGCTATAGCTCGGAAGAGTGATGTGTTCTAGGTATTTCAGAAATGGCTGGCCTTGGTTGAGAATCAGTCAGGTAGAATGCTTAAATGCCTACGGACTGACAATGGTGGAGAGTATCTCTCTCATGACTTTCAACATTTCTGTGATACACGTGGGATTAAGAGGGAGCTCACATCCCCTCGTACTCCAGAGCAAAATCCAGTTGTAGAAAAGATGAACCGTACCATTCAAGAAAGGTTGCAATGCATGCTTTCCAATGCAAGTCTTTCTGGTGGTTTTTGGGGTGAGGCAATGAAGACTGCAGTGCATGTGATCAATAAATCACCTAGTAAGAGTTTGGATGGTGGTATTCTTGAAGAGGCATGGAGTGGCAAGAAGCCCTCTTACTCTCATTTGCGTATATTTGGGTGTGAGGCATATCCACATGTGCCAAAAGAGCTTCGAAAGAAGCTAGATCCTAAGTCTAGGAAATGCATCTTTCTGGGTTATGGTGAAAGTGGAGAGATGGGCTATCGCCTCTGGGATCCAGAAGCAAAGAAGATCATACGCAGCCATGATGTGGTCTTCAATGAGAAGAAGATGCATAAGGCACCCATGAGGGATGTGGAAATGAGGAGAATCACTTTCCAGGATGTGAATCCACCTGCATATGTTGATAGGCAGCAAGCTGTCCATGCACCAAATGTGCAAGAAATGGTACCACCAAGTACTCCCACAGGTATACAATCAAGGGTAGATGATGGATCATCTATTGGTGGGAATGATGAGCCAAATGTGGCTGATATGCAGGTGGGACAGCAAGCTGAAATGCCCTTGAGAAGATCATCTAGAGTGTCTAGACCGCCTCATAGGTTTGTTCTAGGGGTAGACTATGTGATGCTTACTAATTGCGGGGAGCCTTCTTGCTACAGAGAGGCTATGATGCGTGAGGATCAATGCAAGTGGGAGTATGCTATGCAATCAGAGATGAGTTCACTTATGAAGAATAAGACTTGGGACTTGGTTTCTTTGCCACATGGAAAGAAAGCATTGCCATGTAAATGGGTCTACAAAATGAAGGTCACAGGTGATGATGTGCCTAGGTACAAGGCCCGTTTGGTTGCTAAAGAATTCAAGCAAGAGAAGGGTGTGGACTTTGATGAGATATTCTCTCCAGTTGTGAAGATGACCACACTTAGATGCATGCTTGGACTAGTGGCATCAGAGGATATGGAGCTTATGCAGATGGATGTCAAGACAGCTTTCTTGCATGGGGATTTGCATGAGGAAATTTACATGGTGCACCCGGAATGCTTTGAAGAAAAGGGCAAAGAGCATTTAGTTTGCAAGCTGAAGAAGAGTCTCTATGGTCTTAAGCAAGCACCTAGAGAATGGTATCAGAAGTTTGATGCTTTTATTCGGTCCCAGGGTTTTAGAAGGAGTGAAATTGATCACTGCCTCTACACTAAAAGGGCTAAGGATAATAGCCTGGTAATCCTGGCACTATATGTGGATGATATGCTATTGGCTAGCAAGAATACTTATGAGCTAGATGCATTAAAGGCCAAGTTGCATGAGGCCTTTGATATGAAGGATTTGGGACTTGCAGGTTATATTCTTGGTATGCACATCACGCATGATCGGAGTAGGAAACTCCTTTGGCTTTCACAGAAGGAGTATGTTACAAAAGTATTGCAGCGTTTCAATATGGAGGGGGGGAAGGCAGTGAGTACTCCATTGCCTCCATATGTGAAACTAAGTCATACAGATAGTCCCAAATTAGATGAGGAGAGGGCCATGATGGCCAAGGTTCCTTATGCATCAGCAGTTGGGAGTCTTATGTATGCTATGATAGCTACTAGACCAGACATTGCATTTGCAGTGGGAGTTGTTAGTCGGTATATGGCTAATCCAGGAAAGAGGCATTGGGAGGCAGTTAAGTGCATCATGAGGTACATGAAGGGTACCAAGGAGATGTGCATCTGCTTTGGTAAAGAAGACATGCGTGTACTTGGGTACACAGATTCAGACTATGCAGGGCATGTGGATAGTAGGAGATCCACTTCTGGTTATGTGTTCACCTTTGCAGGTGGTGCAGTGTCGTGGATGTCTCGTGCACAGAAGTGCGTTGCTTTGTCTACCACAGAGGCTGAGTATGTTGCAGCCACAGAGGGTTGCAAGGAGGCTATATGGCTTGATCGGCTAGTGGGAGATTTGGGGATTCATACAGGTGTACCAACATTGCATAGTGATTCCATGAGTGCTATTCAGCTAGCACAGAATCCGGTCTTTCATGCAGAGACCAAACACATTGAGGTTAGGTACCATTTCATCAGGGAGGTACTTGAGGACAAGCGCATAGAGCTTGTCAAGGTTCATACAGATGATAACCCTGTAGATATGCTGACGAAGAGTCTACCTAGTCAGTGGTTTGAGTATTGTCGTGTATTGATGGGCATTGGATAGTATGCTCACTGGTTGTTCTCCCTTAAAGGCACATTGTCCTTTAAGTGGGAGGTTGTGGGGGTTAAAGCTCACTGTGCCTTTACCTCGGTTATGTACAATACTCAAACACATATATAAATGAATGAAAAAGAAGATTAGGGTGGTTCTGCACCCACCAAAACTTGTGTAGCTCTCTGTTTCTCTCTCTTCTTCTTCCGTTGTTGCTTCCGTTGAGAGCACTCTCAATGCTCATGCATAAGAATGAGCATATCCTTTCTTACTTTTCTCTTATGCTTATGCTCTTTTTCCCTCTTCCTTCTCCTATGCTTATGCTTATGCATGAGCATATGTCTTCTTCTCTTTCTCCTTCTCCTCTTTTCCTCTTTTCCTCTCTCTTTCTCCCCTCTTTCCTCTCTTTCGATCTCTTTTCATGTGTAAGAATAAGCATATCCTTTCTTTCCTTTTCTCTTATGCTTATGCTCTTTTCCCCTCTTCCTTCTCTTATGCTTATGCTTATGCATGAGCATATGTCTCCTTCTCCTCTTTTCCTCTCTCTTTCTCCCCCTCTTTCCACTCTTTTGATCTCTTTTCATAAGCATATGTATTTGCCTATGCTTAAGCTTTCTCTCTTTTTCTTTTATGCTCATATGCTCATGCATAAGCATAAGCATATGCTTTCTTTCCGTATCTCTTATGCTTATGCTCTTTTTCCCTCTTCCTTCTCTTATGCTTATGCTTATGCATGAGCATATGTCTCCTTCTCCTCTTTTCCTCTTTTCATCTCTCTTTCTCCCCCTCTTTTTCCTCTTTTGATCTTTTTACATAAGCATATGTATTTGCCTATGCTTAAGCTTTCTCTCTTTTTCTTTTATGCTCATATGCTAATGCATAAGCATAAGCATATGCTTTCTTTCCGTATCTCTTATGCTTATGCTCTTTTCCCCTCTTCCTTCTCTTATGCTTATGCTTATGCATGAGCATATGTCTCCTTCTCTTATGCCTATGCCTATGCCTATGCCTATGCATGTCCTTCTCCTTCTCCTTTCCTTCTCTTCTTTTTTCCTCACTTTTTCTCTTCTTTTCATACTTGCATATGCCTATGCCTATGCCTATGCATATCCTTCTCCTTTCTTTCTCTTCTTTTTTCCTCTCTTTTTTTTTTCTTTTCATAAGCATATGCCTATGCCTATACCTATACATATCCTTCTCCTTTCTTTCTCTTCTTTTTTCCTCTCTTTTTCTCTTCTTTTCATAAGCATATGCCTATGCCTATGCATGTACTTCTTCTCCTTCTCCTTTCTTTCTCTTCTTTTTTCCTCTCTTTTTCTCTTCTTTTCATAAGCATATGCCTATGCCTATGCTTATGCTTATGCATGAGCATATACTCATATGCTTATGCATAAGCATATGCATTTGCTTTCTCAATCTATTCTCTTATGCTTTGTCAATGTATTCTCATATGCTTTCTCAATGTATTCTCTTGTTTTTTGTTTTTTGTAATCGTGTTTGTGTCTATGTTAGACATGGGATCACATCGCACGTCTAACGAGTACAGAAACCCTCGTAGGAGGAGACATCATGATCTCTGTTCTCCAGAGGACTTTGATTCCCCTCAGGCGACACCTCAAGGGCCTACCCCTACGATATCCTTGGCCTTCGACTCCTCTCGGACGTAGCACTGTGACTACCCCTTGAGGAACTCCTTTGCTAGCAACCCATGGCTTTGTCGGGAGTCCCGACGAGTTTGTGGCATAAATGACCGATGAGGAGCCAGCGAGATTCTTCTCTCTGCTATCCCAAAGGACCTTAGCAATTCCCTCTCCTACACTGACGACTGGACCTACTGCCTAGCCGTCCCCTCGTGCCCCTTCGACTGAGGGGTCATCACCTGAGCGTGCCATCGTAAGGGAAGGAAGAGTAGGAGGGGCCACTTTTGTTGTGCTGACTTGGGAGATGTAGACGAGTCAACACACTCACATCCCTACAGGTCTCTACTTGGTCTCGAGACCCAGTACTAGTCAGGTCCCTTGCCCTCTCCTACTCCCACTGCCACTCCTCGCTCCGGAAGCGCTCGCATAAACACCACTCGCTCTGATTCTACCACTACCATGAGTCCTCCTTACCCAATCGAGGACCTATCCTATCAAATCATGGCTGCTTGAGAGATAATAGAAGATGAAAAGGGAAAAGCAGTGATGGCCACCATGAGGCGGTTGATGAGCCACCACTTCAAGAGCGGCATTGGTACTAATTGGCGGTATCAAGATGACCAAAAGAAGCAGGTGGTCATCGATGAATTAAAAGAAAAATACCCTAACCCCCAACTTGGGAGTTCAATGAGAATTACATGCGAGAGCACATGGGTTTGGTCTTGAAGCATCGTAGATCAACCTTGTGTACTTCCATCACAAAGGGGAGCGCTAAACCCAACTAGGTAGACAAAGCTGATTGGAAGTTTTTCAAGAAGCAAAACAGGGACCATCCCGAAATGTTCGAGGGTCAGAGGAGGGCTGTGAGGAGACAGCTGGATGCCGTAGGTACTTCGCACTTTAGTGCAGGTGGATGGTTGGCATTCGAGGAAACCGTGGTAAGTCTACTTCTTCTCATTTAATGTATTGCTCTATCTGTTTTACTACATATTATATGCACTTTATCTAACTCTCATAAATTGGGTCCACAGCAAGTTGCGATGGGTCGCCTTCCTATAGATGCAAAGACATGATGCACATTTCGCGTAGGAACAAAGCCATGGTTTATTGAGCAGGAGGCAATGGGAGCAACGATCGATTGGGTTGAGGTGGCTGCTCGCATGGTATAAGTCTACTCCTACTTGTAATCTCACTTTTTAAATTGTTTTATTCTTTAAGTTCCAATCTAATTTCCAATTAATATGGTTTTACTCTTAGAGTCAAAGCTCAAGCATCCCATCACCAGAGGCGAGTGGTGATGAGAGCCAGGGATCAAGTGCAGCTCACGAGGGCCAAGGATCAGGCACAGCTCATAAGGGACAAGGATCAAGCCAGCAAGACGAGGACGAGGAGGACGATGACGATTCGAATGAGTAGTAGTAGAGTAGTAGTAGTAGTTTGCATATACTTCGCCATGTATATCCTTTTGTATATCGGCTCGTTTGAGTGATTTTGTATCACCCTTTTCGAAAGGGTAATTTTGTAACAAACAATGTTGTATATCTTCGACATGTATATGCTTTTGTCACTCGATCGGTTCATTTGAGTAATTTTGTATCACCCTTTTCGCGAGGAAAATTTTGTAATAAAAAACTTTTTTTTGTAATTACTAAAAAAAACATTAGTGGGGCAAAACAGGGCTTGCAATGGCCCTGTTTAGCCCCACTAATGTTTTTTCTAAGTTCTGTTAATCATCGCTATATAGCGACCTTTACCAGTGTTGCTATATAGCGACATTTATTAGCGTCGCTATATAGCGACACTTATATAGTGACTCTTCTTTTTTGATGCTTATAACGATGTAAATAACAACCTTTGCGCTCATCCAAAAGAAAAAAAGTGTAAAAAACATCGGTATTTTCATCGAAAAAGGGCCTATGCCTTGTAGTGAAACAAATCTTTCAATGTTTTCAAAACATGTAGTAAAAGAGAACAACAGAATTACACAAAGTGAACTACAAACTAATTGTTTTTCTAAAGTTGCATCATCAAAATTAAAATCTCATTATTTTCACTATCTTGCATTGCTACAAAGGATACCTCACCTCAACTTCCATAAAAGCTGCTTGGATAAACCCCAAAAATTCACAAGTGCTTTGGAATCATGCACCCTAGAGACCAGTGTTGAGATATGGGCAAAAGAAAGATTGATTTTCATGCATAAGCAAGTGTAATGCCTAAAAATTAATCTTCTTTCATCCTTTCTCAAAGAATCTCATCCAATAGCTCCTTATATGCTCGAAACAACTTGCACCATTCATGGTTCATCCAAAACATGATTGCCCTGATTTTTTGCACGAAAACGATTTGATGTTGCAAGAGAATCTTAGTTAAGAGAAGAAGTGGTGAGATTTCAAAGAAAAGCAATGATAAAAATCCTATGCAATTGTATCATTGGTTTTGTTTCTTCGTTTTCTAATGTTTAAGGCACATATCCTATGATGTAAACATATGGTTTAGAATTTGCTCAAAGTTTGTAGTCACTTACTCTTTGAAAACCTTGGATGAAATGTCAAGCAATCAATCTGAAATCCAAATTAGGTGTGAATCCATTGATTTATATTGACAATTGCAAATACAAATTACAACTTAAATTTGGATGCATAAGGTTAATTTGAACCAATTGAAAAATTCCTCGACCTCAAATCAACATAATCTATTTTTAATACAAGCTAACTTTTGAGTTAATCATTGCTGCACTATGCTAAATACACTTCTTGAAACATTGCTCCCCATGCAAGTTGTGCACAATAAAATTTCTCATCTTCTCACATTATCATTATGGAAATTCTTATCTCCATTAAAGTGCCAAGAGGGATCTAGTTGGATTTACTTCACCAAGGTATGCTCTTGTAGGCAGAGGAGTTAATCTTTTCTAAGTTCTAGTCAACTTTCCATGACGAATCCCATAGCTAATGGTGGACAATGTCAATAAGGGACCATGGACTTTCGATTTTGAGTGTTAGCATCAACTTTCTCTAGTTGTATTTACTTCACCAAGGTATGCTCTTATAGGTAGAGGAGTTAATCTCTTCTAAGTTCTAGTCAGCTTTCCATGAAGAATCCCATAGAGCCATGATTCGTGATGGTGGACAATGTCAATAAGGGACCATAGACTTGATGAGCATCGACTTCCTAGTTAGATTTATGCCACCAAGGTTTGCTCTTATTGGTAGAGGAGTTAGCCTCGTCTAAGTTCTATGAAGAATCCCATGTAGAGCGTGATGGTGGACAATGATAAGGGACCATGGACTTTGCATCAACTTTCTAGTTAGATTTACTTCACCAAGGTATACCTTTAATCTTTTCTCAACTTTCCATGAAGGATCCGATAGAGCCATCATGATTTGTGATAATAAAGGGGCCGTTTTTAAGCATGAGCATGAGGGTTTTAGCATGAGCATCAACTTTGATCATTACCTGCACCTGGTCTTCCACCTTGCTAGATGGAGGAAATCATTCGAGTCAACTTGTGGCCTAAAGGGCATTCATGGGGCCATAAGGACACACCACACTATATCGACAAGAACAGATCGTGCGCATTGTACACTAGCAACTCTGTTGCCCAAATCATGGCGGACAGCACGTTGTGCAGATCTTGGCCCCTTGACAATTGAAACCCCATCGCTTTTGGAAGAGATTCGTAAAGCACGTAACGCATATCTTGGATGCAAACCCATCGCTTTTGGAAGAGATTCCATTCTGGTCGTAAAGCACTGTGGAAGAATTGCCTTCAGCAACCGTGACCTGCAAACGATCATCTACGGAAACTTTTGCGTTGTCGTTTCATTCGTTCACATATGTTCCCGGAATCACCGGAAAAGATTTGATAGCAACTCAAATAGGATCCCAATATGCCCTCGAAGTCGCCGGAAATTTGACCAAAAGAAGCGTCACATGATCGCGCTGTCTGGTGTGCCCAAGACTGTCCGAAGATTTGATTTGCTTTCAGTGCATCCTCCGATCCGATGGACCAATCGTCATGAAGCTTTTGGTGGGTCGTGAAATACGCAGGTGTTGGCATGAAGAGTTGAGACGGCGACGTGATGGAGCTGGAACGTAGGTGACCAGAGGTCTGCAAAAAGCGTCAAGATGTGCATCATGCACGCTCCTCACGTCAGGTACTGGGCAGTAATGGACGCCAAGCTATCCGACTGTAGACACCTTCGTTCTTCAACATTGGACATTAGAGCGCATTTCCACGTAGACCATGAAGTGCTGGACAGGCTCGATTTTCTCCTGAGCTTCAGAAGCTCTCTTGGAATCGCTTAACATCGCTAAATGCGTTGAGATAAAGCAACCTGAATCTTCGGACCAGTGGGAGCTCGTGTATAGTTTTTGAGTGGAGAAGAATAGCAGTGTGACAGCAAGTAAAGATCGAAAGGAGCGAAGTCAGTTGTGTTTCCCCGTTGCCATGAGTTGTTCAAGCCGAGAAAGCCTCCTAGATATCTGGATCCACATGTTGCTATTAGGTTGCTAATCGCTCACCGTTACGTACTGAGCAGAAATGCCAGTTTTGGGCAATGCCTTGTACGCTCCCACGAGGTGCTCGCCTTTGCGGCACTGCACCACCTCGTTGGAGACGGAAAATATCACTCTTAGCTGGCCTCCAATCCGCTTGCATGTTTTTCTGTTGATGTGGGCCTATTCGTCATTTAAGACATAGGTGAATGGGAACCATATTATACCCGCAAATGCTCAAGAATGCTATTTGAGCATTGTGGAGTGGCGAGCACGAATGGAACCTAAGCTATTTTGAACCCCCACAATTGTGACATCATGTGATAACTCACAAAATTTGACAAACAACTAGATCCGGGCAGGTAACTCTATTGAGCTAGAATATATATAAATGAATTTAGTGCTATTTCTTAGAAATTTTTATATAATATTTTCCATTTTGACTTAATTTATAAATTGAATTTATAACATAAATTTATGTAAACTTGCAATTTGAGAAGTATTAATTATGATATCAAGAAGAGCACTATAATAGTAGAAATATTTGAAATACACTACAATATTTTTATAAGACATAACAATACATGAAAATTTATATAGTATACTTAAAATTAGTTTTTTTTGGAATTGTTAAAAATGGAGTTATATGTCACAAAAAACATGACGTATTTAAAAGCATATTTTAAATAATAGTTCATACATGAATTATTTTTTGTGTTTTGGAAAAAGTAGAAATGCTTTGAAAATGAAAAAATTTGAGTAATATATGCTATGAATTAAGAGTCCTTCAATACTATGACTTTACTATAGTTTGAAAGAGGAAGTCCTTTACATTTATTGAAAATGGGCTTCTATTTAAATATACTAGATTATGTCTCTATTTTTTAGAAAGTAAAATTTTTTTGTAGATGCTAGATTTCCACTGAGGTTATTGTAGCCATATTTCGAGTCGGTTGTGTTGAGTTCTCTTATGAATTTCTCTTGGAGTGTATCCGCTTTGCTTTTTATGTTTGTAGTGGCTAGGATTTCTGTTTTGAAGTTTGAGTGGAACGCTTTATACCTGTTAACATCATGTTTCAATTTTAATGGAGGATTGGTTTGGTGTTGTGCTATTCGTTTTTCAAGATTTTTAGTTTGTCCAATATATCATTTTTCTGTAGCAATACATAGAATAGAATATATGTAATATGGGCCTTTTGTGCCCTTTTCTTTATTTTCTTCGCGATTTCCTATTTGAAATAGCAAAATGAACTATGTACAATGAGTTTTTTCATGTGTGTCAGAAGATGAAGTTTGTATGTATTTTAAGATATTGAGTCAATAATATACCTGTAGGTGGCTGAAATATATTGTTCTTTGGTGGAGTCGGGAAAAACTCAAAATGTTCGCCATATGCTTCTTTTGCAAAATTCAAATCAATAATGGAAGTTATACCTTCTATGGTAAATGGCAATTCTTTTACTTTTTTTTGGTCATTTGTTTGGAACATGTTGTTGAAGTCCGCTAGTATGACATTTCCATTCTTACGATCTATTTTGAGAAGTTCGGCTAAGCTTACATTGTCGCCAAAGTATAGAAGTTCAAAGTAATAACTTGTTGAAATTCCTTCTGAGTACTTATCTATTATAGCTTATGCTTATGTTCTCAACATCATTGGAGTAATGATATCGTCCTCTTTTGTGATTTTTCGAATTATGTACTTAGTTAGACCTGCATTATGTTTGAATTGATATTATGTATATGTTATTTATTGTATTTTTAAAATGTAAAGTTGAATCATTTTTTATAAATAAATTTGGATTACTAACCGTTTGCTCTTATTTCTTTCTCCCCATGTTCTGCCTTCCGTTGTTGTACTTCATGTTGATTGTTATCCATGAAATTTCTAAGGTCTTGTAGTGTGCTCCATCCATAAATGTATTCATTTGGTTCCTTTCCAGCCATGTTTACGAGGCGCATTTGAGCTGTATACAAGAAATAATTTTGTCCCTTTGTTCTTTTTGTTGACTTCTCTTGATCTTGTTGAGCCAATCTGGCTTTCTTTTGAATTATTAAAGATTTGGGAAATAGTAATCTATTATAAATTAGAATATAAACTAATGTGAAGAAATACTACAATGCGTAATATTGAAAACGTACCTCGTCTGATGTCGCCATATTTTATTGTTAGTTGTTCTTTAAATAATTTTTTTGATAGATCCTGCGTATTAGTTTGTATATCAAAAGTTTCTTTTCTCTTATATTGATGAATATTTAATAAAAGGATTTTCTATTGATTACTAATTTTTTTAAGTTCATGTAAGCATTGGAATGAAGTCAGATGGATTGATTTTATTTAAGATTCTTAAGCTGTTTTGAGTGGTGACTCATGAAAGCATGACATATGTTAGTCGTGGTGCAAATGATTTTTGTATTACTACAAGAGCCTTTCCTTTGAGTGTGCATCCTTGTGACTTGTGTCCTGTAATTGCATATGCTAGTGTGATTGGAAAAGTTGTTTTGTGATACCATATGGAATTTAATATCTTTCATTTAAGTTTTGATCGTTTTAGTGTGATTTTTTCATTTGTTGATAAGATCTTTGCATGAATTTTTAAAATGTTGTTTGTGTTACTATCTATTTCTAGTGATATGACACTTGCAATAGCGCCATTTGTAGCTCCGATTGTGAGATCTATATTTTTTGTGATCATCACTTTCGCTTCTATTGCTATTTGTTGTATGGAGTGGAAATTTGGATCCATTATCCATTCTTTTAATTCTAAGATTTGATCTGCATTGGATGTCACGGTGGCGCTTTTAATTTGATGCTCATTGAATTTCTTATGTAGTATGAGCTCATTATAGTATCGTGTGTCATTTTGATGGGTGCACAATATAGTTGTGTCCTTGTCAATGAAATCATTTGCTTCACTATCACTTATGATTAAATTACCTATGTAATATTGAATCTCTTCTACCGTTGGTTGTCATATTCTGATTATGTTTAAGAATTCTATGTATCTTGGATCTTCTAGGTGACGTATTGATGTGTGAAGGAATTAAAAGGTTGCAGTTGTCCAGAAACCCGAGTTTCCAATATAGCATTTTCTACAAAATTCATTTTCTTGCACCTTGCATTTACATACTGGAGGCAATTGGGACATATCTCCGAGTAAGAGCATTTTTTTATTTTCAAAAGGCTGCAAGATTGTTTGCTTGCAAGTTTCGCACAACTGCTGGTTACTGTGTTTAATGTTTGGCATGTCATCATTGAGATCTCATCAATTATTATGATTTCTGCATTTTGCAATTCTATGTATCATTTGTCTGACACTGGTAAGGAGGCACGAAACATATCGTGTCGCTTTGGTAGAGCAAACTGATGATGGACAGTAGTTGCTAATCGACTTAGTCTCATTCCAACAGCTGCTCCTATTGTTGCTGCTAGAACAATGGATTTTCCTTGTTTTACATAATTATAAGTAATGTACTTGATCATAAATTCTTTCTTGAACTAGGAGTACCACAAATGACATGAAGTCCTATGGGTGATCCATTAATCTTTTCGTAAATTTCTTGTTGTTCAGAAGAAAGAGTTGCATTTTCGAAGTCCTTGAACTCGTTTATCATTTGAAGTAATTTTGTGTGTGCTGTGTTATGTATATTGGTGTCTTCATGAAGGTCAGTTGAATCCATGAAGGAGTTTTGAATAACATGTAATGGGCTTTTTTGGAGTATCATGTTTGTTAGTTGGTTGCGATTTTGATCAATTAGCAAGTGCACTTTGCAATATTGATCGATCAGAGATTCGATGTCTTCTTCTGTTTTTACGAGTTCTTGGATATGGCATTCTAAGAAGTAAGATTTTGTATGATTGTTTTCAGAAATGAGCTCATTCTCATTTCTAAAATTTACGTTCTTTAGTAGAAGGTTGTAAAAAAATCCTTCAAAATGATGAGCAGGGTGGTAATCTATGAAACGTACAATCCATGTTGATGGATATACATAATTTTCGAAAGAATCTACGATAGTTATGTTATCTTTGTTTTTTTTTCTTTGACTTTTGGACATTGTATTGTTTCCAGAATTCATAGAAGGTCAAGTTCTCCATAACACTTGGACGACTGCAATATATATCTATAGGATGCATTACAGAAACACAATGTTCACGAAGGTATTTTTGGCGCATAGATGGGGGAGAGTGTGAAGAGAGTGGGAGAGAAGGAAGGAGTCTCACTTGCAGCTTTCTCACATACACAATGGGGGAATATACACAAAGGTGTAGGCTGAAAATAGTTTTCCTTTTCTTAGTTGTGAAAGCCAAAAGAACTCTAAGTACAAAAGAATAGGTGAATCCTATATGTGGGTCTCAAACCAAACTCAGCTAACTAAGGTGGCATACTAACTAAGCCACTAACTAGAGTACATAAAGATAGCTATCATCTAGCTATTATTCATGGGTGGTGTACCAACCACATCTGTAGCTAACAAGTCGATGACATAAATGCACAATGGTCACCCTGGCATATCACGAGTGGAGCTCGATATCTTAACACTCCCCCTCAATCCCAATTCCTGCACACCAAGCAGGTTTGTGAACTTGCACAACTTCTCTGTACCCAATGCCTTCGGGAATATGTCAGCTACCTGATCCTTTGTGCTAACATAAACTAGATCAATAAAACCTACTAGAACCTTCTCCCGCACATAGTGATAATGCACCTCAATGTGCTTTGTTCTAGCATGATAGACTGGGTTATTTGCCAAGTGTATACTGCTCATGTTATCACAATAAATGACAACTGGCCCATCTGTAGACTGATGCATATCATAAAGTAGCTTATGCAACCAAGATACCTCACATGCAGCCATTGCTACACTCCTATACTCAGCCTTTGTGCTCGATAAGGCAATTGTAGGCTGTTTCTTGCTACTCCAAGTGACTGCAGCACTCCCAAAAGAGAACATATATCAGTGTATCCATGCAACTATATCTGAATCCCATTCTCATAAAATAGTCCATATTGCAATGTGGACTTCACATACCTCAGTATGCATCTAGCCGCATCCAAATGTGGTTTCCTTGGAGCCTGCATAAATTGACTTACCAACCCAACAGCATAGCTCAAATTTGGCCTGGTAATAGTCATATAAATTAGACTTCCTACTATGTGTCTGTACATAGTAGGGTCTTCTAGAAGCTCACCTGCATCTATGCTCAACTTCACATTCTGCTCCAAAGGAACTGAAATAGGCTTACAGCCTGTCATCCCATATTTGGACAGCATGTCCAATCCACACTGTCTCTGCAAGAGCCATATCCCACTTCTGCTTCAATAGAATTTTCACATGAAGGATATCTTCATCACTATCACCTGTGATGATCAAATCATCAACATAAATGACAAGCAGCATAATGCCTTTCTGTGTGTTTCTCACATAAAGTGAGAAATCTGCCTTGGAAATCTGAAAGCCAATGGTGACAAGATATTGTCCTATCTTGTCAGACCATGCTCTGCGTGCTTGCTTCAAGCCATACAAGGCTTTCTTCAACCTACAAAAAAACTCAAGATGAACAGCATGAACATAACATGGTGGATGCTCCATATAGACCTCTTCTTGCAAATCACCATGCAAGAAAGCATTCTTTACATCCATCTGATGTAAAGACCATCCCTTTGATGTAGCCATAGCAATGGCTGTTCTTACGATTGCCATCCTTGCAACCAGACTGAATGTTTCTTCATAATCAATGCCATATGTCTGTGCATACCCCTTGACAACTAATCTTGCCTTGTATGTGTTCACAGAACCATCTGCATTGTGCTTCACCTTATAAACCCACTTGCAACCAATTGCATTCTTGTCTTTAGGAAAAGGCACCAATTCCCATGTAGCATTTGCTTCCAAGGCATCCATTTCTTCATCCATGGCTTTCTCCCATTTTTCTTTTTTCATCCATGGCTTTCTCCTATTTTTCTTTTCCCATGGCTTGTTCAAAAGAAGTGGGTTCTAGTTCATGTATCACTTTGACCATATAGGCATAGTGAATGGCTGTAAATCCATCATATTACAGCCTATCCATAGGATACCTAGCTCTGGTAAACCTGCACAAAATAGGCTCACTACTAGGTGCTCTCAAAACATCCCTTGTCTTCCTTACTCTAGGTGTAACAACAGAAGGAATACCCAACTCATCATCCAGGCTTTGTTTTGGGCCACTGGATTCACCATCCACATAAGAGTGACTTGCATTCACATCAACCATGGGCTGATCTACTTTCTCTTTTCCTTTTTGTGATACTTGCATACCACTATTTGCATTGCTTTGAGGAGATCCTTTTGATCTCAATCTGCTTGTCCATGGCGAAGTACGTGAACCACTACTAGAGGACACTACAGGTCCACTAATATTTTGTGATTGCTACAATGAATTTTGTGCAGCATTACCATTATGTGCATCTACATCATCAATCACATTTACTGGTTTATACCAGCTGCTCATCTCATAAAAAACAACATCTCTACTCATTGTAAACTTACGAGTAGAAGGGTTATAGCATCTATACCCTTTCTGCTACAGAGAATAACCAATAAAGATGCACTTCTTAGCTTTTGGATCCAACTTGGATCTCAACTCATCTGGCACATGAACATAGGCAGTGCAACCAAAAACTTTCAAATGAGAAATATTTGGTTTCCTACCAGTATACCTCTCCTCTGGCGTCATGCCATGTATTGCTATAGTGGGAGTCCTGTTCATTATGTAGACTACTGTAGCAACTACTTTAGCCCAATAATAATCTAGAAGATCTTTTTCATTGAGCATGGCAGGAGATACCTCTCCAATATGCTTGTTTTTCCTTTCTGCAAGTCCATTTTGCTATGGAGTATGGCTGCATGAATATTGTTTCTTTATGCCATGCTCTTGCAGGAAACTTGCAAACTCATTTGAGAGGTACTCTCCCCCTCCATCTAACCTTAGGCATTTTATTTGCAGGCCTATTTCTTTTTCAACCATAGCTTTAAAAGCTTTGAAATGCCCAAACACTTCACTTTTCTTTTTCATAAAATACACCCAAACTTTTCTGCAAAAGTCAAAACAAAATACTATGTACAATATACAAAATCATACAGTTCTAAAGACAAAGTACCATGTGCAAAATGCAAAGTGCTATGTTCTAAATCCCAAACTCAAATTGCTACATACTGCATGCAAAATACTATGTGCAAAATGCAAAATGATATGAACCCAAGGAAGGGCATGTTCCTTGGTCTTATAATTTTTGGAGAGGAAATGTGCCGACTCTCCCCCCACAAGCATAGACAAAGGTTACCTTGTCTGCCTTCACACCTTTAGCCTGCTTTTGACCGAATAATTGTAGGGCTTCCTTGTTGAACCCATTCTGAGTAGATATTGAAATTATGGTATTCCATGAGACCACATTTCACACAAGCATCACTGCAAACACAGATCTTGAATCATCTAGACTCCCACATTTGCCATACATATTGACAAGGGTTGTCCCCACAACAACATCAGATTCCAATTTATAGCCAACAAAACTAGCATGCAAGTGCCCCAATCTTCCAAGGCTTTTTCTTTGGTGCACACATCCAAAATGCAAATGAAAATGACCTTGTTATGGTCAATGCTTTCACCCTACATTTGACCAAATAGTTGTAAATCCTCCTCGCTATGTAGTTCCTGGAGACAAGTTGTGATCATGGCGGCATTCCACGAGATTGCATCTTGTAGTGCAATCTTTGCAAAAAAAACCATTGAATCGTGTAGACACATTGTAATCATGGCATTCCAAGAGATTGCATTCCGAAGTGGCATCTATGAAAACATAGCCCTTGAATCATCCATGCTGCTGCACTTAACATACATATTGACAAGAGCTGTCGCCACCACCACATTTAACTACCATCTCTTGCTAATAATAAGAGCATATATCTCTAGACCTTTCTCTAAGGCTACTACACTAGGACATGCATCTAATTTACAAGTAAAAGCTATCTTGTTTTTCTAGACTTGTATTTGAATTTCTTTAAACAATTGTAAAGCTTCTTTGCCAAATTCATTCTGGGCTAATGTAGCAATCATAATACTCCAAGAGTATTTTGATGAAAACAGCTTGTGCATACTCCAAGCTTTCATATTTTGCATACATTTCAACAAGAAGGTTACTCAGAAATCTGTTATCCAGATATCCATGCTACTGATGCACACGCTCACTCTAAGAACTAAACAAGGACTTCCTTATTCAAGCTTTCAGGATAGCAATCATAATTCCTTGCAAAGAAAATCTGATTGTGCCCATCCAATATATGTATATGACAAGGGTTTCTAGTTTGTAGCTCCTTAAGCACCTTCTTTGCAACCTTGGACAACTCAGAATTCCTCCGTACGTGCCAAAATCTGATTTCATATCCCTCAACAAATGGATCTCATCATACAAGCTTTCAAGAAGATAGAAGCCTTCATTCCTCACAGGCCCACTCTTCTGGTGCCCATCTAACCTAGGTGTGGGAAAGCCCCCCCTCATTCCTAGCTCCTCTTCTACAAGCTTGAGACCATACAAAGTCAACACACTATATAGCTCGCTACACATATACCTAGAACAAGAACCACCCAAGATGTTGATATGGCATGTTAGCCATTTTAACACTAATACCTAAATGAAATTTACTATATACTAAATGCAAAGTTCTATATCCCAAACTCAAATTGCTACATGCTATATACAAAATACTATGTGCAAAATACAAAATCATACATTCCTAAATGCAAAGTACCATGTGCAAAATGCAAAGTGCTATGTTCTATATCCCAAACTCAAATTGTTCATGCTATATGCAAAATACTAAGTGCAAAATGCAAAATGATATGAACCCAAGGAAGGGCATGTTCCTTGGTCTTATAATTTTTGGAGAGGAAATGTGCCAACTCTCCCCCCACATGAATGTGTGGTTAAGTTTATTTGTTTATGTGTTGGATACAAAGTGCTATGTGCTAAATGCAACAATACTAGTTAGTAAACTCTATGTGCTATATGCAAAATACTATGTGCAAAATGCAAAATGATATGAACCCAAGGAAGGGCACGTTCCTTGGTCTTATAATTTTTTGAGAGGAAATGTGCCGATTCTCCCCCCACACGAATGTGTGGTTAAGTTTATTTGTTTATGTGTTGGATACAAAGTGCTATATGCTAAATGCAAAAATGCTAGTTGCTCAATGATAAATGCTAATTCTTAATGCAAAATGCTACGTACAAAATTCATAGTGCTATATCTTAAATTCAAATTGCTACCATAAAAGTAAAAAGTGATAAATGAAAATGCTATGTCCCAAAGTCAAACAACTACCAAAAAAATGCAAAAAAATATATGTTAATACAAAATGCAAAATGATATGAACCCAAGGAAGGGCATGTTCCTTGGTCTTATAATTTTTGGAAAGGAAATGTGCCGACTCTTCCCCCACATGAATGTGTGGTTAAGTTTATTTGTTTATGTGTTGGATACAAAGCGCTATATGCTAAATGCAAAAATGCTAGTTGTTCAATGATTAAATGCTAATTCTTAATGCAAAATCCTTTGTACAAAATTCAAAGTGCTATATCTTAAATTCAAATTACTACCATATATATAAAAAGTGATAAATGAAAATGATGTATCCCAAATTCAAATACCTACCAAAAACATGCAAAAAAATATATGTTAAACAGAAACTCCTATGTGCAAAAAGAAAGAGCTATTTACCATGTTCTAAATTTTGAATGCTATATGTGCTATATGCTATATTCAAATTGGTATCAAATTGGTAAAAATATAAAGTGTTAACAACTTGTTTGCAGATTATTCAAATTGGTGAATTTCAAGTCATTTTTAATGCTTTGATCTACAACGGGAAAATAAAGTAGGTGCTTCTACTTTAACATATAATTTACTTTAAGGGAGAACATTGTAATGTCATTCCATACCATGCAGGAATATTACTCTTGTGGCAAGCACATACGAATATTCAAAAAATAACCAACACAGGCCTATCATATTACCCTTTAAAATATGCTATGAAAACCAAACCCATGGGACACATGAACTTGAATCTTGGTGATGCAAAACTTCTAGGACTAGATAATCTAGATCCAATTAAGTTAAAAATGATATCTACATACATTCTTTCAAAGCCAACATCTCCAATAGAGGCAGCATTGTCATGCTTACAAATATCTACCATTCAAAGAAGCGAAGCTGTGCATTTCATTGACTGCTCTTTGTTGAGATATCGAGCTCCACTCGTGATATGCTAGGGTGACTGTTGTGCATTTATGTCACCGACTTGTTAGCTGTAGATGCGGTTGGTACACCGCCCATGAATAATAGCTGGATAGCTATCTTTATGTACTCTAGTTAGTGGCTCAGTAAATATGCCACCTTAGTTAGCTAAGTTTGGTTTGAGACCCACATATAGGATTCACCTATTCTTTTGTACTTAGAGTTCTTTTGGCTTTCACAACTAAGAAGAGGAAAACTGTTTTCAGCCTCCACCTTTGTGTATATTCCCCCATTGTGTATGTGAGAAAGCTGCAAGTGAGACTTCTTCCTTCTCTCCCACTCTCTTCACATGGTATCAGAGCTCGGTTCATGGTAAGGAGCTCAAGAAAGCAAACCAAGTTCACGGTGTCCTAGTAAGAGGATCAGTGTTGCTTTCCTTTTTTTTTGAGTTTGGGAGCAAATCTCTGCAGGTAGCATAGCCGAAAAGTGCAAGAGTGCACTATCTTAGATTGGGACGCCCTTCACGGTGTGGTAAGAGGGCAGTACATGCTATGGGGTCCATCTGATTTGGGGCCATTTCGAGGCCTGTTTTGGTGGTGGAAGTTTTCCATAGGCACTCGGGAAAGTGACATGTTTTTGTTGTGCGACCACTGTTCTACAGGTCGGTGAAAAGTTATCATAGAAATTACATCGTATGCCTTTGCGCAAAGATATTGGGAGTGACAAAATCATTCTCATTGCCTGTTGATGCATAATCATCACTAGGAAGTGACTGTGTGGTCAAATACCACTCTCGTCAGTTTTACAGATTTGCCCTTGTGAGGTAGACGTGTTTTTTTGCAGTGACAGAATATTTTGCAGTGTTCTGTAATGGCATCTGATGCTCTTTCATAGATTGTCACTGAAAAGCTTGACAAGAACAACTTCCAAGCATGGAAGTTTAGAATGACGAATTTCCTTAAGGGAAAAGGCTATTGGGAGTTCATTACTAGAGCTGAACAAGAACCAATTTAGCATTGAGCAACTAGCATTTTTGCATTTAGCACATAGCACTTTTTATCGAACACATAAAGTAATAAACTTAACCACACATTCGTGTGGGGGGAGAGTCGGCACATTTCCTCTCCAAAAATTATAAGACCAAGGAATGTGCCCTTCCTTGGGTTCATATCATTTTGCATCTTGCACTTAGTATTTTGCATTTTGCACTCAGTGAGTTTGGGATATAGAACATAGCACTTTGCATTTTGCACATGGTACTTTGCATTTAGGAATGTATGATTTTGTATTTTGCACATAGTATTTTGCATATAGCATATGTAGCAATTTGAGTTTGGGATATGGAACTTTGCATTTAGTATATAGCAATTTTCATTTGGGTATTAGTGTCAAAATGGCTAACATGCCATATCAACATCTTGGGTGGTTGTTGTTCTAGGTATATGTGCATTGAGATGATATGGTGCATTGAGCTCCATTAATGATCCTCATACTACATGAAGAGGGAAAAGCTATGAAAGGAAGCATTAGCCCAGTTTCTATATACAAGGAAACATCTAGTGTAGCTTCTAATATCTACAATTATGTTGGAAACTTGCAAAGAGGTTAGCTTTACAAAATTCCTATTGGAGTAGAGGTTTTCATAGTCTTACCTATAAGCTCCCAATATGAGGAGAGTGTTGGGCCATGGTACCTGCATAGGATTGGGAGGCATGAGAGACAACCCTGTGGGCATGAGGTATGCATGTCACATGGGCAAATGAGCATGGATCAAGCCCAACTCAAGGATTGCAAAATGGGCATGGCAAAGAGGCCCTACAACTATTTGGCAAAATGTAGGTTAAAAGCTTCCAACTTGTGTATGTGCTCAAAATGGACATGGCAAGGAGGCCTTGCAACTATTTGCTCAAATGGAGATTGAAGGTTTTCCATCAGACAAGGTCACCTATGTCTTTGTTGTGAATGTCAAGGTAGGACTTGCAGAGCAACTACAATTAGATGGCACATCTTGGAATGCAATTATCACTGCATGTGCCTAGCGTGGGCATGGCAAGGAGGGATTGTAACTATTTATTAAAATGCATGCTTGAGGCTTTGTCCCAAACATGCCCCTTTGACATTATTCAATTTGCTTTCTCATGCAGATTTATGGTGATGCAAATTGGGCTTTGCGTACTACTAATTTTGTTTTGGAGTTGTATGCAATGAATGGTTTTACGAGTAGTAGGTGGAGACAAGCTACTCTCAAATATTATGGAAGCAAATCATAGGGGATGAATGGTAGGGTGGCACGGATATTGAAGAGGATAGCTTTGGGTGAAAGTTGAGTAGAAGTAGAAGGTGATGATAAAACTAATGAATGGAGGTCAAAGAGATGATAAAAGTGCATGGAAAAGTGTGACTAACATGGATAAAGAGAATAAGATAAAGTCCTCTCTAGAGCTTAGTGGGGCAAGGATGTACAGGTTGTCTAACACATTAGTTAGATAGAGTAGGGTAGGTAATGTATGACCAATTTGGAAGTCCCTTCTTTCCTCATGCCAATTTCAAATGTATTTCATGTAGAATAGGACTCTGAATGTAATGTAGGGTGCTCCTCAGTTCAACATCATCCCCTAAACTCCACTGGTACTCCATTCTTAACAATGCAAGAGGAGGATGGCCCTTTACATAAGCTGGCATGAAGGGTGTAACTCGAGAGGGGATTTCACAGATTGTTCAAGACCTTCCAAAAGAACTAGTCTGCATGCCAACATGCTAGAAGACAGAATGGACATCCACGATGTCCATAATACTAGCCTAGACATTCAAGAGTGAAGTATGATCCATGCTATTGTTACAAGCTATGGATGGGAAAGTGATGTCATTTGGTCTACCCTCATCAATATGTATGGCAAGAGTAGGAGCCTTGATGATGCAAGGGTAGTGTTTTACACAGATGTCACAATGGGATGTGTCTCCTAGAATTCTATGATCACATTGCCTATGCTCAGAATAGGCATGGCAAGGAAGCCATACGAATTATCATATACAAAATAACCTTCATCTACATTATGGATGCATTTGCTACTATGGTAGCCTTAGTAGAGGTCCACTGATCCATGCCACTATTGCATAGCATCCATAGACAAGGGACGAGAAATACATGTTGAGATTGCTAGAAAGGGGTTTGAAAGAGATATACTTGATGGTAACACATTGTTGGATATGTATTGCAAAGCTTGTGCTCTGGATGTATGTGCAAGCTTGTCAGCACTTGAGAAGGGGAAATTGATCCATGCTGCCATTGTTGGTAGCAGCCATGAGTATGAGGTTGTTGTTGCAACTGTATTGGTTAATATGTATGGAATGTGAGGGAGTGTATGTGATGCAAAACTTGTGTTTAACACTATGCCTTCTAGGGATACTGTATCTTGGAATGCCCTGATTACAACATTTATTCAAAATAGACATTGCCAAGAAGGTCTGTATACCTTGCACTTAATGTAGCTTACATGTGTTGAGCCAAACAATATCACCTTTCTTACACCCTTGATGCTTGCACTCGCCTAACAGCCCTTCAAGGGGGTAGTAAGTTCATTGTGCCATGATTGATACTAGGCATAAGTTTGATGGATGGTTGGGAGTACCTTTATTCACATATATGGCAAATGTGGCACTCTATCTGATGCAAGGTGGGTGTTTAGAAGTATGTGTCATCAGACATTATATCATGGATCCAGAATGGTCATTTCAAAGTGGACCTTGAGCTGCTCAATGACATCTGGTGTAAGGACCTTAAGCCAAACAACATAACCTTTGTCTCTACTGCTATTGATGCATGTGCCAATCTGATAGGCCTAGATGAGGGGTAGAAGATCCAAGCTACTATTATGGATGTTGGATTTGGGCAAGATATGCTGGTGCGGACTGCCCTTATAAATATGTATGGTAAGTGTGGGAGTATACACATGGCTTGCTTAGAGAAGCACAGGAAGCATTTGACAAGATGTAGTCTCATGGAATGCATTGATTGTAGGATATGCCAAGCATGCACTTGGTGAGGAAACCTTCAAACATGTGCAATCAGAGGGTCTCTCTTTAGATGCAATCACCTTTTGTTGCATCTTGAAAGCATGTGGCAGCATAGGTGCCATGAACAAGGGCCAAGAAATACACACTGAGATTTTTAGAAATGGGATGGAAAAAGAGATAGTTGTTGGCAGCACCTTGGTGGATATGAATGCCAAATGTGGCTTGCTTGTAGAACCACATAAAGCATTTGACAAGATCATAGTTCGAAATGAAGTCTCATGGACTGCATGGCAGGATATGCTAAACATGAGCTTGCTGATGAAGAGCTGAATGTCTTGAGTAGAAGCAACTCACATATTTATATTCAAATCCCGTCATATTATTTTCCAGCTTAAAAGCTTGTGGTGGTATAGAAGCTATGGACAAGGGTTGAGAAATACACTCTAAGATAGCCAGAAAGGCACTGGAAAGGGATCCCATTATTGCCATCACTTTTTGGAGGATATGTATGCCAAATGTGGCTTGCTTTAAGAAGCTTGACGAGCTGCTAGTTCATAATGGGGTCTTGTGGGCTGCTCTTGTGACAAGATATTCTGAGCATGGTCTTAAAAGAGTACAATTGGCTTATGGACAGTAAATTGTGCATCATTCTTGTTGTAATTAATGCAGCCAATAGGGCCATGGGCTCCTATGCAGGCCTACATAGGCCTAAGTACATGCCCATATAATGGGCAGATGGGCTAGCATACAGCCAGCACAGGGCACCTGCAAGGTAACTCTACAAATAGAGAGACTTTTGAGGCTGTGGCATCTCTATAAAAACAAACCTTGCATCGTCCAGACTCATATGTGGAGATGCTACTGTGATATTCTAACATTCAAATATATACACAGATGCTCATAAAACTTGGCACTAAAGATTGTATCCATATAGTCCATTCACTCAAGATATGTAAAACTTGGCACTAAAGCTCGTATCCCTATAGTCCATTCACTCATCATGCATGAGAGGAGTATATAGACTAGTGATGCACTGATAATGGCATTTCAAGAACCCACATTTTGATGTAGTATTTCTACAAACACTGCCCTTACATCGTCTAAGGCTATCACACTTGCCATACACTACAGCTCGTATCCCTATAGTCCATTCATTCATCATGCATGAGAGGAATATATGCACTAGGGATGCACTGATAATGGCATTTCAAGAAACCTCATTTTGATGTAGTATTTCTACAAACACTGCCCTTACATCGTCTAAGGCTCCCACACTTGTCATACACACATTTCTCACAATAATATCTGACTCAACAATAGAGGCTTAAATCATTGGAATCTTTCTAGGGCTGCCACACTCACAGATGCATCCACATCACAAATGAAGATGATCTTGTATAGCTCAAAGCTTTTGACCTGCATTTTCCCCAACGGTTGCAAAGCCTCTTTTCTATGGACCCACATCCTGCTATATCATCTCTGTAAAACCAGACCTTGCATCCTCCAGACTCATATGTGGAGATGCTACTGCGATATTCTAACATTCAAATATATACACAGATGCAGAATTTAGGACAAATTTCAGAGCATAGGCCCAACTAGTTTACTATAGAGATGAGAGGTCCATCAAATGTCCCTTTCATGACACAAGTATTGTAGACACCAGTTCCTACAAACTTCCACTTCTTGCAAACAACCTCCTTTAATGATCCTCATTTGGAGATACTACTGTGATATTCCAACATTCAAATATATATACAAATGTAGAATTTAGGATAAAATTTCAGAACATAGGCCCATCTAGTCTACTATAGAGATGAAAGGTCCATCAGATGTCCCTTTCATGACACAAGTATTGTAGACACCACCACTTCTTGCAAACGACCTCCATTAATGATCCTCATACTGCATGAAGAGGGAAAAGCTATGAAAGGAAGCATTAGCCCAATTTTTATATACAAGGAAACATCTAGTGTAGCTTCTAATATCTACAATTATGTTGGAAACTTGCAAGAGGTTAGCTTTACAAAATTCCTATTGGAGTAGAGGGTTTCATAGTCTCACCTATAAGCTCCCAATATAAGGATAGCATTGGGCCATGGTACCTACATAAGATTGGGAGGCATGAGAGACAGCCCTGTGGGCATGAGGTATGCATGTCACATGGACAAATGAAGATGATCTTGTATAGCTTGAAGCTTTCGACCTGCATTTTCCCGAATGGTTGCAAAGCCTCTTTTCTATGGACCCACATCTTGCTGTAGCATCTCTATAAAAACAGACCTTGCATCATCCAGACTCATATGTGGAGATGCTAGTGTGATATTCTAACATTCAAATATATACACAGATGCAAAATTAAGGATAAAATTTCAGAGTATAGGCCCAACTAGTTTACTATAGAGATGAGAGGTCCATCAGATGTCCCTTTCATGGCACAAGTATTATAGACACCACTTCCTACAAACAGCCACTTCTTGCAAATGACCTCCATTAATGATCCTCATTTGCAGATACTACTATGATATTCTAACATTCAAATATATACACAAATGCAAAATTTAGGATAAATTTTAGAGCATAGGCCCATCTAGTCTACTATAGAGATGAAAGGTCCATCAGATGTTCCTTTCATGACGCAAGTATTGTAGACACCACTTCTTACAAACAACCACTTCTTGCAAACGACCTCCATTAATGATCCTTGTACTATATGAAGAGGGAAAAGCTATGAAAGGAAGCATTAGCCCAGTTTCTATATACAAGGAAACATCTAGTGTAGCTTCTAATATCTACAATTATGTTGGAAACTTGCAAAGAGATTAGCTTTACAAAATTCCTATTGGAGTAGAGGGTTTCATAGTCTCACCTATAAGCTCCCAAAACGAAGAGAGCATTGGGCCATGGTACCTGCATAGGATTGGCAAGCATGAGAGACAGCCCTGTGGGCATGAGGTATGCATGTCACATGGGCAAATGATCATGGATCTGGCCGATTGCCATGTGAACAGTTAAAGGGTTGACACACGGGTAGTCACATGGGGAGGTTGGGAAGATCTAGAGAGGAGGTGAGGAAGATCAGCCCATGTGGGCTACCAGCACAGTACAGTGGAGGAGGGCCAATGTATGGATAGAGAGAAACTCAGCATGTGGCACACAAAGTGGCTAGAATGGGCTATTTACAGGCACAGAACTATTGGGCAATGGCTAGTCTATAGCATCATTCATAGGTCGCTAGGAGTAAAAAGGGTTGCCAGACCAAACGAAAAAAGTCAAGCACTCGTTGGCAGCAGTACATTGATAAGATGCTTAGATTAGATGATAGTGGAGTCAAGTTATGTAAGACTTGGCACTAAAGATTGTATCCATATAGTCCATTCACTCAAGATATGTAAAACTCGGCACTAAGCTCATATCCCTATAGTCCATTCACTCATCATGCATGAGAGGAGTATATACACTAGGGATGCACTGATAATGGCATTTCAAGAACCCACGTTTTGATGTAGTTTTTCTACAAACATTGCCCTTACATCATCTAAGGCTATCACACTTGCCATAGACTACAGCTTGTATCTCTATAGTCCATTCATTCATCATGCATGAGAGGAGTATATGCACTAGGGATGCACTGATAATGGCATTTCAAGAAACCTCATTTTGATGTAGTATTTCTACAAACACTTCCCTTACATCGTCCAAGGCTCCCACACTTGTCATACAGATTGATAAGGGCATTTCTCATAGTAATATCTGACTCAACAATAGAGGCTTGAATCATTGGAATCTATTCTAGGGTTGCCACACTCATAGATGCATCTACATCACAAATGAAGATGATCTTCTGTAGCTCAAAGCTTTTGACCTGCATTTTCCCCAACGCTTGCAAAGCCTCTTTTCTATGGACCCACATCTTGCTACCTTACATCATCTAAGGCTATCACACTTGCCATACACTATAGCTCGTATCCCTATAGTCCATTTATTCATCATGCATGAGAGGAGTATATGCACTAGGGATGCACTGATAATGGCATTTCAAGAAACCTCATTTTGATGTAGTATTTCTACAACACTGCCCTTACATCGTCTAAGGCACCACACTTGTCATACACATTGATAAGGGAGTTTCTCACAGTAATATCTAACTCAACAATAGAGGCTTGAATCATTGGAATCTGTTCTAGGGCTGCCACACTCATAGATGCATCCACATCACAAATGAAGATGATCTTTATATAGCTAGAAGCTTTTAACCTGTATTTTCCCCAACGGTTGCAAAGCCTCTTTTCTATGGACCCACATCCTGCTGTAGCATCTCTTAAAAATAGACCTTGCATCGTCCAGACTCCTGCACTTGCCATAATCTTCCAGTGCCTCTCACAGTAGACACTAGAATCTTTCGTTGGGGCTGGTCTTGCGTTGCCTCTCACCAAGAAGACAAAATCTTCCACCGCCTCTCACAATGGTGTCCTGCACTTGCCATAATCTTCCAACGCCTCTCACAGTAGACACTAGAATCTTCCGTTGGGGCTGGTCTTGTGTTGCCTCTCACCAGGAAGAAAAAATCTTCCACCACCTCTCACAACGGTGTCTAGAATCCTTTGTCCCAACTATAAAAACTTGAGGCAGAGTAGAGGCCTAAGTAGTAGAGCAGAGGTAGCACGCTAGAGAGATGGAACCCAGAGAGGATAGGAGTAAGGCAGGAGGTGAGCGAGGGCACAAAGATATCACAACAAGAGAGCAAATCTGTATTGAATTGTTGCACAAGGAACATAGATTCTAGACCATTGTAAAAGAACACAACCACACAAAGATGCGATCCTCCTATCAAATTACTGTCTAAGAATTCATATGAATAGAAAAGCACAAATGATGTGATAGATTATCATGCCTTTGTCGAACCTGGAATACGAATAAATGTCTTCTCATGTGATGTCTATCTCCTAAAGATTACAATGCGATAGATTATGATGCCTCTGTCGAACCTAGAATACGAATAAAGGACTTCTCATGCCATGTTTGTGAACAAAGGATTACAGTGTTTAGGCATAAGTATGCAGGATTTTCAGTAGCCACTCGTGATTATTGGAAGGGAATTTCCTTTACTCCTATGATTTCTCTACGAGTTTGAATCCAAGATCTATAGAAGTCCAAATCAAGATGGAGATGGATGGAGACTAGCTAGAGCGAGATAAAATTCAAGACATGTATAGAGGACTCAGGAGACGTTTTGAACCGCAGAGGCGACATTTTGACGGTTAAGCATGTTCTTGTCATTTACTAAAAATCAGATTTAATAATATAATTTTGAATTTTTTATTTACATGTGGCTCAACGAGAGGAGAGAATTTCTTTTCATCCCACAATGCTACCAACCTAACCATGGTGTTTGACCATATGCCACCAACATGCTACATCATTCCCTAACATGAAGGTTTGAGGAATGTGGAGGAAGCCAGTAAATCTAATAGCATGGAGTGAAAGATATTGCAAATCTAAAAGAGGCACTGGATAGGACACATGTAAACTGTTATGGAAATCTAGATTGGACGATTGAGGAGAGAGAAACAAGGAGAAGGGGGGGGGAGAGAGAGAGAGAGAGAGAGAGAGAGAGAGAGAGAAGGGGGGGGCTGCCTTGAAATAGACAAAGAGAGAAAGAGGGAGGAATAGGTGGAGATCACATGCCCTCAATCAATCATACAAAACAAAAACCAGGCATGTGGACCAATAAACAACTCACGAATTAGAAAAAAACAAATTCCAAATTTTGCCCATTTCCAAGATGAAGCCTTCACTAAGGCCTACATAGAGGCAGGCCAAAAAATGGTGGGAATTAGTTGCCAATTCACTCCATAGTTCACTAATAGTCTCTGATGCAGAAATTAACTTAATTCGGTGGTAGAAATTTACTCTCCACCATCCTCAAACTTTTACATGGGTGCTGGGCAACCTCAAGCCAAGCTCTTAACTCATTGCGATGAGAAGATATTCTAACCTATCACTTAGCTCTTAACTCATTGCAATGAGAAGATATTCTAATTTATCAGCATTGGTGTTCTCATCCTTTGATCATGCATTCACCAAGTTCAAATTTCTCGTCACTTCATCCCTATCAATAATATGCATCAAAAGAGAGGGCTATTACGTTTTCATGACACGAATGTACTTAATTGCAATAACAAGCTTTCTTTTTGCAGTGCAAGTAAATGCACATATTTGTGTATAAATTTTTTACATTCATATTTTGGGTAAATTTTTTTTATATTCATATTTGTATTAATTAATTAATTATGTATTTAATTTTTTCACATACGTATAACCAAGTGTGCTTCCTTCTTCATATATTTATAATGTCTTTCTAATATGACTAAATAAGCTCTTGAACCTTTCAAAAAAGAGAGAAAGACCATGTGTCCTTTAAGAGAGTCCAAGGACCTGACCCTACAAGTGGTCCCATCTAGCTCTTGTGCCTTGGGAGCACAAGGGCCAGAGACTTCGGTGTAGGCCAAGGCCTTGGCATGTGACTAACAATAGGAGATGAGAAATTACCTCTCGAATCCCAATCAATTGCAATGGAACTACGATGATGGGATGGTCATATATAGAAGAGGTGGTATTGGTACCAGTGATTAGAGACAATATCGTCAGTAACAAACCACTTATCAGTAATAAAATGACTATTGCTGGCGATACAACACCCTATATTGCTGTAATACTGCCTACCAAATTGTGTAAAACTTACCTTGCAAGGAGTATTCAATTTTCTAATGTAGTGCTAGATTTTCGATGGTTTCTAGAAATATCAATGGTGGTATTTTCAGCACTGATAAATATCATTTTACTAACAGTAATAGCCATTTTTTCAAATTTTTTTGGCCAAAAAGGTTTTGTCATCATTATGTGCATGATTTCATGAAAATGATGTTCACAAACATAAGTCATGCCAAAATTGTACGTGATTACGTGAATAATGTAGTCCCTACTTTTGCTCATTTAGAAGAGATAGGATGGATTCTTGTCCTATGGAAAAGGGAAGTCCTCTTCTTGGGGGTTAGGTAGGGATTCACGAGTGATGAATTTGTCTAGGGGATAGGAGTCTAGGATGGATGTGGTGGAAAAGGCAAAGGAGGTGGGTGGGGGAGCCATCTCTGGTGTTTGCTCTCTTAAGGAGATGTGTGTACCTAAGAGTCCAAATGGTGTTGCAGGTGCCGTTGTAAAAGCCCCCTCAAAGCCCAAAAGTGTAGATGATGAAGCGCTCCTACACCATAGAAAGGGACTGCTCAATGACAAGATCCCTCTCAAGGAGGCAAGTAGCTCCACCCTTCACAAGTTGTTCTTCCTAATGATATCATAGATGCAACAAGGACCCTAGGTACTGGTAAGGATAATTATTTCAATTTCTTTTGTGATGGTTATAAATCAAGTGCATGGTAATTCAATTTATAGAAGGGGTATCTCTATTAATCCATCATTTCTTTCATTGAATCTCTGAGGCTTTTGTTAAAGTATAAGCAAAAGTGATGTACCCAAATGATTAGAGAAACCAAGTCACAGATTGTGCTTTTGCAAGGGGATTAAGTGTGAAGAGGGTGATCTCTTTGAGAAATTATTTAGAATTTAGGTTTTCAAGTGTTTATAAAGAATCCTAGTTGGGGTAAAGGTGGGACGATAGTGTTAATCACAAACCCAATTAGTGCCAACAAGCTTTTCAAAGACAATGAGGGTCATGGTTTGGTAGTGAAAGTCTCCATTACAGGTCTTGTTTTTAGGGTTGCATGCCTATACACTCCTAATCATTCAAAGAAAGGGCGGGTTTTTTGGAAACTCTTAAAGGACAGAATTATTAGAGGGAAATGGTTGCTTGAGGGGATGGGAATAAGATAGATAGGTCCTTTGAATAAGAAATGATTGGAGGGAAATGGTTGCTTAAGGGAATAAGATAAAGAGGTCCTCTAATTTCTTGCATGGTGAAAGGAGGTTGGAATCAGAGGACTGGGAACTTAATCTATGCTTCACTTGGGACTTATTGATTGTGTAGAGTTTGATCCATTTTGTCTTGTATAGTCTCTCATGGACCAATAGAAGGAAAGGAGAGGTTTTTTGAGTTGGCAAGATTGATCTATTCTATGCCTTTGTGAGGGTTTGTGGATGAGGGGCATCATGGGGGGTCAAGTATATTTTTTTCTTCCAGTCTTTCAAATCATGCTCGTATCAATTGACGGTATCTACATTGGTGGCTAGTGGTGGAAGGCCTTGTGACATCCCCTTTAAATTTGATAAGATATGTTTGACTAATAAGGTCTTTTTTAAATCTAATCCACTGAGCACTCTAAATTGTTGGGGTGGAGGACCCATGCACCAAATGGGACAAAGGAATAACAGTTGTGGTGGTTTGTCCTTCTACTTGGGCACATACATTATAGAATTCAAAGAAGAAAAGGCTATAATGAATTTGATGGAGTTCAAGGAATCAGGAAGGAATCTCTTTAAAAAGCCTTGAAACGCTTCCCAAACAATCAATTCTTATTAGGATTGGTGCTTGAGATAGAGAGGTATTAGAATGAGTGGGAAATAGAAAGGATCCAAGAGGCCAAGATCCAAAATAGATAGCTTTGGTTGTCTATGGGGGTGTGTTTCTGCATGCCTTCTTTCAATCTATAAAGTGTAGACATGTTGGGGAAAATGTGGATAGGGTGCAAGATAAAGAGGGTAACCAGGTCGTCAAATTTTGGCATACCATCAATGTTTTAGAAAAGGAGCTCATTGAAATTGTGGGTCAATTAGCAGCAGTGACAAACCCTACTTGGAATTCAAAGTTGTAGAAGGTTCTAGATGTGGTGGCTATAGAGTCTTTTTAGGGAAGTCGGTAGATCTTGCAAAAGAAGTTTTTGAGAACAAATTGTTATATTGTTTGATTGTTGAATTCTTTTTGGCTTTTTGGGATCTACTTATGATTGGCTTTGTGGAGATGTGTGTATGTATGTTTGGTTGGTATCATTGGTTGGTATCATATTTGTGCTAAAAAGCATGTGCTAAATAAGCACGCTTTTAACACTTTCCGAGAGTGCTCATAATCTCTTTTAGCACTTTTTATAATTGTTGGAAAATAGAACCCTTGGGTTCTTAGTCTCTATTATGGGATTGTGATGTTAGTCTCTATCATAGTATTGTGCTCTTAGTCTCTTAGTCTCTATCATAGAATTGTGCTCTTAGTCTCTCAGCCATAGCTATTAAAGTGTGTCTTGCTATAATCTGCTCTCAGTATCTTTTACACTATTGAACTCTTAGTCTCTCAGTCCTTCAGTCTCAGTTCTTATAGTATTGCACTCTTAATCTCTCAGTCTTAGCTATTATAGTATTGTGCTCTTAGTCATTTATTATAGTATCTTGCTACACTGTGCTCTTAGTCTATGTTATACTTTTGAACACTTAGTCTCTCAATCTTAGCTTGCAAGTTGAATTTTTCTCTTAGCCTATGAAGGTTGTGGTCTATCTTCAAGTACTCTTATTTTTGTTGTAGTAAGTTTTGTGCAAATAATCCCCCCTCCATAGACCGACATGACTCATGATGATGCTTACCTATATAAGTTCAAGCTGGTAGCCCTATAGTACTAGGAACTACAAAGACCTTCAATTTCTAAACCATTTGAGAGAGTAAATTGTATCAATCTACAAAAATATTATAAATATTTTATGAATAATCTGGTGAGATTTTAAAGTCCTTTTGATTAATTTTGTGCCTTTTTGGATGGAAGAAAAATAATCTAGTGGTATTTTTAATTGCTATATGACTACTTTGAGAGTGGTTGTGGGGATGCTGAGTGATACATGCAATAACAACAACAATTATATTAGCTATTTGACTATTTGTCACTACTTTGTGATATCTTGGGGGAAGAATGAGTCTCTCTAAGCATGTAAAAGTACTACTTCATAGAACTTCAATAATATCTTTTCTTCCAAATATTGTATGAAATTGAGAAATATATTTCATTTCAAATATAAGGAGAGTGGTAGGCTCTCTCTCCATGTGTATAAAAACGTAACTTTAGGGTCATTATTTGCTTGGGTGTAGCCATTTTTGGTGAGGTTCATGGAATTTTCTGTACATAGGTATCTTGCATGACTCATCGCTTATACATTGCTCAATGGAATTCGGTAATATTTGTCTTCAAGTTGTAGTACGAATTCCAAATTTGAGCATGAGAATTATGGAATGATAATTTGGAACGAGACCATTAAAGCATTACAAGTTCTATGTTGCATGTGAAGCATGCATCCTGAAGAGTATAGGAAATAGCAAGTTATTCAAAAACATTAAAATTTTGTTATGTGCATGCATGCAACCAAGTAATCATTAAAAAGTACACTATGTGAGCTTCTCCTCAACCCAAGGACACACCTAAATGAAAACATTAGGTATGTGTTAATGGGCCTCCAATGTTGTACTAAAGTGATGCTTGAGGGCACTCTCCATAAATTTTTTTTGATTTGTTGAAAACCAAAATGGATTGAAATTTTGAAATCCAAACTATGAGACTACTGAATGGTGGTCTTAAAACATTAATGGTTGTTGATATTGGTACATAAATTCACCTTAAAATGGAAAAAGTAGGAAATGTGCAATTTGTGCATGTGCAAAGATCTTTTAATAAATCCAACACTATTTACAATTTTGAATTGTTTCTTTTTCCATGCAGTTGCTTGCTATATGGCTCATAATGACAAAAAATGAAGAGTGGAGAGGAGAAGAGTGGAGATGAGGAGAGAGGACATAACTAGAGAGCACACCACAAATGACTAAATCTACACTAGATTTAGTTGAAAATCTAGAATATATGCAAATGCTTTAAGGGTAAGGGTTAGGGCATCTAACCCCTTTCCTTTATAGCACTCTATTGGGTTAGTGCTATGCACATATGATCACATGATTTTGAGCATGGTTCCGCAACACCTTTCCTCAAGATCAACATCATGAAGTAGGCCTTTCCTCAATATGATAATTCTATGGGGGTTAAAGGTCACTGTGCCTTTACCCCGATTATGTACAATACTCAAACACATATATAAATGAATGAAAAAGAAGATTAGGGTGGTTCTGCACCCACCAAAACTTGTGTGGCTCTCTCTATTTCTCTCTCTCCCTCTTCTATTCTTGCTTCCGTTGAGAGCACTCTCAACTGGTATCAGAGCCCGGGTGATCTAGCTGAGCGTGCGTGAATGCTTGAAGCTTAGCAGCTCTGTGGGAGGAAGGAGAAGCTCTGTGGGAAGCTTTGTGGGCGACTTTACTTGCATCCGAGTGTGCAGAGACCTTGGAGGAACCTTTGGAAAAGTCACTTTGGCTTTGCGAAGTGGTTTTGAGAGCCTGTTAAGTGGTTTCAAAGATAAAGTCATTTTTTTAAAGCTTTTCCCTGTTCCGTTCGATGACAGAGACTCCGTATTGACTTGTAGAGGCAACTATTGCTTGCTTTTAGTGTCCACTTCACTTCAAGAGCTTGGAAACCCCTTTATTCTTGAATCTGGGGTCATTTCATTGGATTTCTGACTCATTGTGTCAGTTCCTACGTTTTTCTGCCTGGGTGTTGGAACTCAAGTTTGGAGCAACCATTTGCAGATTTGACAATTCCGGTGGACTCAGGAGGTCCTAAAACTTCTATGTTGCTCATCATTTGCACTCCGGTGGAGTTTACAAATAGCTCTATTTCAAAAAACGTTTTTCAACCCGTGTGTTGGACCCAGTGATTGAGACCACAGTTTCCAAAACCGTCTGTCCCATTGCATTTCGGACGCCCAAAAACCCCTACCTATCAGTTCTTCACGATTCAGTGGAGGATTTTTAGAGTAATAGATCTCTGTGTATTCGATTTTGTCTCTCTGTTATGCATTTTTCATTCTAAGGTTTTGAAACCTTAGATTTATGCCACATGGCAGTGGATAAGTGTTGACTCCCATTTCTCACTCATCGGTTGGGATTTTGGAGTTCCGACAGAAGAGAGATATTTGCAGATTTTCTTGCTGAGTCCGATTATGCAATGGCGCTCATGTTTTGAGGCATCTCAGGTTCTATTTTTAGTAGCGGTCATTACCGTAGGACCATGATTTCTTGAGCATACCTTATGCAGATCACTCTGGTTGCAGTTTGAGCAGTGTGCGCTCATTCGTGGTGTGCATTTGGTTGCAGTGGATGATTTATAGGCCATTTGGATGCATTGTAGTCCTTATTGGATGCGCTGATAGGCCCAAATTGCTTTGTGGGATACTATTTTTATGTATGCTTTGCACATGGATGCTATTTTATGCTGAGGGACAGCTTTGACACATCGCAAGTGATGCACTGATAGTGCTATGCTCTCTTGGATGAGATATTATTAATGCATATGCCAGTGGACAGTGTTTATGCTTGAGTCATTTGGCACTTATTGGCATTTTGGATTGCCATTGCAGTTGGCATTTTCTTTTGGGCCAGATTTGCTCATATGGATGCATAGTATATGCACATGAGTCAGATGCTTTGAGACATGAGTTTCGGTGATATTTCACTCTATTGTGGCATACACATTTGGGTGCACCTGGTATTTGGTGTGATTCTCTCTTGTATGCACTAGCATTTGGGATTTTGTTTTATTTGCATTATGGCATCCTCTTCCATGTCTGAAAAGGAGTTTTTCAACATTAAAAAGTTTGATGGGACAAACTTTTCTTTGTGGAAAGAACAGATAAGGGATGTGCTTATTCAAAAGAAGCAAATTAAACCCTTGGTAGGGATTGAAGCTAAGCCTGCAAATATGTCTGAGGATGATTGGAATGAGTTGGATGCATTAGAAAAGTCTACTATTAGACTTCATCTTGCAGAGTCAGTTTATTTCACAGTAGTAAATGAGCAGACTACGGAAGATTTGTGGAAGAAACTATGTGCCACTTATGAAAAGGAAACTGCCTCTAATAAAGTTTACCTCATGAAGAGGTTGTTTGAGCTGCAGATGAAGGAAGGGGTCTTCATTGCTTCTCACTTGAATGAATTCAATATTATTTTCAGCCGGCTTCAGGCTCAGAAGATGAATTTTGATGCGGAGACTAAGGCAATATTTCTCTTATGTTCATTGCCATCCTCATGGGATACCTTTTGTACAGCTGTCAGTAACTCTGCACCTAGTGGAGTACTGAAATTTGATGATGTTGTGGGTAGCTTGTTGGCCGAGGAGATTAGACGGAAGTCTATGGACCGCAACAAGCAGGATGCAGCCTTAAATGTGCAAAGGGGCAGATCACAGTTCAGGGGGAAGTCCCAAGAAAGAGGAAAGTCTTGTAGCAAATCAAGGGCATAGAACATTGAGTGTTACCACTGTGGCAAGAAGGGCCATATGAAAAAGGATTGTTACAAGCTGAAAAGAGAGCAAAAGGATAAGAAAAAGAATGCAAATTGGGGTGCAAATCAAAAGGAAGAGAGTCCAAGGGAGGACAAAGGAAAAGTGAAAATCGAGGAGATCAATGCAATCACACATGATAGTGACAATGATGTTCTCTTCATGTCTAGTTTATCTACAGAGTTGCTTACCACTTCAGATGATGCGTATTCCCAGGATTGGATTTTGGATTCTGGTGCTTCATTCCATGTTACTCCCCATAGGGAATGGTTCTCCACTTATGACAGTGGAAAGACAGGTTGTGTGCATCTTGGAAATGACTATGCATGTGACATAGTGGGAGTAGGTGACATAAAGTTTTCTTTTGCAAATGGGTCTGCATTTATTTTGAAACATGTGAGACATGTGCCTAAGTTGTCCAAGAGTCCTATTTCAGTGGGTCAGCTAGATGATGCTAGTTTTCACACCACTTTTGGCTTTCAGAGTTGGAAAATCCAAAAGGGCTCTATGCTTTTGGCCAGGGGTGCCAAGTGTGGGACTTTGTATCCCTTACATGTATCAGGGGTATTTGATCATGTTGTTGCAATAACCGAGCAGCCAATCACTTCTTTGTGGCATTGCAGGTTGGGGCACGTGAGCCGGAATGGAATGAAACTCTTATTCCATTTGGGTTATGTACCGCATTTGAGTTTCTCTGATTTTGAATTTTGTGAGCACTGTCTCTATGGGAAGCAGACTAAATCAGCCCATAAAAGAAGGGGAAAGAAAGAGTTTGAAAAGCTTGATTTGGTGCATTCAGACGTTTGTGGTCCCATGCCTACACGGTCATTAGGTGGGGCTGAATATTATGTGACATTCATTGATGATGCAACTAGGAAAGTGTGGGCTTATGCTATAGCTCGGAAGAGTGATGTGTTCCAGGTATTTCAAAAATGGCTGGCCTTGGTTGAGAATCAGTCAGGTAGAACGCTTAAATGCCTACGGACTGATAATGGTGGAGAGTATCTCGCTCATGACTTTCAGCATTTTTGTGATACACGTGGGATTAAGAGGGAGCTCACATCCCCTCGTACTCCAGAGCAAAATCCAGTTGCAGAAAAGATGAACCGTACCATTCAAGAAAGGTTGCAATGCATGCTTTCCAATGCAAGTCTTTATGGTGGTTTTTGGGCTGAGGCAATGAAGACTGCAGTGCATGTGATCAATAGATCATGGTTTTTGGGCTGAGGCAATGAAGACTGCAGTGCATGTGATCAATAGATCACCTAGTAAGAGTTTGGATGGTGGTATTCCTGAAGAGGCATGGAGTGGCAAGAAGCCCTCTTACTCTCATTTGTGTATATTTGGGTGTGAGGCATATGCACATGTGCCAAAAGAGCTTCGAAAGAAGCTAGATCCTAAGTCTAGGAAATGCATCTTTCTGGGTTATGGTCAAAGTGGAGAGATGGGCTATCGTCTCTGGGATCCAGAAGCAAAGAAGATCATATGCAGCCATGATGTAGTCTTCAATGAGAAGAAGATGCATAAGGCACCCATGAGGGATGTGGAAATGAGGAGAATCACTTTCCAGGATGTGAATCCACCTACATATGTTGATAGACAGCAAGCTGTCCATGCACCAAATGTGCAAGAAATGGTACCACCAAGTACTCCCACAGGTATACAATCAAGGGTAGATGATGGATCATCTATTGGTGGAAATGATGAGCCAAATGTGGTTGATATGCAAGTGGAACAGCAAGCTGAAATGCCCTTGAGAAGATCATCTAGAGTACCTAGACCGCCTGATAGGTTTGTTCCAGGGGTAGACTATGTGATGCTTACTGATTGCGGGGAGCCTTCTTGCTACAGAGAGGCTATGATGCATGAGGATCAATGCAAGTGGGAGTATGCTCATAGATGAGTTCACTTATGAAGAATAAGACTTGGGACTTGGTTTCTTTGCCACATGGAAAGAAAGCATTGCCATGTAAATGGCTCTACAAAATGAAGGTCACAGGTGATGATATGCCTAGGTACAAGGCCCATTTGGTCGCGAAAGGATTCAAGCAAGAGAAGGGTGAGGACTTTGATGAGATATTCTCTCCGGTTGTGAAGATGACCACACTTAGATGCATGCTTGGACTAGTGGCATCTGAGAATATGGAGCTTATGCAGGTGGATGTCAAGACAGCTTTCTTGCATGGGGATTTGCATGAGGAAATTTACATGGTGCAACCGGAAGGCTTTGAAGAAAAGGGTAAAGGGCATTTAGTTTGCAAGCTAAAGAAGAGTCTCTATGGTCTTAAGCAAGCACCTAAAGAATGGTATCAGAAGTTTGATGCCTTCATTCGGTCCCAGGGTTTTAGAAGGAGTGAAATTGATCACTGCCTCTACACTAAAAGGGCTAAGGATAATAGCCTGATAATCTTGGCACTATATGTGGATGATATGCTATTGGCTAGCAAGAATACTTATGAGCTAGATGCATTAAAGGCCAAGTTGCATGAGGCCTTTGATATGAAGGATTTGGGATTTGCAGGTCATATTCTTGGTATGTGCATCACGCGTGATCGGAGTAAGAAACTCCTTTGGATTTCACAAAAAGAGTATGTTACAAAAGTATTGCAGTGTTTCAATATGGAGGGGGGGAAGGCAGTGAGTACTCCATTGCCTCCATATGTGAAACTGAGTCATACAGATAGTCCCAAATCAGATGAGGAAAGGGCCATGATGGCCAAGGTTCCTTATGCATCAGTAGTTGGGAGTCTTATGTATGCTATGATAGCTACTAGACCAGACATTGCATTTGTAGTGGGAGTTGTTAGCCGGTATATGGCTAATCCAGGAAAGAGGCATTGGGAGGCAGTTAAGTGCATCATGAGGTACATGAAGGGTACCAAGGAGATGTGCATCTGCTTTGGTAGAGGAGACATGCGTGTACTTGGATACATAGATTCTGACTATGCAGGGCATGTGGATAGTAGGAGATCCACTTCTGGTTATGTGTTCACCTTTGCAGGTGGTGCGTGTACTCCATTGCCTCCATATGTGAAACTGAGTCATATAGATAGTCCCAAATCAGATGAGGAAAGGGCCATGATGGCCAAGGTTCCTTATGCATCAGCAGTTGGGAGTCTTATGTATGCTATGATAGCTACTAAACCAGACATTGCATTTGCAGTGGGAGTTGTTAGCTAATATATGGCTAATTTAGGAAAGAGGCATTGGGAGGCAGTTAAGTGCATCATGAGGTACATGAAGGGTACCAAGGAGATGTGCATCTGCTTTGGTAGAGGAGACATGCGTGTACTTGGGTACATAGATTCTGACTATGCAGGGCATGTGGATAGTAGGAGATCCACTTTTGGTTATGTGTTCACCTTTGTAGGTGGTGCAGTGTCGTGGATGTCTCACGCATAGAAGTGCATTGCTTTGTCTACCACAGAGGCTGAGTATGTTGCAGCCACAGAGGGTTGCAAGGAGGCTATATGGCTTGATTGGCTAGTGGGAGATTTGGGGATTCATACAGGTGTACTAACATTGCATAGTGATTCCATGAGTGCTTTTATTCAGCTAACACGGAATCCGGTCTTTCATGCAAAGACCAAACACATTGAGGTTAGGTACCATTTCATCAGGGAGGTACTTGAGGACAAGTGCATAGAGCTTGTCAAGGTTCATACAAATGATAACCCTGCAGATATGCTGACGAAGAGTCTACCTAGTCAGCGGTTTGAGTATTGTCATGTATTGATGGGCATTGGATAGTATGCTCACTAGCTGTTCTCCCTTAAAGGCACATTGTCCTTTAAGTGGGAGGTTGTGGGGGTTAAAGGTCACTGTGCCTTTACCCCGGTTATGTACAATACTCAAACACATATATAAATGAATGAAAAAGAAGATTAGGGTGGTTTTGCACCCACCAAAACTTGTGTGGCTCTCTGTTTCTCTCTCTCCCTCTTCCGTTCTTGCTTCTGTTGAGAGCACTCTCAAATTCTAGGGAATCAAAGAAGGACTAATCATTGCATTCCATCACACCCCTATAATCGAAATGTCCTTCCTCTAGGTCAAAACCAAGAGCTTGTCGATGCTTCTCAAAAAGCTCTTTACCAAGTGGTTCGGTAAAGATGTCTACAACATTCTCTTTGCTATCACAATGCTGCAGTGTGATGTCCCCAAGTAGCACCCTTTCTCTGATGAAGTCTCAATGAAGTGCTCTCTGACATCAATGTGCTTTGTCCTAGGTTGATATAATAAATTCTTGGCCAATGATTAAGCCGATCGATTATTGTAGTATATTGTTGTTGGCTTTGATTCATCAAAGTAATCTGTTTTTGATAATAGTCTTATGAGCCATATGGCAGATCACATGCACCTGTAGTGACTGCTCTATATTTTGCTTCAGTTGAAGACAAAGAAAAAGTTGGTTGTTTGTTTGACAACCATGATATAGCACCTTGACCAAGGAAAATTGTATATCCCTATGCGAATCTCCTAGTCTCATGATCTCCAACATATTCACCGTCACAGTATCCATGCAACCTTGGATGACTTCGTCAGTATTCTATTCCAAATTATCTTGTACCTCTGATGTATCTCAAGACTCTTTGGCTGCATTCCAGTGACACTGTTTTGGATTTTCCATAAATTGTGCAAGTAAACTTACTGCATAACAAATATTTGGCTGTGTGATAGTTAGATATATAAGACATCCAATGAGCTACCAATAGCACCTGTCATTGATGGTAGGATTTTTTGAATCTTTAGTAAGATTTAAACTTTGTTCCATGGGAGTGGCTACTGCAATCTTGCAATCTACCATATGAAACTTCTTTAGGAGACTGTCAACATATTTCAACTGACTCATAAAGGTGCTGTCTGAATCTCTCCAAAGCTCGATTCCAAGACAATAGTGCATAAGTCCAAGATCTTTCATGTTGAACTCTATAGATAAGTCTTGTTTCAACCTTTTGATGAAGCTATCATTGCTTCCAGTCACAATCAGATCATTTATGTACAAAAGTGCAATAGTAATGTCTTCCCCTTGAACTTTGTAGTAGAGAGTATGATTTGCATTTGATTTCAGTTATCCCAAATTAGCAAAATACTTGTCAATTCTACTGTACCAACTTCTAGGTGCTCGCTTTAAGCCATAGAGACTTTTCTTGAGATAGCAAACCTGATTCTCTTTTCTTGATTCAACATAACCTTCTGGTTGTTGCATGTAGACTTCTTTGTCTATGTAACCATTGAGAGAAGCATTCTTAACATCGAGTTGGTACATATTCCATCTTCCAAGTGTCACTAGTGATATCAAGAACCATATGGAATCCATCTTTGCTCTACTAGAGCATAAGTCTCATCATAATCTTGACCATATTGCTGTGCAAATTCTTTTGCAACTAGTTTGGATTTGTATCTTTCAATGCTTCCATCTAGATTTTACTTCACTTTGTATACCCATTTGTTTGCTATGGCCTTCTCTCCTAGTGGAAGGTTGCATAATTCCCAAGTATTATGCTTGTAAAATGCTTCCATCTATTCATTCATAGCAGTTTGCCATTTTGGCTTGTTAACTGCATGTTCAAAGTACACTGGCTCTTTGGTAGCCATGATGGTAGTGATAAGAGCACAGTTGGCTGTATCAACCTAAATTGCTTTGCCTTTTTGAGCATATGTCAATATCACTAGTGGTCTTCTTTCCCAAGTAGACCATCTGATTTTTTGTTGCTCTTATCAGGGTGCTTCTGACAATTCTTGCTCTTCTTCATCAAAATTTTCTATAGATTGTTGGGATATGTGTGATCAAGGGCTTGCTAGGAGCATGTTTGCATCCACTAGCAGTCATATGGTTGTGTGTGTGTGTGTGTGTGTGTGTGTGTGTGTGTGTGTGTGTGTGTGTGTGTGTGTGTGTGTAGAAGAGGCACACTTAGTGCCATAGGCCATGACACAGGTGATGATGTAATGCAAAGGCCCCCACATGGGGTGGTGCCTATGATTGTGGAGTTCCTATGATTTAGCAGTTACCTCCTTTGATGTAGGAGAGGTGCCATTGATTTAGGCCACCCTCTCTCCATTTCTATAAAAGAGGGACTTCCCTCTCACAATGAATAGTACACCCATTTCTACATCTTCTGTGTTCTCACTCCTCTTGCCAAAATGCATCTATTCTCCCCCATGTTCCTACATTTGGTATCAGAGCAATGATCCTCCTTGAGCTTTTAGACTCCTAGGATGCCACCTCATCATCTTCTTCAACCTTCTTCCATATCATTTTTCCCAATTCTACCCACATCTTGCAGCATCGATTTCTCTAGATCCAACCGTTAACTTTCAAATTTCTTCTCGCTCTAGCTTGAGGGTTCACCTTTTCACCATTGGGATTGACAAAATTTTACTGTAAGTAGCCATGCCGCTTCATTCTTTGCTCGCCAATCTAACTCCAAATTTTGCCTGTTGGGAGAAAGTTTCACAAAACCCTCTTAGTCATAGTTGGGTGACCTTATGAGCTATTTGATGTTCAATTTGGAGCGTATTTGGTCCACAAACGAAGGAGGAAATGCAAAAAAACCAATGGAGTTTAATGCTATTGTCCCATGCGACCTAACGCAACATTGCACCTCTTCTTGGCTGAGGATTCTCTCTGGTATGTAGGCTTCCAAAGCCCTCTCAAAGCCTTTATCTTCAACTTCAATTGCACCCTCCAACTTCAGACTACTAATTTGGGGGTAACGGTGATATTTGCTTCTAATATGAGCCATTGAATATGGTTAAGTGCTAGAAAGTTTCATTATTATCTCAGTTATCTTTGGTTTTTTGGATGTTTGACCATTGGAAGTGATATGAGCCATTTTTTAGTCTTATCTTTGGAGCACTGTTCTGTGGTTTCATAGTTTTGGTAAATGCTCATGATGCATTTATGATATATTTTGAATTGAATTCTATTTTGTGAAGGAATACAGACTGTACTTCCTTTATGCTAAGAGTTTGGGGTATCTAACTATCTCTCCAACCAAGTATACTTGTGGAGAAGGAGACTTCTTTGTAAGGAACTAGACACTGCCACATTAGTGGTAAGACCTTTCCAATATGCCTGCATCATATAGTTCCTCTAACATTGATTATATATCTCAAAGGAAAGCATTCCAAAAAAAGCCAAAAATGAGAGTAAAGCCTTGTAATGGTGAATATTACATCAAGGTGAACACCAAGAAAAAGATATGTGCCTTCTGTGGAGTACTCAATCATACTATGGAGTATTGCCACCTAAAAAGGTTTTCTCTAGAGTTGCTCTCCAAGAGACAATCCCAAGAAGAGGAGAGGAATGACTCCCACTACATCTCCAAAGAGAATGAGGCATATCATGTGAAGAAGAGCTACATCAACAACAAAGAAAATCTTGCTGAAGAAAGAACTCCATCAACAAATGAAGTTTCTTCTACGTTTTTTATTGTCATGGCATGGTCGACTAGTCTTGTCTCTGTATGCTTCTCCAACTTATAGAGCCTTTCTTTCAAGGATTCGTGATCTCCCATGCGTTCCTGTGCTGCTATGCATAGGCTTGGTCTTACAAATTCTAGTGGCACCACAACTTCAAGGCCGTACACCAATTGAAAAGGTGTGTTCCCTGTACTGACCTTGAGTGTGGTTCTGTATGCTAATAAGGCTGCATTCAATTTCTCTGCCCAATCAGAACACTATGGTTCACCTTGGTGAGGATAATGTATAATATTTTTTTGGTGGATTTGGCCTGTCCATTCTCTTGGGGGTAGCAGGGTGTGCTTTTTCTATGGATTACCATAAATCCAGACAAGAGTTCTTGGATTACCTCATTGACAAAATGTGTGCCTCTATCCGACATGATTTCAATGGGGCATCTTAGTCAGGTGATCACATTATCGTATAAGAATCTTGCCATTCTTCTAGCATCTGCCTTTCTGACTGATTTAGCTTCAGCCCATTTGGTAAAGTAATTAGTGGCCACAATGATGTAGCATGCATGTGTTCCCTTTGTTGTTGATGGGGTCCACATAGTCAATCCCCCATTTTTCAAATGGTTTTTGTGCAACAACTGTTGTTAGGGGATTGAAGTCTTTGCGTTGTGGTTTAGTAGTCTGTTGGCATACATCACAGCCTTTTACATATTCATAGGCATCTGCCCACAATGTTGGCCACTAGTAGCCTATGAGGAGGACTTTTCTTGTTGTGGCTTTCCCTTGGAAGTGTCCTCCTGCAATGCCTTCATGGACTTCACTCAGGATTGGCATGATCTCATGAGGCATGACACATCTTCTTAATACCTGGTCCTTGCCCATCTTGTATAGTTGTCTTGTAATGAGTTGATAGGGTGCAACCTCTAAAGTTAGTTTTCTGGCATCTACTGCTTTCATTTCAGAGGGTGGTCTTCCTACCATTAAGTACCCAATGATATCTCCAGACCACTCTAGAATAGCATCTATTTGAAATAGTGTGCATCAAGCAAGTCCTCTTTTAATCCAGTGGCTTCTTCTCCCGACTTGACACCGTCGAGACATGTGATCTGCAATGTAGTGTTGGGCACCTTTGCGAACCACTATTTTGAAGTTGAATTCTTGAAGCAAGAGGAGCCATCTGGCTATTCTTCCTGTTGTACATGGATGGTTCACAAGATAAAGCAATGCTTGATGGTCAGTGTAGAAGACAAAATCATTTGCTACTAGTAGATAGTGCCAAAATTTCTTAACACTATACACCATTGCTAGGGCTTCTCTTTTTGTGGTGGTATAGTTGATCTCTGCATCATTGATTTGTCGACTAGAAAAGTAGAATGGGTAGTCTTTCTTATGTTTTCCAGGTTGACAAAGCACACTCCCAATTGCATACTTGGATTTATCAATATGAACATGAAAATCAATATCCCAATTGGGAGATATAAGGATGGGTGTTGTGATTAGGTGCGACTTTAGAAGCTCAGAGGCTTGGTTGCACTCTTTTGTCCATAAGAATTCCACTAATAATTTGTAAAGTGGTCTAACTGTCATCGCATACCGAAATATAAATCTTCTATAATAGCCGTCATGTCCCATAAATACCTATACACCTTTGGAATTTGTAGGAGGAGGCAATTCCATGATGATTTTGATTTTGTCCATGTTAGTTTTGCAATCCCATGTTGAGAAACGATGTGTCCCAAAACAACTCCATGGGTGACCATGAACAAGCATTTTGTTGGATTTAGGGAGATGCCATACTCCTTGCATTTGATTAGTATTGCTTGACAGTTGAAATGGTCTTTTTTGTTCGAATGGATGCACAAATCATCCAAGGACACCTGTAAAAACTTATTCAGAAATGACTTGAAAGTTGTGAACATGACTCGCTGGAAAGTGGTCGAGGCGACCAAATGGCATGACTCTATATGCAAAAATACCCCATTCTATAGTAAATGCTTTTCTTGATTGGTCTTTAGGAGCAATTTGCACTTGGTTATAGCCACTGAAGCCATCCAAGAAGGTATATATTTCAGAACCTGCCACCTTTTCCAACACTGTTTCTGTTATGGGTAGGGGATAGTGTGTAAAGAATAAGGGAGAGAGATAGGAGACTCAAGTTCAGCTTTCTTCACAACACACAAAAGAGAGAGGACACAAGGTTGGAGGGTGAAGCCTTTCTTCACTTTTGCACACAACAACAATACAATAGAAGAGGGAAATACCCTATGTGTCAAAACCTAGAATACGTGGTTCATATGTGAACCCAAACCAAAAACATACGTGGTAGTCTAACTACACCACGAGTACAACTAACATAGGTGGTAACATAAATGATAGTCATCCAGGAGATATATCGGGGGTAGAGCTTGATATCTCAACACTCCCCCTCAAGCTCAAATCCATCTCACGTACACCAAGCAAGCTCCTAAATCTGCGAAGCTTCTCGGTACCCAATGCCTTCGTAAAAATATCAGCCACTTGCTCCTCAGTGCTGACATAGACAAGATCAATCTCACCAGCTAGAACCTTCTCTCTCACAAAGTGATAATGCACCTCAATGTGCTTCGTTCTAGCATGATAAACTGGGTTATTAGCAAGCATGATGCTGCTAATGTTGTCACTATGAATGACAACTGCTGCATGAACTGACTGTCCCATATCTGCAAGTAGCTTCCGTAACCAAGCTACCTCACATGCAGCCATTGCTGCACCCCTGTACTCAGCCTCTGTGCTCGACAAGGCAACTGTTGGCTGCTTCTTGCTGCTTGAACTGATGGCACCACTTCCAAGGGAAAACATAAAACCACTAGTAGATCTCCTGTCTGAGACACTACCAGCCCAGTCAGCATCTGTGTATCCATGTACCTATAATGCACACCCAGCTTCATAAAACAGTCCATAATGCAATGTGGACTTCACATACCGCAGTATGCGTCTAGCTGCATCCAAATGTGGCTTCCTCGGTGCCTGCATAAACTGACTCACTAGCCCCACAGCATAGCTCAAATCTGGTCTAGTTATAGTCATGTAAATCAAGCTACCTACTATGCGCCTGTACATAGTAATATCTTCAAGAAGCTCACCTGTCTCTGCATTGAGCTTCACATTCTGCTCCAATGGAACACAGATAGGCTTACAGCCTATCATCCCATATTTGGACAGCATGTCCAAACCGTATTGCCTTTGCAATAGCCATATCCCACTCGGGGATCTAATAACCTCAATGCCCAAGAAGTAACGCAGCTCTCCCAAATCCTTCATCTCAAATTTTTGCTTCAACAGCAGCTTCACTTCATTAATGTCTGCATCACTATCACCTGTAATAATCAAGTCATCAACATAGATGACTATAAGCACAATCCCTCTATTTGTCCTTTTCACATAAAGTGAAAAATCTGAATTGGAAATCTGAAATCCAATAGTGACAAGATATTGCCCTATCTTGTCTGACCATGCCCTCGGTGCCTGTTTTAAGCCATACAAGGCTTTGCGCAACCTGCATACAAAATCGGGGTGTGAGTTATCCTCATAACCTTCTGGCTGCATCATATAAACCTCTTCCTGCAAATCACCATGCAAGAAGGCATTTTTCACATCCATCTGATGCAAAGACCATCCCTTTGTAGCAGCCATAGCAATTACTGCTCTCACGGTTGCCATCCTTGCAACTGGGCTGAAAGTTTCCTCATAGTCAATTCCATATGTCTGTGCAAAACCTTTGGCAACCAATCTTGCCTTGTACCTGCTAACAGACCCATCAGCATTGTGCTTTACTTTGTAAACCCACTTGCAGCCAATAGCCTTCTTATCATGAGGCAAAGGCATCAAATCCCAAGTGTGGTTTGCATCCAAGGCAGCCATCTCTTCATCCATAGCTGCTTCCCAATTTTTATGCCCTGCTGCATCCTCAAAACATGTGGGCTCTAGCTCCTCTAGAACCTTGACCATATAAGCATAGTGATGTGCTGTATACCCATCATATCTCAGCCTGTCAACTGGATACTTAATACGAGTGGACCTCCGTACAACTGGATCAGTTGTAGGAGTCTTTAAATCATGCCTGCTTTTCCTTGCACCAGGTGTAACAACAGAAGGAATCCCAAGTTCCTCATCAAGGCTCATTTCAGAGCCACTTGACTCTCCATCAACATGAGAGCTACCAGCAGACACATCAAACACTGGAGCATGGTCTACTTTTTCTTTTCCCTTATGTGATACCTGCACAACACTATCAGGGCTGCCATGTGATGATTCACTAGATCTCAATCTCCCTGTCCATGCATTAGATCCACTAGTAGAGGACTCTTTGGGTCCACTCAAGGCTTGAGATTGCTGCTCTGCATTTATTGCAGCATTCCCATTTCCTGCATCTGCATCTCCTACGATAACAGTTGGTGCATACTAGCTGCTCATTTCATCAAAAACAACATCTCTGCTCACTTGCATTTTGCGGGTGGAAGGGTTATAACAGCGATACCCTTTCTGGTGCAGAGCATATCCAATAAAGATGCATTTTTCTGCCTTTGGATCCAGCTTTGTTCTCTTCTCATCAGGAACATGAACATAAGCGATGCAACCAAATACCTTCAAGTGAGAAATATCTGGTTTTTGGCCTGTATACATTTCTTCAGGCGTCATGCCATGGACAGCTGCAGTGGGGGTTCTGTTCATAATATAAACAGCAATTGCTATTGCTTCAGCCCAAAAATAATCAGGCATGTTTTTCTCATTTAGGATCGCCCGTCCTACTTCTGCAATATGCCTGTTCTTCCTTTCTGCAACCCCATTCTGCTGAGGGGTAGACCTGCATGAGTACTTCCTTTGAATTCCCTGTTCTTTCAGATATTCACAAAATTCTTCTGAAAAGTACTCTCCCCCTCCATCAGATCTTAGCACTTTAATATGCACACCTTTCTCTTTTTCAACCATGGCCTTAAAAGCCTTGAAATGGCTGAACACTTCACTTTTGTGCTTCATAAAATAAATCCACACCTTCCTAGTGTAGTCATCAATAAACGTCACATAATAATGGCATCCACCAATAGAAGCAGTTTTGGTTGTCCAAACATCTGAATGGATCACTTCCAAAGGTCTTCTACTCACCTTAGCATTTTTGGGAAATGCATGTCTGGCCTGCTTACCCATTTGGCATGCTTCACATACCTTTTGCATTCCCTCAACTCTGAATTTAGGCAAACCTGCAACAATGTTTTTCGTTTGCATAGATTTCAGCCTTTGTATATTCACGTGCCCAATGCACTTGTGCCATATCTCAATATCTGCAATGACACCTCTCCCATGCGCAAACATAGCAGCTTTCACCTCAGGCATATCAACATCCAAGGTGAACATTCTACCATTTTTGTTGCCTTTCGCAACCAAGCGGCACTTATTTTTCAAGTCCTCAACAAAGCATCCATCAGGGTTAAATCTAACCTGCAGACCTTGCTCAACCATCTGGCCAACTGAAACCAGGTTCTTAGTGATTTTTGGAACATGAAGTACATCTGCCAAGTACTTCGTTTTGCCATCCTGCATAGCCAATGGCACTTTACCAACCTACGTAATTGGGTGCGCAGTATCATCACCTGTTTCAACATAACCTGGCTTATCCAAATTTCTAACATCATGAAACCACTCACCATGACTGGTCATGTGGTTAGAGGCACCTGAATCAACATACCAAACATCATTGCAAGCTGTAGCATCTCCTGACATGGAGTTAACCATATGCTGCATCACAAAAAGGTGCTCATTTCTGTCGTCACCATGCCCACTTGATGATGCATAGTTGCTTTGCTGCAACTTCCCACTTTTGATGTCATTCTGCTTTTTATAGCATGTATTCTCCTTGTGTCCAGGCTTTCCACAATAATAGCATTTTGTGCTGCTATTTACTTGGTGGTTCCTTTGCCATGAACCACGGCCTCTTTGGCTCCCCCTGCCTCTAGAACTACCACGTCCTCCTCCATAGGACTGGTTTTTTTGTTGTTGCTGCTGATTCTGATTTCCTACACGGCCACCAAAACGGCCTCTTCCTCTACCCCTGCCTCTACCTGTATTCGAGTAGAAAGCAGTCTCTTGAGAAGTTGAGGTGGCTGAACCACCATTCCTTTGCTCTTCACTCAGCAAGAGAGCAATAAGTTCCTGAAAATCAGGAAATGTTTCACGGACTCCAATGGATGTCCGAAACTGTGCATAATCTTTCCGAAGACCATTCAAGGTCACGGACACTAAGTCCTCATCATCAACAGGTGCTCCAATGGAGGCAAGAGAATCTGCAAGGCCTTTCACCTTCAAGGAATACTCATTTATATTCAGATTTTTCCTTTGCACATTGTGCAACTCCTGCTTTAGCTGCATCTTTCGTGCTTTGGTATTTGTGCTATACAGCTTCACCAATGTATCCCATGCCTCCTTAGGCGTCTCTACATCCTGTATATGCACAATCATAGAATCTGAAATGCTAACAGACAGCCAATACAGGCATTTTTTGGCTTTTTCATGCCATTCTTTAAAGGCCTTCAATTCAGCAGGAGTGGGAGCGGCACCCAAAACTGGTTCTGCAGTTTCACCACTGATGTAATCCCAAACTCCCTTTCCCATAAGGAAGTTTGTCATCCTGAACTTCCATGCTTGGAAGTTGTTCTTGTCAAGCTTCTCACTGACAATGGTAGACAGATTCTCAGACATTTTACAAATCACGAATTGCAACAGTAACCTGTAAACACAGCAAATGCCTCACAAGGGCAAATAGAAAAACTTCTGCAAAAAGCCTCACAGGGGCAGATCTGCAACACTGACGAAAGTGGTATTTCACCACACAGTCACTTCCTAGTGACGATTTTTCATCAACAAGCAATAGGCATGAATCTACAACTCCCAATATCTCTGCACACAGGCATACGATGCAATTTCTGTGGCACCTTTCCACCGACTAGCCGCGCAGTGGTCGCACAGGGAAAAATAGGGTCTTTTTCTGAGTGCCTGCGAAGAACTTCCGCCTTTAAAACGGGCCCCGAAACGGCCTCAAATCAAAAAAATAAAGTCACCAAGGGCTTTGCCCTTACCCGCAGCATATACTGCGCTCTCGCCACACCGCGAAGGGCCTCTCAATCTGAAACAGTGCACTCCTGCACTTCTGGCTGTGCTACCTGCAGAGTTTTGCTCCCAAACTCGAAATAGGAAAGCAACACTGGCCCTCTTACTAGGACACCACAAACTTGGCTTGCTTTCTTGAGCTCCTTACCACGAACAAGGCTCTGATACCATGTAAAGAATAAGGGAGAGAGATAGGAGACTCAAGTTCAGCTTTCTTCACAACACACAAAAGAGAGAGGACACAAGGTTGGAGGGTGAAGCCTTTCTTCACTTTTGCACACAACAACAATACAATAGAAGAGGGAAATACCCTATTTGTCAATCATATGTGAACCCAAACCAAAAACATACGTGGTAGTCTAACTACACCACGAGTACAACTAACATAGGCGGTGACATAAATGATAGTCATCCAGGAGATATATCGGGGGTAGAGCTTGATATCTCAACATAGTGATCCCTAATTGTGGCAGCATTCACATTCTTTAAGTTTACGCATATTCTGAGCTTCTTGTTGTGCTTAGGCACAATGACGATGGGTGAAACCCAATCAGTGTTCTCTATCTTGTAAATGAATCTGGCATCTAGGAGTTTTTTGAGCTCGTCATAAACCATGGTGCCATACTTAGGATTTGTGTGATAAGGTCCACATACCTTAGGGTGAGCACCTTCCCTTATAGGAATCGTGTGTACTGCCACGTCTGGTGAAATTCCTTTCATCTCTTTGTATGACCATGCTAGGCAGTCACTTTATTCCATTAGGAGCACTTTGAGTTTGGTTTCATCTTCCTGTCGAAGTTGTTTCCCAATGAAATCTAGTTTTTCTTACTCCACTTCAAGGGCAAGGTTTATTGTGTGAGTTTTTGTCGGTCCCTCATAGATTTGAGTTTTTCCAATGCTATCGGTTTCTTGAACTTTAGATTCTCTTTGTGGTCTTGGCATTGCTATTGGGACACTACCACGTGTAATTCTTGAAGTACTATGACACTTCTCGAAGATCAGCCTCTGATGGTGTTGAACTAGCCTGACATGTGCCATGTGTACTAGGTGGCATAGTTTCATTTACCAATTTGTTAGGCTCTTTTTAAATTTCTTTTTCTGAATTCTCTTGATCCATGTGGCTTATATTTCTTAAACTTCTTATGTTGGGAACTGTGAGGTAAATTTTCCATTGGTAAGGTGTTCCCAAGTAAGGGTTCATTTGCTTTGCATACTCCTTCCAGTCCCTCAGGGGACCATTCAAGAGACATTGGTTCTAATTTTGAGGGAGCAGGATTTGCAAGATACAATTCAAAGATCCTTGTTTGGACTCGTTCAAATTCATTGGTTTTCAGCCTTGGCTTTTCTGCAATTTCCTCCTTCAGCTTTCTTGTGGGATCTTCTGCTGTTATTCAACTTTAGAGGTTCAACTTTTGGGAGCTCGAATGCCATTAGGGCATGCAGAATGGCTAAGTCATTATCAAAGATTTTATCTTCAATTTCAACATTCTCAGCCTCAGTTTCAAGGTCCCAAGGAAAATCTGAGTCATCATTGGTATGGGTACCTTCTTCAGGTTCATTGTCCCACTCGAGGTCAGCCATAAAGAATGGCACCTCTAGATCGATTGGTTCTTCATGTGTGAGTGGAGGATCTACCTATAGCACCTAAGCATCTATCTGTGAGAAGATGGGGTCTAATGAATGGCAGTTGTCGATGGTTGCCAATGTTTGTATCCAATTATTAACATTGCTTTGTGAATCACCCATTATGGCATGCTATTACATGGGAGCTGATTTGCTTGAGATTGTCGTTGAAGATGTGTCATCCAACGCTCTAGGCACAATTGGTTTTATAGCTCCTGTCCCCACATTCACTCTAACTATGGTGTCATGATTCTGAATTATCACTCTATCAGCTCCCCAGTCATGGAGCTTCCCATAACCAAAGACGTCCCAGTAAGATTTGATAAGATTTTTTGGGAAGATCCAAGATTGTGAATTGAAGGGAAAAGCAGACTCCTACGACCTTTGTGGACACGCCATTCACTATTCCCAAGGGTTTAGCCTGTGAGAATCATCGGCAAGGCATATGTTGAGATTAGCCTTTTACATTGGTGGGAGACCCCATTCATTGTAGAGCTCCTTTGATAGGACATTTACACCTGCTCCACCATCCACTATGGCTTGGACTTCATTATATGCCTTATGGATCAAAGGAACAGTAATGTTGACACTAGGTAGGGCCATGGATAATGTCCCTATCTCTTTCCATGAGTATGCTATTCCCATCGGGGATGATTCATCTTCCCCAATTCATTTGATCAAGAGAGATGCAGCCCTTACCATTCTCCTTATGACTAGCAAGTTTGATGGGAGGATGTTGGCGAGCAACCCGAGGGTCATGCATCCACAAGTGGTGGAGCAGGTCCATCAACAAATGGTGGAGGAGATGACATAAACCTAGACTTGGAGCCTGAGGAGCATACTATTAACCTAGCTAAGGAGCAAGTTGAAAGCGAGGTCATCTTATCATCATATCTGACTTGTGCATATCCATCCTCTACCTATAATCCAAATGAGGCAACAACCAACCCACACCTTGCTTCAGTTGTGATCCACTCAGGATTGAGGAAGAGGAATACCTTACCCTATTGGAATTGATGGAAGAAACCAGTCTGTGGGAGGATGAGGTGCTATGTCAACTGTCGAATGACACCTTTTATGATGTCATTGACTTTGATGCTGCAGCCAATCCAACAATCGATGAGATTGCACGCTTTAATGACTCGAGCCTCACCGAGATCTTGAGGCAATCCAACTAACACAGAAGGCAATCGAGGATGCCACACCAAAGTATGACATGTCTGATGAGCAGTTCATAAATTTGCAGAGGGAATAGGGAATAAAAAATAGGTTTTATGGTTTAGAGTACAAAATCCAACCAAATTTTATGATTTTAAACCCAAGACATCCTGGCAATGCCAATTGCCCCTGCCACTCCGATTGTGGAAACAATTAGGGTATGGTTTTATAATATAGAAAAATAATATTTTAAAAAAAACATATTTGGGAGGCCACTGAGACATTAGCAACCATGTGCATCATTTGTATGCAAAAAAAACCCTACAAACCCTAAATCCGACATCGTGCCACCAGAGCCTAGTTTTTGTAGAAATTGGGCTCTGGTCGCACGATGTCAAATTTAGGGCTTGCATGCACATGGTTACTGATGTCTCAGTGGACTCCCAATTATGATTTTTTTAACATATTATTTTTCATATGTGAAAAATTCTTATTCTTATTAATTCTTGAAAATTATGTTTTATTAATTTATATAATCTTCAGGTTTTGATGTGATATGTTGGTTACAGGATATCTTATGGGTTGATGAATATATTGGATGCAAGGGTGGAACCAAAGGGTCTTCTGGTGGGGGGATGGCTTCGATTGACCACTACATCAACAGAGTGGCTCAACACATTTTGGTGTTCCATCAATAATTATCGCCGAATGGAAAGCTGAATATCATGAAGTTCAAGGTCCTCAGTCAGCGGATGGTGAAGATGAGGCCCATTCATCCTACTATAGATCATGTTGTCTTGGTTAGGCATAGTGTCACTTTATTTTTGTTCTCGGACACACGATGCGGTCCTCTCCATAGTATCATAGCTATTGCAAGGCTAGCTGGTGTTACAGATCCCCTGGCTATAGAGAATGAAATTGTGCAACCCTCTCTGCTTCAGCAAGCAAGAAAGGGATCTAAGCCGAGTAGGAAGAAGCGTAGACTAGAGTAGCTTGTGCGCTCAAGTGGGTGCTCTTTGTCATACTACTCTTTGTCTCAATAAAGAATACCATTTTCAAATTATTTTCTCTTCTTGGCTACAGGACATTGTTTCCTTTTCCATGTTAAGTAAAATTGATTATTATCTCCTTTTGCATGTTCTATTGAGATTTGATGTTTATTATTTCATTTTGTTGTTGTATACGTCATCAGAACTTCTTTCGTAAGTAAATTGAGATTGCATGTAAGTAAATTAATAGATTGCAAATACAATGAAAATAAATTTGAGATTGCACATACAAAGACAATTCAAAAAAAGACGTTTTATTATAGTGAAAAGAGGTTAATACAAGATAGATGCTCATAGGAAGAGTACATGAACTCTATCGCCGAAGGCAGAGCATACAACATACCTAAGTGCCCTTGGCCTTCCTAAGATGGACACTAAACTACATGTCTTTAGCGGTCACTGTGACGTGACCCTTTTCCTATGGATGGCAGGCAATTGGGTGTCATCCATGAGGTCTACTAGGTAGGCCTCAACTGCATGATGCATGGCAAGCAAGGCATCTCTAGAAATACGCTAGGGAGCTTCCACAACTCCGTGCAAGGATGTTGAGCTATTGTGCTGAGGTCTTGCATGACCTCGTGTACCTGTAAGAAAACAATACAACATCTGTGCTCAAAAGATAACAGGATCTCGTATGCAAGAGAGAAAACAAATAGTATGGAGAATCAAAAATTTGATTACTATAAAACTAATACAATAGATGGCACTGCCTCCCAACCCTGCACTCCTGTGTGTGGAGCTTCGATGGCATGCTGGAAACAGTAGAGGATGGAGGCTGGATGCTAAGGAATCAAGGTTGCTGTAGCTAGTGATGAAATGGGCTTCACAGGCTTGCTCTGACCCAGTCTGCCCAAAATGGTTGACTGGGGGTCGGTCTCGAAATAGGCCACCAACCACACGATAGAACCGGTGTGCAAAATACAGCAAAAAGCCTACAGACACCGTTTGGCCCAGAGCCATCCGAGATCATCTGGGGCTCCAAATGGGCCTCGTAACCTAAGAGTGGGCTGTCCTGGGAAATGCTCCATCTACCCGTCCAACTCCAGCCATCAGGCCACACATGGCCCCCATCTGGTGGATAACCGAGCTACTCAAATGCCTTCTCCTCATATGGAGGGCTTACAAGTAGAGTTAGCTAGTTCCCACGTAGTTACACAAGAGTGGAGCATTGATATCTAACACCCCCCTCAATGTCCACCCGCAAGTGAACTTACTTTTTTGAGCCAATGCCAAGTCGATGAAGATGCCTCTCCAACAAGTCTCTTCCAAGAGCCTTCGTGAAAATGTCCGCAGCATTCTTTGTAGTCGAATAGTACACCAAGTCGACATCTCCATCCATGATGAGCTTGCGTACAAAGTGATATTGAATCTCAATGTGTTTTGTGCAAGCATGGAACACAAGGTTCTTTGCAATCGCCATGCAACTCTGATTGTCACATATTAACTGTGTAGGCTTATTCTACACTGCACCCATGTCCCCTAAAATCCTCCTCAACCATACTGTCTTGCAAGAAGCAAAGCATGCTAATGTGTACTCAACCTCGGTAAAAGAAAGAGAAACTATGGGTTGCTTCTTGCTAACCCATGACACAGCTCCAGATCCAAGTGAGAAATAGTAACCTGTCACTGATCTCCTGCTGTCCATGTCTCCTGCCCAATTCGAGTCACAGAATCCGATCAAGATGTTGCCCTTGGTATATGTGATGCCATAATCAAGTGTGCCTTTGATGTATTTCAGCACCTACATCCCTACCCTCCAATGGTTCTCCCGGGGCTTATTGGAAAACTTGCTTAGTACACCAGTCACAAAGCTGATGCCCGCCGTGTGTTGCACAAGTAAATCAAACTGCCCACAAGCCTTCTGTACTTCGCTTCATCCACTAGCGGTGATGAATCCTCATTTGAGAGCTTCACGTCAACCTCCATAGGGGTGCCAATTGTCTTGCTTTCAGCCATGCCAAATGCCTTCAGTATGTCTCCAGCATACTTTAGCTGTGAAATGAAGATCTATTTTGGCTCTTGCCAAACTTCAATCCCCAAACAGAAATGCATCAGTCCGAGGTCTGTCATTTCAAACTCTCTTCCTAGCAAATGCTTTGTCTACGAGATCTTCTCTTCATGGTTCCCTATTATGACAAGGTCTTCCACATAAAGGACCACGATCATACACCTTCCTCCTTCTCTGAAGATATACCAATTTGCATCAGATGGGCTCCTCCTGAATCCGTTTTGTAGAAAGTAGGCATCAATCTGTTGGTACCATGCTCGTGGGGCCTGTTTCAGCCCGTAAAGTGCCTTCTTCAGTTTACAAACTTTACCTTCTGAACCGGGGATCTCAAAACCTGGTGGTTGTTCCACATATACCTCCTCCTTGAGATCTCCATTCAGAAGGCAGATTTTACATCCATTTGAAACACGGGCCAACTTCCTTGGGCTGCTAAAGCCAAAAAACTGTGAATTGTGGTTAGTCGAGTTGTGGGAGCAAAAGTATCCTGATAATCAAAACCATGTACCTGTGCGAATCCTTTTGCCATGAGCCGAGCCTTGTACTTATCCAACGTGCCGTCGGACTTGTACTTGGTCTTGTATACCCACTTGGTGTCGATTACCTTGCGTTTTGGTGGTCAATCCAATTCATTATGGAGCCTCTTCAAGACACTTGGGTTCATCAGCACAGATCACCTCTGTCATCAAAGCATAGTTGACCAAGTGTTCTTGGGCCCTTCTTTGCTCCTCTAATCTCTTGGACCGGCGGTGTTCGGATGGTTCCTCCTCAATGGCTGGAGGTTCTTTGCCATCCAAAAGTTGCTTTACCCACTTTCGGAATGGCCATTGCCATTGTGGTTCTGCAGGGTCTTCTTCCTCTTCTTTATCTTGAATCCTCCCAAGCACCGTTGGGGGAGTTCAGTCTATTGGAAGATCCAAAATCTGTGCGCCATTCTTATCGAAGTGAACTTTGAGGTCCCGATCCGTGATCGCAGAAACAGACAACAAGTTTCTCTTGATATCTGGCACATAAAGAACATCAGACAACTGTTTTATAACTCCATCTAACTTGAGAGCAATCGTACCTTTTCCTTTTGCTGGACATTTTGCATCATTGACGACTGCTACCAAGATGTCATTCCCTACCGGCTGTAGAGAGGTACACCAATCCTTCTGACTGGTCATGTGGTGCGATGCACCACTGTCAATAATCCAAGGTTCATCTACAGGTACATGAACTGCCTCCGTGCAAATCTCCTTAATTGCTATGAACAGCTCTATTGGTACTGCCTGCATGCTATTGCTGGACTCTTTCTTTACTCCATTCTTCTCATCTGCAATTCTTTTTTGGCACTCATTCTGCTTGTGCCCTGCCTTGTTGCAATAGAATCACTTAATCTTCTTCTTTCTCTTTTTATCATAAGAAGAGGATGGGTTACCAGAGTCCTTACCCTTACCTTTCTTTGATCCACCATAGAAAGCCGAATTTCTCCAATCCTCATCTTTTGATGCATCTCCTCCTCCAGAAGCATTGCATTGAAATCCTCAAAGTTGAGGTGCAGATTTTTGCTCTGCATATTCAGCACTGTAACAAGACCATCGTACTTTGGTGGGAGAATCCATATGCACCTTCGTGCTAGATTCTCACTGGTGATGGTGATACCAATTGCAATCATCTAATCACGCAGATTCTTCACCCTAGTGATGAACTTCTCCGCCACTTCAGACTCAGACAGTTTCTTGTCTGCAAGTTGAGTCTCCAGATTCTAAATCCGCCATCTGATTCATGGTCTCGTACTGATTTTTCAAGACCGTCCATGCCTCCTCTGCTGTGGTGACATGTTGAATTAACGCCATGATGAAATCACTTACACTGCAGATAATAGAACACAGTGCATCTGCATTTCTTCTTATCCATGCGAGAATCTCATCTGCAATTGGTACTATCTGTTGTCCTGCATTGGTTGGATCTGGTCTCGTAACTGGCTTCATGTCCACCGTAGTAGTAGTATCCCAAAGCTCGTATGCACTTAGGATGGTCTTCATCTTGAACTTCCAGAGTGGATAGTTAGTGCTGTCCAACTTTCCACTTTCGTCGAACGGTGGGATTCGTAGTCTTGCAGGCTAGGCCATCTCTCATAATCTGCTCGCAAACATAAACACACTACCAAATCTTCTTGCTAGAGTCCAGGCTCTGATACCATGTAAGAAAACAATACAACGTCTGTGCTCAACAGATAACAGGTATGGAGAATCAAAAATTTCATTACTATAAAACTAATACAATAGATGGTGCTGCCTCCCAACCGTGCGCTCCTATGTGAGGAGCTTCGATGGCATGTTGGAAATAGTAGAGGATGGAGGCTGGATGCTAAGGAATCAGGGTTGCTGTAGCCAGTGATGAAATGGGCTTCACGGGCTTGCTCTTATATAGCCACTAGTTGTAATCGGTTAGACCCAATTGGGTGACTGACCCAGTCCACCCAAAACGGCCGACTAGGGGTCAGTCCCAAAATAGGCCACCAACCACACGATAGAACCGGTGCGCAAAATACAGCAACTAACCTATGGTTGCCGTTCAGCCCAAAGCCATCTGGGATCATCTGGGGCTCCAAACGAGCCCCGCAACCCGAGAGTGGGCTGTCCTGAGAAATGCTCCATCTACCCTCATTGCAATTAGTCATGGGATGCCTTCCTACACTTGCATGTAGCCTAGTTGGCAGTGTGCCAACTCCGTCCAGCCATCAAGCCACACATGGCCCCCATCTGGTGTCCAAACCAGGACCTACTGGATAACCAAGCTACTCAAATGCCTTCTCCTCATATGGGGGGCTTACAAGTAGAGTTAGCTGGTTCCCACGTAGTTACACAAGAGTGGAGCATTGATATCTAATAGTACCACCCTTGCAAAGCTCGCCATCATTGAGATGAGCGAATCGATGGACTTTTGAAACTTTTTGATCTCCCGAAGTGCCACCGTCCCTGGCTTAATCTGTATCACCTCACTGGAGGAGGGCCTCTTAGCCCTTGATGTGGAGGGCCTCTTCCTGGTGGATGCTCTTTGCCTTGGACTTGGAGCTCAGTGTGCTCTCCCCTGTTGACGTGGACCCTAATTGTCTATTCTTGCCTTAGTCTTCTACTCTGTCCTTCACTATTCCTCTTCCTTGTGCTCCTCCTCTGTTCTCTTCGAGTCATCGACCTCTATGTAATGATCCTCTTATGCCTTCCTCTATCCCTCTTGTGCCTTCCTCTGTCCCTCTGTTTGCAGTCCTACTCCTTTCTCACTGTCTGACTTCCGGATTGGCAGTTTCTCCCTTTAACGGGGATCATTGGGGGAAGAGGGGGGGAGGCTATCACTCTATGTCTCTGAGTTTAGAGGTGGGTCTGGCTATGCTAGTCTCCATGGTGCCTTGATCTTGGGCCTGGCCATGGGGGATGGAGATAGTGTGCGAGAGAAAGGGTGAGGGTATGAGAGATCAGGTGGAAATGCCAAGGGCAAGTGGGAGGTGCTGTGGGAGTGGAGAGCTCTTTAAATAATGAAATGAAAAAGAGGGCCCATTCTTTTATATAGGGCCCAAAACCCGAATTTTTAAAAATACTTGTTTTAATAAAAACTCTTAAAAAGTTAAAATTGGTGCAACCTTGAGCTAAATACGTATAATTAACATCCAATAACTTAAAATTTCTCATTTGTACTGCAACTCATGGCCATTATATGTTGGCTTTACTACAAATCACATAACTAAAATTACAAAGAAATTCTAAAACTTATGCATGGGCATCCACATTGGAAGAGTCTACACCATCATTTTCATCTATCTCCACCCATATGCACCCTTGCCTATGACAGGTTGCATGCCACCTTGCATGATTCTATCTTGCATTTTATGAGTTGTATATTCTCCTTTGACATTTCGTGTTGACATCTTGGACTGCATGGGATAGTAAGGACTCTTTGAATGCTAGTATTGCAGTTGCTCTTATTTCGATACACATGTAGCACCATTGAACCAATTCAACCATTGGGCTTGACTTAGCTCTACCACCCCCGTGTTGGGTCACTCCATTATATGCACAATGTGCTTGCCAATGTAATCTTTCCATGCCCTGAGTGGACCACACTCCAATGCTTTCATAATTCCTTGCCATGTATGGTGCATGAGCATATGCATAAAATGTGCTATGCATATGCATAATTCCATGCCATGTATGGTGCATGAGCATATGCATAAAATGTGCTACCAAATAGAAAAACAAATTAGTAAATATAGGACCATTCAATATGCACATCTAAATGTCCAAGCTAGAGATTAGCACATAATGTGTGAAATGATTCTTTCCCCAAGCTATCTCCAAAATTCCAGCTAAAGTCATTCACAACATTGATGACACACTGTGCCTCATCATCTTCAAATATTTTCTTTCATAGTAAAGCTACCAAGCTATCAAGAGCTAACCACACTCACACCTTTTCCAATCTTTTTTGTCCCTTCCCCCCTCGTTCACAACAGGCATTGTGTAACTTTCTCCATACATCAAACTCATGAGCACATTTAAGCTTGTCATTATTCTTCTTTACAGAAAGGAATTTTAAAGCCTTGACACCACCCAAGCTTGGCTTACAAGGAACATTGCCTTTTTTTCTAGATCTTTTCTCATCTTTTGTAATCTTTACTTGCCTAGAGTGTAGTCCCATATCTAAAAGAACCTTTTCAATTCTTGCAATCATCCTCTAACTCTCTTGTTGGGGCTTCAAGTTATATGCATCCATGATGTATAGATGCACCAACTTTTAAATTATTCTCAAAATAGCATGAAGTCCACAAATGTGTACTTGCTCAAGAGGAATTTCAAGAATTGGGCTCCATGATGGATCTTTCCCTAGAGCATCCCTATCCAATGCCTTAGTTTGATCTGTCTCTGCAACTGCAGAGGCCCATTGCTTTTGATTCTTTTTGCCACCCTTTGCAGGTACTCTTGTTTGCATGCACAGTGGACAAGGGTGGCTTGTATTTGTTCCATGTGCCACATTTAACATACATTTAATAGTCTTGAGGTCAGCAACTAGATGCCATTCTACACGATAGGATCCATAGCCCTCAACTTCAAGTAGCTCACCATTGTTATGACCTTTGATCACACTTGGGATATCAGTTTGGTCAAAAAACCACTTCAAATTTGAATGTGACTCTTTTGGCACCTATTAAAAAAACTCACATGTTATTTCAAAATATTCTAAGTCTTTTTATATTATTGCATTAAAATTCAAATTTCCATCATACCTCAAAGGTAGCCAACCACCAAATCTCCTGTTCTAATTGCACACTGAACTGTCTTGCATCATCAAGCTCAACTTCAAGGTCCAGTATTCTATTCATCATTATCAAACTAACTCTTTCTAATTTTTGACCTTTGACCACCTCACTTTCATCAAGCTTTCGTACAATCTTCAGAGTACCATTGCATTCCTCCATAGGCATACCATAAAACTTCACCATTGCTTGCAGAACTCTTTGAATATCCATCACAGAGTTATTGTTGACTGTTAATTCCAATTCTTTAGACTCTCCAGCCTTTGTTTTTAAAGTTAGTATACTACATACATGCTAAGGCTCACCGACTAAATCAAGTATGCCCAAATTGAGTGCATGCTTGGCCTTATCAACATCAGTTAGTTTAGGAAGTGGGGCTTTAACTTTTGCTCCCACAAAAAGACATGTTGTTTTTAAGCTCTTAAATATGATCCAATATGCCCTTGTACTTATCCCTGCAGTATCACAAACTCCATATGCACTAGTTGCATTGAAATGCTCCACAACTTTGCTCATTGACTCAGATGTTATCTCTGATTTTAGACGTTTGAATTTTGGGTGTTGTATAACAGACTCCAACATTTTTTCGTAAACACTTCACCCATAGCACCATAGTGTTCATCATGGATAGACATGAGTTTTGAAACACTCCTACAAGCTCTCACTCGACACTTCTAGTGACCACTTTTCTTGGATATTTCATCCATTGGATGCAATTTCCTCTTACGTAGTCTTGGACCCATTGGAGTATCCTTCATGAATGATAATGTTTTTAATTTTTTGATCTCAGCCTTCAGAGCTATGTTTTGCATCTGTAAGTGAATTGCATTTATAGTTCTCTCTCCCAATTGAGCATCTAAAGTTTGAACCTTTATGTGTAATTCTTGATTTTTCTTCTCTATGCCATCATATGTATACATTTGAACACTTGAAGCTTGCATAGATGATACCAAATGTTGATTCCAAGCCTCCAACATTGTGATCCCAAGCTAAGGAGGATTCATTCCTCTTTAAAAATGGTGCATTCTCTGCATCTATTTGAAAATGGATATCCACCCTTTATGATTTCATGCACTTTCCACCTAATATACTATAACATTGAAATCAACAAACAATATACAAGCATGACATGTTTCAGAAAAGTATCAAACGAAGCAAAAATGAAAACCCCAATTGCATGCAAAATCTAACAATTGAAATCTACAAATTCAAAAAAAAAAAGTTCTTGTCATCAAACACTGTTAAACTATGTGAATGAACAATACCTCATATGGATTTTTGAAGGAAAAATGTGATCAAACTTGTCCTCCTCAATGGTCCGTCTTGTAATCTAGGATGTTGAAGTTAATGGAATTTTCTCCAAAACTAATTATATGCTTCCAAACAACTCCAAATCTATTTCAAACCATCTTCTATAAAAAACCTCAATCGTAAAAGTATCTTTTAGAACAAACAAATCTTTCTTCCTCTTCAAATCATGTATTAAAAGAAAACAACACAAGTACCAAAACAAACTACAAATCAACTTCTTCTTCAAAGTTGCATCATAAACTCTCGTTATTTGCATTGTCTTGCATTGTTCTAAAGGTTTTCTCACATGAATCTCCATGCAAATTGCTTAAATAGGCCTTGATAACTAAAAACATTATAAAACTACATGAATGAACAGCACCTGATTCTTGTAGCAAGGTTCTTTGAAAGAAAAATGTGATCAAACTTGTCCCTCCCAATGGTCCCAAATGTGTTCCAAGAATGATGAAGTCGATGGTTCTTGCTTCAAAACAAATTATATGCTCCCAAACATCTCGAAATTTATTTCAAGCAATATTCTATAGAAAACTATTGATAGTAAGAGTGGAAAAGACTCATTTCTCATGGAATTTCTTATAAAACAAACAAAAATTTCAACGTTTTCAAACCATGTAATAAAACAAAACAACACAACTACACAAAATGAACTACAAACTAACTATTTCTTCAAAGTTACATCATTAACAAACAAATCTCATCATAATCACTGTGTTGCATTGTTCCAAATATTAATTGGGAGGATTGGCACCACTGCAGGGTTCGCTCTAAGAATGGACATAATGTAATAATTTTTAATAAATATTTGCTTCAATGGGAGTTTATGAAAAAAAGGTTTGCCAGCTTGGATATTGTGCCAACCCAATATCAAGAAGTTGGTCTATGTAGAGGCACACACGAGCACACTTTAGTGCTAGAGCCATAGCCTTTGGAGGTGATTGGCGAATGGAGGCCATGGGCTAGCTAAGTTCTTAAGACAACTGAGAAAAGCTCTTATCAATAAATCCATCAATATTACAACCACAAAATGCAATAAACAATACCAAAGTGCTAGAGGTTGGTCCAAAGATACACCCATTATTTGGCCCTTTGGGTTATGGATTGCTTGGCTTATTAGTCCATTTATTTTTATGGCTTTACATAGTACAATTTCTTTTTATTTTTCTTAAGACACAATTGGTTTACATGCCCTGAAGAGAAGGAGGACCAACATGTTATATTATTCAATGTCTTTTTTGTAATATACATAATAAAATATGGTAGCATGTATAAGGTACTAGATATGTTGTTCATAATGCATACTGTGGAGTTTATATTTACGAGTGGAGCCAGTGAAATAGACCATTGGTGAGAGTGTAATTGTAAGGAGTCTATCAAATAGAGGGAGTGAGCACAAGGTTTTGTTAATATGTTATTTAAAATTATTGAGATAAGGAAATTTTCATATTTACATACGCGTTACTTTAGAATTAATAACATACCAAGGGGTCTTTGAGAAAGAGACTACAAAGAAGTTGATGCTTTGAAATTTATTTCCATGATTTTGAAAAGTAAAACTTGCAAATTGACCTTGGGTCTATTTAAGAATGTAATGAAAAAACACACATATATTGTAAGAGAATATGAAAGCTTTGAGATATGAAGGAAAACACTTCGCGAACTTTGAAGTTTTGAAACTCAAGATATAGAAATAAATAGATTGAAAAAAAAGTTCCCAAAACGTTGAGATTTCCCCAAATTTTATTCTAAGTGATCCTTTGCATTGTGTTTACGATATAGAACATAGACTATGTGTGTACTATGTACGTGTAGTGCTTAAATCAGGTTGTGATTCATGTTTAAAATATCAAAGTCCTTTAACCTCGTAAACATGTCTTACTCTTCCCTCTCTCTATCCTCCCTCGATCTTCCTCTTCCGCATCTCTCTATCCCTCCCACGACCTCTCATTCTCCCTCCCTCCCCTGCCACCTACTTCCTCTCTCCCTCCCTCACTGCCCTCTTCCCTCTCTCACTCCCCTCTTCCCCTCCCTCCCTGAACTCCATCCTTCCCTCCCTTCCTAAACCTAACCCACCCTCCCATCCTTGACCTCACTCCCTTCATCCTTCACTCTACCACCACCCTGCCTTCCTCACTCCCCATAGTTCACCCCTCGTTCCTCATTCCCTCTACAATTGCCTCTTTCCTCCCTCTTCCTTCTTCCCTTGATGGCTAATCCCGCTCCCTCCCTCTAATGCCTACTACCTTTCAGGATCAAAAGTTGAAGTGCACCTACTATATTCAAAGCACTCCTACTTGAATTGAAGCAATCTATAAGTCCATCATGATGCCTTCTTCTAAGAGAGGAAAAAAAACATTCCCCCTCTTGGGGAGTTATTCTTTCATGAGATTAAAATTTTTTGCCCCCTCTTGGCCCACCTTGTTTCCGAGCTATGCTAAGAGGGGTCAAAACTATATTCTGATCATAGTGATTTGGACACCAAATTACATGCATCATTATGGGTGTATGAAACTACTTATAAGGTCATAGCTAATGTTACTCCATGTTGCATAGCCTTACATGCATCTTTATGGGCATATGGAACTACTTATAAGGTCACAACCAATCTTACTCCATCTCGCATGGCCTTTTCATTATTGGAAGTTGTTGTTCCAGTAGGATTCCTAGCCCTAAGTTTGTGTGTGGCTATTGAACATCATCTTGGTGAACCTAAGGCAATACATCAACAAATGGACCAACTCAATAAATTGGATGAACTAAGGCTATGAGATGTGTGGACATAGGAGGTATTTCAAAGAGGAGGAAGGCTTGGTGTGATAGGTATATTGTGTCCAAAAATCTAAAAAATGGTATGCCTGTGTTGTTATACAATGCAAGGGATGGTAGGATGAAGCCTAATTTCAAATTTGGCTAGGATGGTTCATACAAATTGGAGACAAGTCAAGCCTTATAAAAATGCCTCAGTGAGTTTGGTCACAATGGACAAAGCACATGACTTAATTGAGTGCCACAAGTCATCAAGCCTCTTATAATCATGAGGGTTGCAATTAGAGGGTTGTGGTAGAGGAGTCACATGGGACACTTGAATTGGCACAAGCACCCTCCCATGTCATATCTGCTTGGCACACTTGAATTGGGACACTTTGCTTGGTACTACATCAATTGCAGTACCAAGCAAAGTAGTAGCAGTGCTAGGGGCAAGAAGCCCATGTGTATAGATACCTATATAGAGGCACCAATGGTTATAAGACAAACTATGCTTCCAAACGAGGGTTGTACTCCCACTTTCAATCTTGAGGGAAAAGAGGAGGTTCATAGACGTTTTCTTGTTATCACAACAATAGCGCCTCTCTAGCCCACAAACTTACAAACTTTACCAGATCCAAATTTTGAAGGTGCTAAAGCCAGTAGCCAGAGAAGCCCTCACTTATCATTTAAATATATAAATAATTATAACAAGTTTCTAGAACAAAGATCGTTACATAAGTACTAAAAACTATGTAAAAGTAGAAAAAATGTACTACAAATAAGGCTTTACAATATTCAAAACTGGACATTTTTCAAGCTCTAAAAATTGAAAAGTATGTATTACCATGTTACATTCCACATATAATAACACAAAAAGGTGATTTGTGGGGCAATCCAACAATTTAAATGGATTTTCTTAGCAAAGAAGATAAGAAGATCCTAGAATCAATCGAGGGATGAAGTAGAGAAATCAGGCTACCATGATCCCTCAACTTGCAAGAAGCACCATGCAACCTTGAGAATACAAACACAATAATGATAGCATCAACCAGATAGGCAAAAATTAATGTGAAACTCTCATAAAAGATTTATTCATAGTTCGGGAAGTAATTATGTGTGTGTGTGTGTGTGTGTGTGTGTGTGTGTGTGTGTGTGTGTGTGTAAAGAAATAAGTGTATGTGTGTGTGAGATACATTTACTAATCAAACTTATTGTGTGTGTGTGTGTGTGTGTGTGTGTGTGTGTAGAGAGAGACATATATATAGATATACATACATACATACATATGTAATGTATGTATGCATATACACACATATGTATGTATGTATGCATGTATGCATGTATGTATGTATGTACGCATGTTGCATGTATGTACGTGTGTATGTATGTATGCATGTATGCATGTACATGCATATGTATGTATTTATGTGTGTAAATACATATGTACATATGTACTCACATGCATGTGCATGTGTGAGCATGCACATACACACATGCACGTGCGCATGCACACACACACACACACACACACATACACACACACATACACACAAATAGCACCTATATGATTTCAACATTGATTGGGAAGTAAAACATAAATTCTAGTCCTATTTTTTGGTCAAATTATGCCTAATATTGATGTTAGCATTACCTTGTTTGTGTTGTTTACTTTTCCCAAGGTGGTTTCTCTTTTGTACAATGTACATAATACTTGATAAGGACTTGATATTATCACTAGAAGTCCATATATAAGTCTAAGAGACTCACTTGCTAGACTCATTAGTCATACAAATAACACGCACATAAAAGACATAAATTATATGTTTTTAAAACAACTATTTTTGGCATGTGGGAAAAACTTATGAGGAAAACGAGTGAACTTGAAAAAAGAAACACCAATCTTAACTTGTGAATTTAAACAGGCACATCACCATGAAATATAGTAGGTTGTGTACATGATGGTAATGAAATGTCTTGCAAAAATTGACTTCCAAACAAAGAAAAGAAACCAAGGTTGGCATGGAGAGATCAAGCTTTGTGAAGTGCCCAAGGATTTTGTACTAGATGATTGCCATATTTAGAAGCTCTAATTACTACTCTAATGCATTCTGATTTTCAAAAGACCATTTGTGGTTGATGAGTTTATTTAAAGAGGACTATAGTTTATTGTGCTTGCAAGCTGCAACATTTTTCTTTGAACAACTCTATGGAGAACCTATGGAGAGTTAGAGCTTTGTAATATATTCATCCTCTCGCTCTCATAAAATTATTGTGTCCATAAATACGTCTGATGGAATGGACCAATGAAAATGAGGAGGTAAGCCAAATGCCATATCCTTCTATAAAGGCATATGCTCCCAAGTTGAATTGACCAAAGGTAGAAGCTCCCCCAAAAGAAATTCATGCCTCCTTGCTCCTTAAGGGCTTAAATGTGCCAACATTCAACACTTATAATTGTGTCATCAAAAGAGAGGAATATAGGAAGGGAAAAACTTAAAAATTCATGTGAGGAGGATGTGATGATATCAAGCAATCTAATCCCTAAGGTCACACCAAGCAAGGAAGACCATCAAAAGAAACAAAAGTTGCCAATGAAGGCCAATAAAATTATGATAAGAAATATCTCATTTATTTCATAATGTTGCATTCTTAACATTTCTTTTCCTTAATGGTTGTTGCTTTGAGCAATGTTCTTCTCTCCTTCGACGATGGAACGCAATCTTCAATAATTTTTGTTGCTAGTTTATCATAAAATTTAAAAAGGATGTAGAGTACATTCCACTCAATCATGATGCTCAAAGTCCATACTTGTCATTGAGTATATGCGCTCATGGGAGAGCTAGAAATGAGATTTTTTTTTTAGTGCTCTTTTGGATCCAAAATAGTTTGTTGCAAGGAATTTTAATCTTTCTCATTGCTTGGGAAATCTTATAAAATATTGGGGAAGGGCCCTCAAGTATGGATGGCCCAATAAATGAGAATAGCAAGTCTTTCTTAGGAATGTGTGGATGTATTCTTTAGAAAACATATTCAATCATTGGTGAAGAGGAATGTTCTTTTTCTCTAAGTAACTTCTAAAAGAGGAAAATTAATACCATTTATATGGACCTCATGGGCACCACCCTAAGCCTTATTGCTCATATATGCAGTTTAGTCAAATAGGAAGAATGATTTCAGAAACATGAGGTTACACAAGCAAAATAGATTTAATCTATGTAAAACTTGTGCAAATTTGAAGCTGACAAGTTTGAATGGCATAGAGAAATGTGAACATTTTAATAGAAGGTAATCAATGTATATACATGGAAGAACAATTATACAATTTCTTTGAAGGATTTTACAAACTATGCCAACCAAATATCTACAAAGACATAGAGAAATTTAGGGACAATAAAAATAAAAGAATTTAGGCAAATATTTTTGCCTAAATTTAGGGAAAATAACAAATAATTTAGGCAAATATTTTTGAATGTCCATGTGCCATAAACACCACATAATAAGCCTTTGTGGCTACAAATCATGTACATGGCACACGAATTATCAACATAAGTGAAATATCACTTGAGTCATGTAATCTCTCAGCCATACATTCTCTCTCTCTTTCTCCTACGCATGACTCCTTGCACCATGCATTTCTAACATCCACCTCTAATACTATAATAGAAAATTTCAAAGTATCCATTTCACTCTATCAATTTCTAATCAAACAAGAAATTTAATTATCTAGCCTTCCATGAACTCTATCACATTAGAAAAAACATCTTTGTGATTTTACACTATCTGGATCAAGTTATCTTGCAAATCAAAAGTTTCATTTAGGTCCTTCTATCTATGAATATTAGGATGACTACCAAAAGATTGTGGCATGCTTCACAAGAGATGGCCACTAAACCCTTTATATATTCTGACTTACTAATAATCTCACTAATCTATGAGAAAGTTAAACCTAAAAACATACGGTTTGTTTTTAAAAAAGTAATTTCTACCCAATTTTTTAGAATTAAACATTTATCTAAAGACGATTACAAAAAATTGGTCAAATGGTTTCTAGAATAGGCTCTGATAGTGAGTAGAACTGTCATAATTATGTTGGTCTTTTTTTACTATTGTAAATACAATTGACTCTATATTAACATAAACCCGCATTTTTAAAAAAAAATTGGTCAAATAAAATGTATTAGCATGTCTAAATACGAGGATATAACATTCAAGATTAAAGTCAAGAAAAACAATAAAAATTCAATGCACCAAATCTAGAAACTATTAAGTTTTACATTCACATGTCATTTATGTTGCTCTTGAAATATCTTTGACTTATTCAATCAAAGTATCGATGGCCAAGGTACAGGGAGACTTCCATTTATTGAGCATTGGCATTGCTTCTAGCCACCTTTCCATTCCATGTAAAGAAAGAGTCTACATCATTGAAGGTGATAGAAGCTCATCAAGATCCAAGAATCTGTGAGCTTAAGACACTGAATTTCACCATTTAGTATATGTATCTCTATCTCTATGTGTCCTCTACATCACAATCCATAAATATCCATTTTCCTGTAGTGTTTTTCCCAATGTCTATAAGCATCTCATATAATAGATTCCAAGAACAACTCGATACCTTGCTACTAATTTCTATATATTAACTAGACATCTAAAATGTCTACAACCATATCTCATATATCGAATTCCATGCACCACTTGATACCTTGTTAGTAATCTTTCCTTACCAACTAGATATCTAAAATGGTCTCCCTTTTGAAAACATTGTCTAACATCCCAACCTCAATATAGGATACTACATTATTCTCTCAAGCCTTAGATTGTCCATGAAGATTGATTTGACAAAGTGGATAAATAGAATGGGAGCATGGACCAACTCACACCCATAGTTTTTAAATGAAAAATAAATCTCAATGCTGATTTAATACTTGACCTCATCTTCATCCTAAATGCATCTATAATGAATGGATCAAGAAGAGGCACTCTAGACAATCAAAGATCAGAACACGAAGCTACTGAAGGATTTGTCTTCAAGGTGCTTGGTTAACAAAAAAAACTTAGTCTTTGTTATGGATACATGCTTCACTCATAACATTCTTGAATATCTAAATGGGTAGCTTGAAATGCTAATGTGAGACTCTGCAAGAATGACTATTAACTTCAATGGAAGAAAATAGGTCCACAATAGCCAAGCAATGATAAGCAACATTCCAATATACTAGCCTCTCTCTCTCTCTCTCTCTCTCTCTCTCTCTCTCTCTCTCTCTCTCTCTCTCTCTCTCTCTTTCTCTCTGGGTCAACGTTTTCTTGGGTGCATCCAATCGCAAAACTATTTTCAGGGCCATGACACGGTGAGCTTCTCTTTGAGATTTTGAATTTTGTGCGGATGCGCACTCTCGCTGAAAATTTTCTTGACATCATGATGCCGCACTGGCATAATAATGAGATGCATGGTAGCTCTAGACTACATCATGCATCTCTGCATTGCTTTGTGTAGCGCATTCTCTATCCTAACCACCTGTCATCGTGCAACCTTTTGCCCTAGATTTGCCACCTGTCACTGGGTTTAACAGTCTCGTTACAAATCATTATTCCATAATTTTTTGGTCTCATGGTTAAGTTGGAAGTGTACGTAGATACCAATATAAACAACTATCAGTTTTAAGACCACCATGTAGTAGTCCCACTAATTTAGATTCCAAATTTTCAATCCGTTTTGGGTTTCAACAGATCAAAGAAAGTTATGGAGCGTGCCCTCAAATCGGTGTGCATCACTTGAGCACAACATTAGAGGCCCATTAACCCAGACCTAATGTAATGTTCTCATTTAGGTATGTCCTTCAGTTGATGAGAAGCTCACATAGTGTACTTTTAAATGATTACTTGGATGCATGTATGTATAGAAAATTTTTTTCTTTTTTTGGATAAATTGATATATCCTATAGTCTTCATGCTTCACATGCAACATAGCACCTGTAATGCTTTAACGGTCTCGTTACAAATCCTTATTCCATAATTTTTTGGTCTCATGGTTAAGTTGGAAGTGTACTACAACTTGAAGACAAATTTTGCTGAATTCCGTTGAGCAATGCATAAGTTGTGAGTCATGCAAGATACCTATATACAGAAAATTCCCTGAACCTCAACAAAAATGGCTACACCCAAGCAAACAATGATCTCTCTCTCTCTCTCTCTCTCTCACTCACTCTCACTCTCAAACACACACAACTTTAGTAGCTTTTGAGAATGGACAAATAAGGTGCCATGATGCAAAAATGGAAATGGCAAAGTAAGGAACAATATAGTATTATGATGCATAAGTATACTTATCATGTAAAGGATAGGAAGCTTGATTTATAGAATTGAAGTTCATATCACAAGCCATACACGTGTTGAACCTTTGTCTTAGACTTTATTTTGTCTTTAAAACTCAATAATGCGATCTTTCCTGATGCTTCACTTTCTTTCACTATCCTTTCTTAAACTATGTGGACCCACTGTTGAGGGTCGCATTGTAACCAAAGTCAGTTGCTTAAACTCCTAAGCAATTCAAATATCATTTTCATCGTTTACATTGTGACATAACAAGGTTGAACAAATAGCTTCGATCTAGTGGTAGGCAGCTCTTTACCATCTTAGGAAGAACAAGAGCAAGCAAAAGGAAAGCAAAGAGGAGGAAGTGGTTATCATGATCATTCATGCCACAGGAAGAGCACTTTTCATTCAAGCAAAGGTCTTGGGTGCACATGGATAGTGTACGAGGAGGAAGAGGTTTGTCATGGTTTAATCCCACCACAAGAGAAGCACTTCTCACTAAAGCAAAGGGCTTAGGTGCATGAGGGTAGTTTAAGAGGACTGTTGGGTGATGTTTGGGCTATTTGGGAGACTTTTTGAAAAAAAACATTTCTTGAAAGGAAAATGCTTCATGAGATTAGAGGCCCACCAAGAGTGGGGGCAGACTAGAAGATCCCACCCAAAAAGAAGGTAAGAACATACCATATGAGTAAATGCCATGTGGTGTGGGCCCACAAGAGGTCCCTCCATCACCCAATGTTTTTTCCTCCAAGTTTGAAATGCCCAATCGTTCCTATTGTCTAGTTCCCTAATATTAAGATTAAGGGGTTTCTTAAATTCCTAATCCAAGAGGTCATCTTTTGAGCCCAAATCTCCCCTAATGCCTAAGTAAAGGTGTAAATCAATGGGTTGAGGTTGAATTTCCACAACTTTACTTGATAGATTGGTAGCCCACTAGTAGTGCAAGGGGCCACCATTTAGGATCACACCATCTTGTTTTGTTGGAACAATGAAATTTTTTACTAGGCGTTAACATTCCATTTTGGGTTGGCCAAACATTTCTAGTTTTTAAGTGGAGGACATTCAACACTCGAGTGCAAGTGCAAATCATAACCATTAACCCTTCCCTTTTTCTTGAAAGGTTTAATCAATCCAATCCATAGAAAACTAGAAAAGGTCTATGTAATTATTTAAGCACTATATTTGGACAGCATTTAGGTACATTCATCTGTTTGATGATTTTGTTTATAACTTTTTTCCTGCAATGCACACCACATGATCTTTTATTTACCTATTGGCCTTATGTTCCCATTTCATTCACACCTTAGTTTTCCATCACTACATTTTGGCGAGATGCATTCAATTAATTAAAACACAATCATAAGCATCCAAGACAATTCTAGAACTTCAATTTATATCAAGGAATTGTATTAAAATCTAGCCATGGTCTTGAAGGCCTTTCTAAGTGTACTTACAAACTACAACCATAGTCATTTTATTGATTGATTTTATATGTTCGGATGTACCTATTGATGCATATATATTATAATGATGGAGGTGGGATTGTGCCTATAAAAACTAAGATTCATCAAGTTTGTTCAGGATACCCTAGGTGCCTTTTTGAATGGCATACATATCTTTCATTTTGGCTGATCGCAATAGTTGCAACTCTATAGAGAACGAGCAAACAAATATTTTTCACAACTTAACTTTTATTTTTGGTTTATCCGAGAAGTAGCGATGATGTTCGCCATAATGTGTATGAACAAATCCTCCTTGAGTTGGAACCATGGTACGATGGTGCATTTTTGTGTATTTAAGTTTTATTAAAAAAATGTTGCATAATCCTAAGTATAGATGCTTCAATATTTGAAAATATTGTATGTGTTAGGTGCTACTAAATGATGTCTCCCATTCGGATTAGGTGTTACTAAATTATATCATCTATTGATAGTCTTATCTTTTCTTTCAAGATACAAGATTAACATACTAGGCCTGATAACAAGCCACGAGGATTTGTGGATAACATAAAGAGCCCATCTTTTGCATTGATATCAATTTATGGAGGCTTTAAAGTATTATCATACACTGTGGCACAAGATTTTGCACTACACAACAAACATCATGAAAATTGCCTCTTGTCTATGATATAGGCCAATTTTATATACTACATGATTTCAACTTTCTCTTCAAATCTTAAAAAGGTCTAGATTACAGATTAAGGCTTGAGAACATGATTCTCCCCTATTTCTAAAGTAATCAAAATTCTTTAAAAAATAGTTGATTTACAATAAATAAATTATGTGGAATGAAGTCCTTGAAATTGTCATTGCACTGAATGAAGGGACAAAATTTATATGAGCACCCCAAAGACTAAGTAAATAATAGTCATGTAGAACAAACTACAATGAGCAAAGGAATCCCTTACAAGTTTCCCGAGAATTGTGTGTTTCGTATGTACCCTTGATATATGCATGAAGTTATATAATCTTGTTGCTTTACACTTATGAAAAGTCATTTTAAACATTACACTGGACTTTAATTGTAATTGGATGAGAATATCAATAGTGTAGTTTACACGTTATTCTCTTTGAAAAGTTTGAAAGACATATATCAACAAATGAACGTATGATACTATAGCTTGTGATCTTTAAATCAAAAGGGCATGGTTACAACTCGTCAAATGGGACATCACATCATTGAACCTTGGAATGAAAAGCTACTATTGATAGTGATCTTCTTTTAATTGAGGGTAGTAAAGTTCCAAGATATGTATTAACTAGATAATACCTTCAAAACATAGAAATGGTGGAGAGGGCATCTATAGAAATACTAATTTGGCAAAAGTTCTTAAAAAAACCTGAATGAAAGCATTGTATTCTATGGATGACTAAAGGTAACAAGTGGAATAGCTTCTTTACTTTTGAAATGTTGCAAAGGGATAAGATGTGGTAAGTGACATACGCTATCAACATACAAGGATCTTCTTGAGGTTTAAAACATTAACAAATGCAAATAGAAATGTGGGCCCTCCTTATTATGGGAGGGAAAGCATAGATATAGTGTTTAGTGCAAAAATATAGAACGCATTGAGTTTCTTAGCCTCAATTGGTCGTAGAATCAATAGCTTTTCTTTTTTGTGTCGATGCACATTTGTGCACACGCTTGCATTCACATGCACACAAACGCACACTCAAACACACACTTACGCATATGCACATGCACATGCGCAAAAATATAGAACGCATTGAGTTTCTTAGCCTCAATTGGTCGTAGAATCAATAGCTTTTCTTTTTTGTGTCGATGCACATTTGTGCACACGCTTGCATTCACATGCACACAAACGCACACTCAAACACACACTTACGCATATGCACATGCACATGCGCACACACGCACACACATGCCACCATAAAAGGCAAAAGTGAAGAAGTGGACATCAAGTATGTAAACCCACTTGCTGAGTTTTGACTTTCAGGCATGCAATAGGCTTGATCTTCTGGGTGTGGAGAGTAATTTCTAGATGCCCTTTTTGGTTAATATGGTGCATCTTTGTGTCGATGGATGATGTCCCTTATCAAAGGATAAGCTAGTAAAAGGGAAATTTGAATGGCATCCATTGTAGAGAGGCCTGCCACCCAAAAACTATCATTTAAAAGTGCAAAATTATAGGATTCTCAACATTATAAGACTATTTTATTTGTTTTTAAAAAACTCTTTACCATGGTAGGCCAAAGTCACCACCTTTTCCATTTCTCTTTTCAATTGGTGGGAATTGACTCGATAAAAAATCACACCTTGATAATCATGATCCCATCTTGATTTACTTAATACACTTAAGTAAATAGTCGGTGCTAGATATCAACCCTTTGTGCACATGAGCATGATGTGGCTCCCACACCCCTCACATGGATAATTATTCTGAGTATTTGTTATGTCTGTCTTCATGTTGCTCATGAGCACATTTGTGCATTGCCTGTGTAGCATGCTAATAAATAGAGTCCAAGCCAAGATGTATTTAGTCCACCTGAGCTAGCTACTGGGCCATATTTGTGTGACAGAAAAGCCACTTCTACAGGAGTCCCATTCTCACCAATTGTGGTTGCATGAAATGTCTACGAAAGAGCCATAGCACCTCCCCCCCCTCCTCACACACACACTCACACACCCATGGCCCACTTTAAGGAACACATCCATCTAAGGCCTATGTTGTCATGTAGTAAGAGACATCCCATAGAATTTGAATGATGGCAGCCAACTCAGAGCACATTCTTAAAAGCGTATGAAGACGATGGCATGAGGTGCTTTGTGGGAACATCTCTACAATGACAACAATTCATTTATGGTTCTAATTTTTAGGATTGTTGCAAGGAAAATATGTAGAAGTTCATTGCAAGAGATGCCTCCCATGTTAGGAAATCGTCTCTCCCCCTATTTTCATGGTCAACTTCACCAAAATCCGTGATGTTAGCCATGGAAATAGGGAGCTCCACTACTTGGAAATATTGCCTCCCCGAAAAATAATCCTCTACGTGGAAATGCCCTCTCATGTGGGCAAACGTGAGTTGTCGCTCAAGCTCATTTTGCAATTAAGGGGTGTTCATTTTCAGATTAGCGGACCAACGATTCGAAGATTTGAACCTTTTTTTAAGCCCACCCCCAATTTTTGTGGTGCAGCTCCATCAAAAAAAGATGAGCCACTCCAAGGGCACCACTTGGCAACCAGGGATGCTCGCTGTGCTAAAATTGGCTTGCATCGAGTGTCGTTGAAGGCGGATTTTTGTTTCTTAGTCCCAAAATTGGCTTGCATTCAAGGCTCCGATGCTTCGCTTACTGTGGTTGCCTCGCCATGGGGCTTGGAGGAGCGGGACGGAGGAAACAATGCGCTGAAATGTTATTATTCAAGTACATGGGGATGGGCGCGTAGGCTCTTTTTAATGTCGATACCTTGTGAAACCCGAGGTCTTAGGGCGTCTAATAAACACTATGGCCATGCAAGGGTGCCCAACCTTCATTCAAGGCAATGGGGGGGCAATCGTGGCCGTCCATGCACGTCCCACGGTGGGCCAAGAGGGTAAGAGTCCTAAGGGAGATGTGTAATAGTGCGAGAGATGAGAGGCTAAGGCCAGGTGGATGCTAAGTGAGCAGGGTTCTCAGCTAGGTGTCAAAGGGAAGCTGATAATGAGGCGGTGGGTCCTACGAATAAGAGGGGGGGGGGGGGGGTACCGTAGGCCAGCGCGGAGATTCCCGCACCGGGCAATCACGGGAGCCGTATTGGCTCTTCCGGTCGGGCCGCCAGCCCAGCAAATTCCGTTCAGCCAGCTGTCGTCCTGGGGAGCTGACCCAAACCCTGCGGACCTGGATCCCCCGAAACCCAGCAGTCAAACCTCGTCACCCCTGACCAACGTGCCTAACCGCGGTTTACTTCCTTGGCCTCCACAACGTGCCGACCATATATGGGTCTCTAAATACCCCGCATGCCATGATTTTTTGGCTTATTTTGAAGGGCGTTTTGAGTAGGCGGGCATGCGTGCTGGCCATGATGCGTTGCTCCCACGCCGCTAATTATATGCATGGCGATTTGGGCTTCTCAGGCCTGATCATGCGAATTTGGAGCCACCCAGACAAATCTGGCGACAGTGCTGAGTGAACCCGAGTCAGCTGCTGTGATGACCATCATGCGAACGCGCACATGATGGTGCTCGTGTGTACAGGGCTGTGGTATTACGTGGCTGCCAGTCACCAGAAGGTCAAACGGCGGGGCAGGCTTGCGTGGCGGCTAGACCAGGCAGCCACCCCTGTCAAGGGTAGACCGATAACGGACACGTGGCAGAGGGTGAAAATACCAGGATACCGGATTTCGAAGAAATGGTTTTGTTTCTCTTTATTTTTTTTAATCTATTTCTGTTTTGTATATATACGCAGACATACGCGCACCAGTTACTCACAAATACTTCGGCTTTGCTGCACTTCTTCTTCTTCTTCCTCGTCTTCGTCTTCCTCTCCTGCTCTGCTCACAACCGAATTCGTTCTTGTTGCATGAGAGTGTTCCTCATCCCCTTTGCCCATCTCCTTACTCGACACCTTTCCCATGCTGTCAGCTTTGTACGTGCATCATATCCTCCCCCCTCCGCCTCCTCTCTGTTTCCTTTCGAATTCTTGCACTAAATGTGGATTTTAGGCATTGCGCATTGGCATTTACGTGTTCTTCACGATGTATAGTGTGCTGGTGTTAGGCCTCTATGATGGGGTGTGTGTTGGATACGAGTAGGAGCCGGAGCCGAAGGGCGAGCGAGGCTATGGCAATAGTCTGTACCTTAGGGGGTAGTTTGGGGGGGGGGCCTAAAGAGAGAGAGAGAGAGAGAAAGAGAGAGAGAGAGAGGCAGAGAATCAATTAATCAATTGGAGGGCAGAGGCTAGCTATGGAGGGAGACAGATGGTGACGGCGACGTAAGAGAGAACTCCAGCAGTCTGGAGGTCTGGGGATGGCTGCAATAACGAAGGGCGAGAAATTGGGAGTAGCTGGGGATGACGAGACAAAATGCAAAGACGTAGAGAAAGAGAGCGAGAGTGGTTAACGCGAGGAGAGGACATGATAGCTATGGGCAGGAAGCGAGAGTGCTATGGACAGCAATGGGAGGGATAGAGTGTTATTAGAGAGCTACCTCTCGAGTCCATAGCAGTTCTCTGCAGACAAAGGGGAAAGCGATGGTGGGTGGGAGAGAAGGAAGAATATTCCGGGGAGGAGGAGGAGGAGGGGGGGGGGGAGGCCCGAGGGGTTGACGGAGAAGCGGCATGGGCAAGGGCACCTAGAAACAGGGGGGCGGGACAGGGCGTCAGATCGTCGTTGTCGTATCGAATACTATCGATGCTGTCGTGTTGAGAGTGCAGAGAAGCGGCAGCTGCAAAGCTGGAGTGCATATCTTGATCGATCTGAAAGCGCAGTTGTGGACTGATGGATGATGAATTAAACGCCGTTGAAAGGTGAAGCATAAAACCATAAAGAAGTCTATGGGATTGTATTGCTGAACCTCGTTGGGATCCGTTTCCAGGAAGCCAGCTGGATGCCGTAGAAACAATGCCTAGCAGCAGCAGAAACAACAGCAACAGCAGCAGCAACAGAAGAAGAGCTGGGAAGCTTGAAATTCAGTACGAGACACCTCTGGGATACAAAATTGAGGATGTGAGGCCGCACGGAGGCATCGAGAGGTTTCACTGTGCAGCCTATTGCAACGTAAGTGTTTGTAAAGTACTGTGAGTGTGTATGTCACTGTCTCTGTGATATTAACTCCCATCACCCTCCTTTCAATTGAAACACAACAGATAACAACAACATGCTGCGCTGTCTCTCTATCAATTATTATTCTTCAATTTGATCCAGCTTCTCAAGCTCCTCGTTTGGATTTCTCTCATTTTCCTGGCTTTTAATCTTGCTGGATTGTTGGATTTTGATCCATTTTGCTCTTTGTTCACCTTTATGCCGAGTCACTTACTCGTCTGTCAGCTTGCTGCTTAAGACTCAGATTGTGGGTTTTCATCCTCTTTGCTCTTTGATTCATCTTTGCAAGCCAGGTTCTAAAGCTCTTCGGTTGGATTTTGCTCATTTACTGGCTTTTCAGCTAGACTCATAGAATGTTGGGCTTTGCTCATAGATTGGGGTTCGGGCTTTTGTCTGTTTGCATCTCACATCAGTTTCATAGCTGGCCTAGCTCCTCTCCTGCCTTTGCCGTAGAACTTGATTCATCATCTATCTATTTTATGTAGCTGCTTAAGAGTGATAGATTGTTGGGTTTTGCATTTAGACTGGATTTTGGGCTTGTCTCCCCTGCCCCCAGTTCGCCTAGCTCCTCTCCTACCTTTGGCGTAGAACTTTATTCTTCTTCTTCTATCCATTTGCGCACACATTATTCTCCGCTTGAATTTTTCATCATAGATTCTCTTGTTGAGCTTGATTTAGACGTGCTTCTTGAGGTCATTTCTCTCGCACATTTGGATCGATGTTGCCTTGATCGTTTACTACAGCACGCTGATGGTACCCTGTTGGTTTTCTCACAGTCCATGCGACAGCCATCCTAACGTTCTCTTTCCAAAGGCGAAGAGGATAAGCAGCCCTCCAAGCTCCCAGCTTCCGACCATGGTGTAGCCTTCTGCAACTTCAAGCTCCCAGCTCCAGCCATTGCGATCAACTGACTTGATTTGCTGTGTGATCTTCCGAGCAAAATGTGTGCAATAGATATGGATGAAGCAGTGCTCACACCCTCCACGTACTCTGGCTCGGGATTCGAAGGATTTGAGAAGCGGCTGGAGGTGGAGTTCTTCCCCTCCGAATGTACAGAATTCGGAGGCCTCCGGACCTTCAATCGTTCTCAACTTGACGATCTTCTTAGGCCTGCAGAGTGCACCATCGTTTCAGAGCTCCATAACCATATCTTCGATTCCTACATTCTCTCTGAATCCAGCCTCTTCGTCTACCCATTCCGAATCATCCTCAAGACTTGTGGCAGAACTCAGCTGCTCAAATCCATCCCCTTGCTGCTGCAATACGCTTCCAATCTTTCTTTGGAGGTATGTCGTTGCAAGTACACTCGAGGGACGTTCATCTTTCCCCTGGAGCAACCATATCCCTACACCTCGTTCAAGGAAGAGGTCCTATACTTGGATCAATTCTTCGGGGACCTTGGTTCTGGGTGCAAAGCTTACGTGCTGGGAGATGCATCACGCAATCAGAATTGGCACATCTATTCAGCTGCTGCAGAAAGTTTGGGCGCGACAACTGTAGCCACCTATACTTTAGAAATGTGCATGACGCAGCTGGACAGGAATGTCGCATTCCAATTCTTCAACGAATCAGGCTCTAAATCCGGCAAAGAAATGACTACAGCGTCTGGTATTGCTGCCCTGCTTCCCAATGCGCAAATCTGCGACTTCGCATTCGCTCCTTGCGGGTACTCCATGAATGGAATGGAGAACGGTGCTCTCTCAACCATACATGTTACTCCTGAAGACAGCCACAGCTATGCAAGCTTCGAAGCGATGGGTTACAATCCTGAGGCTCTCGACCTTCAAGCTCTGGTGAACCGTGTCGTATCGTGCTTCCGGCCCGCTACTTTCGTCATGTCTGTTCATGTCTCCGGTTTTAAGCCGGATGAGAAGGTCGCAACCTCCTGGGGATCAACGGTATTGCCATCGGGCTATGTTTGCGATTTCTCTGATCGGCAGGAGATGCTTGGTGATAGCATAATGACTTTCCACACTTTCCGGAGATCTGCTTGCAGTTCAGTGGTGATTCCGCAACCTTTGTTTCCTTCCACTCGCCGGCGGCAGGACAAGGATCGGGCTATAGTGCATGTGGCCTCCATTCTGAAGAGCGCTCTGCAGTCTCCTTCATCGGTGAAATCTAATTGCAAAAACACTGAGGAGATTGGACCGTCCTTCGTTAATCTCGACTGTGTGTGTGAGATAGCACCGTCCTTCGTTAATCTCGACTGTGTGTGTGAGATCGCAGCTCACATCCATGGCGGTGTGGTGCTAACAACTGCAAGTTCGCAGACGAAACTTCTGGGGAGCCCTGCAGGTGGATGGCGAATCGATAAGATTGCTGCGATGGATGAACGTCGGATCACCTCAAGGAACCCAGGTCTTCGTGTCGTTGTATCTCTCGATCCGGCATGGGACGGTGGTCCTTACGGCGATGGGGTGAGGGCAAGAATTGCGTGCTTGCTTCCTGCTGCGCTCACTGTGCATTTGGATGCTGGGGAAGTACCGATGTCTCATCTGAATGATAAGTCACTGGCAATGTTCGATCTGGCCGTGGAGAAGCAATTCACTTCGGAAGGGGTTGCCAAAGGATGCCATGCAGTAGGGGTGATTCGAGCAACAGCACCAAGATGCAAGGAAGATGGTTGTAGCGATTCTGAAGCATATAGCTATGGCGGGATGGATTCGTGGGGAAGAAGTGATCAGTTCATGAGAAGCGAAGACGAGCAGGAGGAAGAAGATTACCGATGCACCTGCACCTGTGCAAGATGACTGTAAAGGTTGTGTCTGTATCCTTCTCGCTCGACGTTTCACCATAGCCACCTCTCTCTCTCTCTCCGTCTCTCACTCCCTCCATAGCCATCTCTCTCTCTCTCACTCACTCTCCGCCATAGCCATCTCTTCTTTGGGGTCTCTCTCTCTCTCTCTCTCTCTCTCTCCCATTTCTTCTACCTTTCCATCTCTGCTCATGTGTACCTGATCATACTCAGCTCCATCATCTCAGCTCTTGTGTTTCCATACTCAGCTGCACCATCTCAGCTCTTGTGTTTCCATCTCTGCTCTGTACCTGATCATACTCAGCACCTGCATCATCTCAGCTCTTGTGTTCCCATCTCTGCTATTTACCTGACCATACTCAGCTGCATCATCTCAGCTCTTGTGCTTCCAGTCGTCCACAATGGGTTCCATCATCCTCCATTAGCGTCTCTCTCTCTCTCTCTCTCACAGCCCTTCAACTCTCTAATCTTCCTATGGCATTTCGCAGTTTCCTACAGCAATGTCCAGCCAGCCCCTATTCTGAGTTTCATACTTCCAATGCGGAACTTTTTTGGCACCATCTTGTCACTTCTCTCCATGCCCAATTGCGTGAAATTTTACAGTCCTACGTCTCGAATGCGAACTTCAACCTTTGTTGGCGTTGCATATCGGATTTTTGAGTAGGAGTAGCGCAGCCTTCATGCCCCTTGTATACTGCTCTCACTTAAAAGAAGGGGTTGGCTTGAGCCATATCATGTACCTTAAAATCCACACTACATCTCCACTACATACTACATCCTATAGTGTTCTCTTCGTTTTTGTTAAGCTGCGTAAGGCTACTTGTAAACCTTGCCCAAAGGTCCTCTCATTTTAAGATATCATAGCCTTTTATGTCCCCTTGAACGTTGAGAATCTATGTTCTATTCTCGTTGCATTTTCTATGATCCAAATGCTTATATTATATAAAATGTGAGATTGCCAACTAAGCATAAATATGATTTTAATGGGCCAAAATAGTTTTTGCTCCTTTTTAAAAGAAAAATAAGTTTATTTTATGGGAAAAGAAGGGCCTTGCCTCTTACAATTGCTCCAAGTGTAGGAACTATAACATGAGATCTTCCCTACACTTTCCTCCTATAAAACCCAATGCCACACACAAATCCTAAGTAATTTATGTGAGCACTCGCACCTTCATCACACCAAAGTTAGGACACTTGGACGCATGTGCACACTGTGGATATGTGTGAGAGGCCTACCACACACAAGTACCTTTCTTTATCTCCTTTTAAAATTTATGATTCTCTTGATGACAATGACAACATTCTAAAAAACTAAATAAAGATATGCGACCAACGCAATTCAAAGCATTAACTTTATAATATTTCTTGTAAGGATGATAGGAGAGAGAATGAAAAGGGAGGCAGAGTTGACTTATAAAAGGTGGTGAATTAGGGAGGGGAACCCCCTCCCCGCTAATGATATATGGCCTAGTGTTCACAAGGTACCTATTGCACTCTATTTGTGTCCCTTAAATGATAGGGAAAGGAACCATCTCTCTTAATGATCAATACTTGGAGCTTTTGTGTGTGGGAGAGGTGTAGGGTTCAAGACCCTCCTATGTCTGGGAGAAGAGTTGTAGGGTTTAAGATGATCCTATGTGTGCAAGTTCGTTTTCAAACCTATTGCAAAAATCAATTTACTTTCAAGCAAAAGATCAATGGGTAGGGAACCAAACTTGCAAAGTCAAGCAAACTTTACAACATCAACAAAAAAGGAAGTACCATTGATAAGAAATATTCCCCCCCCAACCCAAATTTTAGCATTTGGAAATTAAAAATATGTCTTCTTTCAACTTATATTCTAAGAAGGGGCCTACAATTTGATAAAATGTATAGTTTTATGTTTATGAAATTAAACATTCCAATCTTACATCATACATATTTTTTTAATGTTAGACATTTTTACTTCCTTTAAGGGGTCTAATGCTTGCAATTAATGAACATTTTTTTTTATTTAAAACTTCTATTGCTTGTACTCTTGAGAACATTCACTCTAATTTAATAAATGAACTACTATACAAGTACATGTTAAGGTTTTATATTCATTTCACATACGTATATAGAAGAAAAAATTCCCCATAACTTGAGGAAGAGCTGACATGATCATCAGTGATTGCACTCATCATGAGACTCTGTGTTTATAACTTTTACCTTTTCCCTCCTCCTAACTATGTACAAGAGCATCTTCAGAAGATATTATTTGCAAGTACATATAATGTAAAAGGAAAAACTTTCCCCACAATGTGAGCAGGACATTGAATGATTGCACTCTTCACAACTTTCATTTCTTGCCCCTCCTGCTGCTATATAGTTGCTTCTCAAGAAATTTTATTTTAATCAAATAATTAAACTACTATAGAAGTGCAAGTCAAATACTATATATGCATTGCAAGTAGATAAAATGAAAGTTATAATTGATTCCACGATTCATGACTTTTCTTCACAACTTTCATCCCTTTCCCCCTCCTAATATTGTGTTGCTACTTTTGACCTTGCATGAATCCAATAGGAAGAGGATGTGCATATGGGGGGCTAATTATATGCCCACAAAAATTGCAAAAAGCAAAGATGAGGAACCATTGATATGCATGAGTAGAAGGAATGTCACAACTTACGTCACATCTTGGGGAGGGCGTGGGGGGGGGGCGCGAGGGGCAGGTGCTCACTAGTTTATCACGTGGGTTTAGCAAAAGGTATTTCTTAAATCCCCTTTTACACATTTTTCACATGCAGAAGGCTATCACATAAAGGGGGTATGCATATATTGAATAGAAAAAGGGTGTGCTGTTCATGATAAACTTACAAATAAGGAGTTTTACAAATAGGCCTTGAATGCACATTATCGATATATAGGGCTTATACATAGTGACCCCACATCTTGTATGTTCTATTTTTATCACTAAGAATGGCCTTTAATGCTTGATTCTACTTACACCATCTATACAAATGTCTTGCATGGCCATGTATACAAATGTCTTGTGCCATGTATACAAAGGTCATGCACTAAAGTGTAAAAGATGCAACTAAACACCCTCAACTTTTCCAATGCATAGATAGAACTCTGCTTGTTTCAACATAATCAATACATATGCTTCATCATGTATTATTAATATAAAATGTATTATACTTACATGCAAGATTATATGAACGTATTCAGTCATCATATTAACACACAAATGTTTTAATTTTGCAAATTAGATTTCTCAAGCATTCCTCCTCATAGGTTCCCCTCACTAAAGGCACCTTGCTTGTTTTCAATTTCACACACCCTAAAGCCCTTGAATGCTAGGAAGAGGCCTTTCTTTTTAGATTCTATCTATCCTAACACTTGATCTAAAGTTTGGAAGACCATTCACCTCTTATGAAGGGAAGTGACACTTCTAGATAGAGGCATGGAGCTGCAAAAGCAAGCTACAAGTTTGAAATCATTGATCCTCAAAATCATTGCACTTCTATCATTTTTTGCTCACTGTTTGCTATTAATCCCTTTGAATATTCCACATGAATAGCTTCAAAACATGGTTCTGCTAGCAAAACCATGTTTCACTCCAATGTTGTCATTTTATTTTGTTTTTATCAGATTGAATTTGCCACAGCCTTGAGACAAAAGTGAAGAACAAGTTTGCTTTGGCCTACCTTTTTTCGGATGCCCAAATTCAAGCATCGCTACGTCAAGCATACATGCACTCAATCTATTCATGGAAAAATATCTTGTGTGCACAGAATTTAATGAGTCCACCTTTGTCATTTGGCTTTGCCTCCTCCTCTACCTTGGCTCCTCTTTCCTTCCTTGCATCAGTATAAGTTAGTTACATTTGTTCATGTGAATTCATTTTCTTTGTTTATGTTGAAGATAGTACTTCATCATTTCCTCCTACCCCGTCATCCTTTTTCTTGTTTGTTTGAGATTCTTGAAGCATTTTCCTTTCTAGAAGTCTCATGGAGATACGTTGCATTGAAAGCGACAACATCAAAAGTGGCATTTTACTGTGGGGGATTGAATGGTCTTCAATGAATAGCTTCGACTTGGTTCCATCAATGGAACCATATTTGAATCATTGTTCTCCTATTGTAATTTTCCAAGTTGCCATGTTTAAATCTACTATTCTCTTGTTAAATTTTTCCCTCTCGTGTTGAGTTTGCCATGGCCTTGGTTTTTTGTCGAAGATGTGAGCAACAGATAGAAAATTAAGACCACATTTGCTCCATCACACCTTTTCAAGGATGTCTTGACATCCTAAACATCATATACATCCACCAACTTGATCCTTCTCTTCATTAAGCATAGATGGGCTTAAGTCCAATTCATAGTTAACTCTTTTGTGTGCCACATAGACCATAATGACTCCACCCCTATCATTTACCCTTGCCTCCTCCTCTACACTCATACTCTTTCCTTCCTTTTCTTTGCCTTCAAATTGAACCCTTATTCAATGTTTCCTCCTTCCTCCTATTACATCATCTTTTCTCATTTTTGTTTATTTGATTGCATTGAAGCATCATCCTTTCTAGAAGCTCCTCCCTAGGGTTTTCTTAAAATTTCACTTTTAATGTGGGTGACTGAAAGAAACTATGTAGAGATATGTTGGATCAAACCTAGTGAACTCAAAAGCATTTTGCAAGCGACACAAAAGTTGGATATGAACATGAGTTGCATACTCCCTATCTTGCAAGATGATTCATCCACATTTAATATTTTAAAACATGGTTTTATTGATGGAACCATGTTTGGAGCTAACCAATGTTTTTATGTGCCAATCAAAGGTTGTGTTGATTTGTGATTCAAATCCCCAAGGCCTCTTGTTTTCATCTCAATGGAATTGGTTCAAACTTCTCACTTCATGCTTCATGGAGCTCTCATTCTTTTTTTTGTATTAAACAACCATGAGGAAGCAAGGGATTCCATCTTGGAAATCATCCATTCTCTTGCCCGATTTTTATGATTATGCTTTCTTTAAAAAAATTCCTATCACTCTGAATGAGCATCATAATTTCAAACCCAACTAATCTCCATTCTTCCTACACAACAAAGAGAATATTTTCCCAAGGGTTAGGCCACTAGATCTAAGAGACCATTGGAAGTAGGGCACAATGGCATTTGCCATTGCAGGGTACATTACCAATATACCATAACTCACTGATGATTACACCCCAAAAAAATTTGTTTGCCCCATGAAATAAAGCTCTGAGCTTCTTGAAATGGGGGAGAATATATCTTCAAAGCATTTACTAGTTTTTGCAAGAAATGGAAAATACATAGATATTTTTTACCTAAAACACCACAATAAAATGGAAGAGCAAAAGGAAAGAATCACACCATGATTGAGTGTACAAGGAGCGTGATGCAATCCCAGGACATGTATCACAAGTATTGGGTAGAAACATCTTTATTTGTTAAAAATGGTCCCCTATTCATGTGATATGACACTAGAGGAGGCACAAATTGGAAATAAACCAAATTTACAACATCTCAAGGTTTTCAAAACTATCTATGCTCATGTACAAAACTATAAGAAAAGAGCAAGAAGTGTATAGTGGTTGGGTATGCAAATGGACATTAATCCTATAAGCTATATAATTCTATAACTCACAAAATGTTTGCTTCCCCTGATGTGGTGGTTAGGGACAAAGTAAGGAAAGCTATTTGTCATCATGGTTATGGGGAAAGAAATGGAAGAGCAGAAATGTGACTGGGTGACAATGTCAAAGATACAGGTTTGTAGACATCAAAAGAATGAATGACATGCTACCTGGCAAGAGTAGGAGCACTTAAATGGAATGGGGGAGCATCCGCATTCTAAGAAATCTCTTTTAGAGAAATCATGTCATGAACACCAAGTGATTGCCAAGATGGGAACAGAACTCAGTGAATGAAATAGAGGGCATTACTAAGGATGTGAAGGCTAGAAGATTACCAAAAAAAATTAGGTCTTGTATGGCACATGTCAAAGACCCTGACAATTTTCAAGAAACTATAATTCAAGGAATATGTTGATGCCATGAAAGAAGAATAACATGGCATTTAAAAAATGAATCTAGCCACCATGGGAATGTGGGGGTTAAAGGTCACTGTGCCTTAACCCCAGTTATGTACAATACTCAAACACATATATAAATGAATGAAAAAGAAGATTAGGGTGGTTCTGCACCCACCAAAACTTGTGTGGCTCTCTGTCTCTCTCTCTCCTTCTTCCGTTCTTGCTTCCGTTGAGAGCACTCTCAACTGGTATCAGAGCCCGAGTGATCTAGCTGAGCGTGCGTGAATGCTTGAGGCTCAGCAGCTCTGTGGGAGGAAGGAGAAGCTTTGTGGGAAGCTTTGTGGGTGACTTTACTTGCATCCGAGTGTGCAAAGACCTTGGAGGAACCTTTGGAAAAGTCACTTTGGCTTTACGAAGTGGTTTTGAGAGCCTCTTAAGAGCTTTCAAAGAAAAAGTCGTTTTTTGAGCTTTTCCCTGTTCCGTTCGATGACAGAGACTCCGTATTGACTTGTGGAGGCAATTATTGCTTTCTTTTGGTGTTCACATTACTTCAGGAGCTTGGAAACACCTTCATTCTTGAATCTGAGATCATTTCAGTGGATTTCTGACTCACTATGTCAATTCCTGCGTTTTTTGCCCGAGTGTTGGAACTCAAGTTTGGAGCAACCATTTGTAGATCTGTCAGTTCCGCTGGACTCAGGAGGTCCTAAAACTTCTATGTTGCTCATCATTCGCACTCCGGTGGAGTTTACAGATAGCTCTATTTCCAAAAACGTTTTTCAGTCCGTGTGTTGGACCCAGTGATTGAGACCACGGTTTCCAAAACCGTCTGTCCCATTGCGTTCCGGACGCCCAAAAACCCCTACCTATCAGTTCTTGCGTGATTCGGTGGAGGATTTTCAGAGTTATAAATCTCTGTGTATTCGATTTCGTCTCTCTGTTATGCATTTTTCATACTAAGGTTTTGAAACCTTAGATTTATGCCACATGGCAGTGGATAAGTATTGACTCCCATTTCTCACTCATCGGTTGGGATTTTGGAGTTCTGGCAGAAGAGAGATATTTGCAGATTTTCTTGCTGAGTCCGATTATGCAATGGCGCCCATGTTTTGAAGCATCTCAGGTTCTATTTTCAGTAGCGCTCATTACCGTGGGACTATGATTTCTTGAGCATACCTTATGCAGATCACTCTGGTTGCAGTTTGAGCAGTGTGCGCTCATTCGTGGTATGCATTGGGTTGCAGTGGATGATTTATAGGCCATTTGGATGCATTGCGGTCCTTGTTGGATGCGCTGATAGGCCCAAATTGCCTTGTGGGATGCTATTTTTATGGACGCTTTGCACATGGATGCTATTTTAAGCTGAGGGACAGCTTTGACACATTGCAGGTGATGCACTGATAGTGCTATGCTCTCTTGGATGAGACATTATTGATGCATATGCCAGTGGACAGTGTTTATGCTTGAGTCATTTGGCACTTATTGGCATTTTCTTTTGGGCCAGATTTGCTCATATGGATGCATAGTATATGCACATGAGTCAGATGCATCTTTTGATGCTTTGAGCTTTGAAATTTTGGTGATATTTCACTCTATTGTGGCATACACATTTGGGTGCACCTGGTATTTGGTGTGATTCTCTCTTGCAGGCACTAGCATTTGGGATTTTGCTTTATTTTCATCATGGCATCCTCTTCCATGTCTGAAAAGGAGTTTTTCAGCATTAAAAAGTTTGATGGGACAAACTTTTCTTTGTGGAAAGAACAAATAAGGGATGTGCTTATTCAAAAGAAGCAGATTAAACCCTTGGCAGGGATTGAAGCTAAGCCTGCAAATATGTCTGAGGATGATTGGAATGAGTTGGATGCATTAGCAAAGTCTACTATTAGACTTCATCTTGCAGAGTCAGTTTATTTCACAGTAGTAAATGAGCAGACTACGGAAGATTTGTGGAAGAAACTGTGTGCCACTTATGAAAAGGAAACTGCCTCTAATAAAGTTTACCTCATGAAGAGGTTGTTTGAGCTGCAGATGAAGGAAGGGGTCTCCATTGCTTCTCACTTGAATGAATTCAATATTATTTTCAGCCAGCTTCAGGCTCAGAAAATGAATTTTGATGCGGAGACTAAGGCAATATTTCTCTTATGTTCATTGCCATCCTCATGGGATACCTTCCGTACAGCTGTCAGTAACTCTGCACCTGGTGGAGTACTGAAATTTGATGATGTTGTGGGTAGCTTGTTGGCCGAGGAGATTAGACGGAAGTCTATGGATGGCAACAAGCAGGATGCAGCCTTAAATGTGCAAAGGGGCAGATCACAGTTCAGGGGGAAGTCCCAAGAAAGAGGGAAGTCTCGTAGCAAATCCAGGGCACGGAACATTGAGTGTTACCATTGTGGCAAGAAGGGCCATATGAAAAAGGATTGCTACAAGTTGAAAAGAGAGCAAAAGGATAAGAAAAAGAATGCAAATTGGGGTGCAAATCAAAAGGAAGAGAGTCCAAGGGAGGACAAAGGAAAAGTGAAGATCGAGGAGATCAATGTAGTCACACATGATAGTGACAATGATGTTCTCTTCATGTCTAGTTTATCTGCAGAGTTGCTTACCACTTCAGATGATGCATATTCCCAGGATTGGATTTTGGATTCTGGTGCTTCATTCCATGTTACTCCCCATAGGGAATGGTTCTCCACTTATGATAGTGGAAAGACAGGTTGTGTGCATCTTGGAAATGACTATGCATGTGACATAGTGGGAGCAGGTGACATAAAGTTTTCTTTTGCAAATGGGTCTGCATTTGTTTTGAAACATGTGAGACATGTGCCTAAGTTGACCAAGAGTCTTATTTCACTGGGTCAGCTAGATGATGCTGGTTTTCACACCACTTTTGGCTTTCAAAGTTGGAAAATTCAAAAGGGCTCTATGCTTTTGGCTAGGGGTGCCAAGTGTGGGACTTTGTATCCCTTACATGTATCAGGGGTATTTGATCATGTTGTTGCAATAACCGAGCAGCCAAGCACTTCTTTGTGGCATTGCAGGTTGGGGCACATGAGCCAGAATGGAATGAAACTCTTATGCCGTTTGGGTTATGTACCGCATTTGAGTTTCTCTGATTTTGAATTTTGTGAGCACTGTCTCTATGGGAAGCAGACTAAATCAGCCCATAAAAGAAGGGGAAAGAAAGAGTTTGAAATGCTTGATTTGGTGGATTCAGACGTATGTGGTCCCATGCCTACACGGTCATTAGGCGGGGCTGAATACTATGTGACATTCATTGATGATGCAACTAGGAAAGTGTGGGCTTATGCTATAGCTCGGAAGAGTGATGTGTTCCAGGTATTTCAGAAATGGCTGGCCTTGGTTGAGAATCAGTCAGGTAGAATGCTCAAATGCCTACGGACTGACAATGGTGGAGAGTATCTCTCTCATGACTTTCAGCATTTCTATGATACACGTGGGATTAAGAGGGAGCTCACATCCCCTCATACTCCAGAGCAAAATCTAGTTGCAGAAAAGATGAATCGTACCATTCAAGAAAGGTTGCAATGCATGCTTTCCAATGCAAGCCTTTCTGGTGGTTTTTGGGCTGAGGCAATGAAGACTGCAGTGCATGTGATCAATAGATCACCTAGTAAGAGTTTGGATGGTGGTATTCCTGAAGAGGCATGGAGTGGCAAGAAGCCCTCTTACTCTCATTTGCGTATATTTGGGTGTGAGGCATATGCACATGTGCCAAAAGAGCTTCGAAAGAAGCTAGATCCTAAGTCTAGGAAATGCATCTTTCTAGGTTATGGTGAAAGTGGAGAGATGGGCTATCGTCTCTGGGATCCAGAAGCAAAGAAGATCATACGCAGCCATGATGTGGTCTTCAATGAGAAGAAGATGCATAAGGCACCCATGAGGGATGTGGAAATGAGGAGAATCACTTTCCAGGATGTGAATCCACCTGCATATGTTGATAGACAGCAAGCTGTCCATGCACCAAATGTGCAAGAAATGGTACAACCAAGTACTCCCACAGGTATACAATCAAGGGTAGATGATGGATCCTCTATTGGTGGAAATGATGAGCCCAATGTGGCTGATATGCAAGTGGGACAGCAAGCTGAAATGCCTTTGAGAAGATCATCTAGAGTGTCTAGACCGCCTGATAGGTTTGTTCCAGGGGTAGACTATGTGATGCTTACTGATTGCGGGGAGCCTTCTTGCTACAGAGAGGCTATGATGCGTGAGGATCAACGCAAGTGGGAGTATGCTATGCAATCAGAGATGAGTTCACTTATGAAGAATAAGACTTGGGACTTGGTTTCTTTGCCACATGGAAAGAAAGCATTGCCATGTAAATGGGTCTACAAAATGAAGGTCACAGGTGATGATGTGCCTAGGTACAAGGCCCGTTTGGTTGCTAAAGGGTTCAAGCAAGAGAAGGGTGTGGACTTTGATGAGATATTCTCTCCGGTTGTGAAGATGACCACACTTAGATGCATGCTTGGACTAGTGGCATCAGAGGATATGGAGCTTATGCAAATGGATGTCAAGACAGCTTTCTTGCATGGGGATTTGCATGAGGAAATTTACATGGTGCAGCCGGAAGGCTTTGAAGAAAAGGGCAAAGAGCATTTAGTTTGCAAGCTGAAGAAGAGTCTCTATGGTCTTAAGCAAGCACCTAGAGAATGATATCAGAAGTTTGATGCTTTCATTCGGTCCCAGGGTTTTAGAAGGAGTGAAATTGATCACTGCCTCTACACTAAAAGGGCTAAGGATAGTAGCCTGATAATCCTGGCACTATATGTGGATGATATGCTATTGGCTAGCAAGAATACTTATGAGCTAGATGCATTAAAGGCCAAGTTGCATGAGGCCTTTGATATGAAGGATTTGGGATTTGCAGGTCATATTCTTGGTATGCGCATCACGCGTGATCGGAGTAGGAAACTCCTTTGGCTTTCACAAAAAGAGTATGTTACAAAAGTATTGCAGCGTTTCAATATGGAGGGGGGGAAGGCAGTGAGTACTCCATTGCCTCCATATGTGAAACTGAGTCATACAGATAGTCCCAAATCAGATGAGGAGAGGGCCATGATGGCCAAGGTTCCTTATGCATCAGCAGTTGGGAGTCTTATGTATGCTATGATAGCTACTAGACCAGACATTGCATTTGCAGTGGGAGTTGTTAGCCGGTATATGGCTAATCCAGGAAAGAGGCATTGGGAGGCAGTTAAGTGCATCATGAGGTACATGAAGGGTACCAAGGAGATGTGCATTTGCTTTGGTAAAGGAGACATGCGTGTACTTGGGTACACAGATTCAGACTATGCAGGGCATGTGGTTAGTAGGAGATCCACTTCTGGTTATGTGTTCACCTTTGCAGGTGGTGCAGTGTCGTGGATGTCTCGTGCACAGAAGTGCGTGGCTTTGTCTACCACAGAGGCTGAGTATGTTGCAGTCACAGAGGGTTGCAAGGAGGCTATATGGCTTGATCGGCTAGTGGGAGATTTGGGGATTCATATAGGTGTACCGACATTGCATAGTGATTCCATGAGTGCTATTCAGCTAGCACGGAATCCAGTCTTTCATGCAAAGACCAAACACATTGAGGTCAGGTACCATTTCATCAGGGAGGTACTTGAGGACAAGCGCATAGAGCTTGTCAAGGTTCATACAGATGATAACCCTGCAGATATGCTGACGAAGAGTCTACCTAGTCAGCGGTTTGAGTATTGTCGTGTATTGATGGGCATTGGATAGTATGCTCACTGGTTGTTCTCCCTTAAAGGCACATTGTCCTTTAAGTGGGAGGTTGTGGGGGTTAAAGGTCACTGTGCCTTAACCCCAGTTATGTACAATACTCAAACACATATATAAATGAATGAAAAAGAAGATTAGGGTGGTTCTGCACCCACCAAAACTTGTGTGGCTCTCTGTCTCTCTCTCTCCTTCTTCCGTTCTTGCTTTCGTTGAGAGCACTCTCAGGGAAAGTATTCATCAGCTACCAAAGGGTCTACAAGGTCAAGCACAAAGCTATTAACAAAAGTCAAGGTTGTTGGCAAAAGGATATGATTAGTAAGGGGGTCTACAAGGTCAAGCACAAAGATGTAGATGGAAGGCAAGGTTGGAGGACAAAGGATACAATTAGGAGGAGGGCATTAAAATTGAGGATACTTTTACATGAGTCCCAAGGATAAAGATGATGTAGCTAAATATCTCTCTTGTATGCATTATGGGGCTACTCTTATATAAAATGGATGTCAAGTATGCATTCCTTAATGGTGAACTAAAAGAAAAGGTTTATATACAATAGCTAGAAGGATTTGTGGAAAAAGGATTTGAGCACTTAGTGTGCAAAGTGAATAAGGAACTTTATGGTCTCAAGCAAGCCTCATGGTCCTAGTTTAACAAGATTGAATAAGGAACTTTATGGTCTCAAGCAAGCCCCATGGGATGGTGTAATAAAATTGACACATATTTTAGGTAGCAAGGGCTCACAAGAAGTGAACTTGAGCACGGAGTTTCTATGAATAGAAATGTGGATTCTCTTACAATCATTGCTCTATATGTGGATGAACTCATCATAAAAAGTAATAGCAACGATTTGATCAAGGAGTTCAAGGCAAAGTTTTGCAAATAGTTTGAAATGCATGATTTGGGTTTCCTACATTACTTTCTTAGTGTTGAAGTAGAACAAATAGAGGAAACATATTCTAAGCCAAATAAGATACATTGACTATCTATTAGTGGAATTTGGAATATTGGATACCATACCTTTGAGTACACCTATTGAAATTGGGAATAATATAGAGCTTGGAAATTGCTACATCTTCATTCTACATTATACTGGGATTATACTGACAAGTACTTAGTAATTCTAACATCAACATGGCCTAATCTTTGCTATGTAGTAGGGCTTATGAGCAAGTTTATGGCAAAGTTGTGTGTCCACCATTAGAATGGAATGAAGCATATTTTCAAATATCTTGGTGGGATAACCAAACATAGGCTGGCATATTTGAAAGGGATTCCATACGCAAAACCACAATCTCTAATAAAGATCCCCGAGGTTCTTAGAATCATGAGATTTGAGCACTAGGGGGAAAGATTTGAGCATTATGAGAGGTACTTGTGAGTTGAAGGAGAAGGATGAGCACTAGTGGGGAATTACTCACAGTAAGAAGAACGTCAAAGTAGATAACGATAGGTTGATAAACTTGGGTAGGTTGCAATCAAGGGTGAATATCTTGGATTTGGAAATGGTAGAAATGGAATTCTTGTTGTACTTTTTTGGGTGCTTTGATGGGTTGACTTATTGAGAAGATATCTAAGGATCTAAAAGCGCTCTGATGGGTCTTTTCTTTCTGTCTAGCTCATGAATGAGTGGTCTAAAAAATAGAAGCAAGCTAAATTAATTCAACAATTAAAGTTATCAAGAAAAGTACGTCTGTTTGAGAGAAGAGAGCAATAATTGAGGCATAAAAAGAGACAAAAAGAATCAAAAGGTTTGCAAAAAGTAGGCCCTTATTTCATTCAAAATGACACAATTATGATGCTTGGGATCGGATTTCATGTAAAATGCAAGTGATCTTGATCTCAAGGTTTGAATTTCATTGCAATTATAGAGAAATCATTGATATCCAGGATTAATTTTTTTGTAGCTATACAACAAAATACAATCTTGTGGATAGGATTTGCATGTGAAATGATGGCATTTATGAAAGAATTTTACACTTCATAGCTACAAGAATGATACAATCTTGAGGATAGGATTTACATGTTAAATGGTGGCATTTGTGAAAGAATCTTACACTCCATGGCTCATGACCTGATTCCAAGAACTTTACTCTAGGTGGCAAAGGTGAGGAAAGTTGTATCATGAAATTAAATAATATGAGCTTTAGAAATGGATTTATTATACAAAGAAGAAAAAATCAAGGAACATATCTTTGTAGAAAAATACCCCTTTTCTCCAAATTGTTGCTAATGGACAAACTTTTACTTTTTTACAAAAAAAGGAGACTTCTATTAATGCTTGAAAACACCATACAAGTCAAATTCCAAAAGGAGCTAAGGATGGTAAGCACAAAGAGAAAAATGGGCTATCAAAAGCAAGCCATAGCCTATTTCTAGAGATCCCAGCTCACGACCTAGGGAATCTCCAAAATAGCATTATTAAAAATTTGGACTAAAAAAGGAGCCTTGTAAGAGAGCCCTTGGGCTAGCAACATGGAAGGATAAGGTGAATAAAACATAGTAAGATATTGGATATTGGAGGGCAATAAAATATTGGAAATGGCCTTACTTTTCTATTTCTTTATTCAATGGACTAAAGTTTGATGTAATGCTCCCACTTATAGCCTCGCACGTTTGAACTTTAGCCAAATGATAAAAACCTAGTTTCTCAACCAAACTTGCACCATTTGTCCTTAAACTAGACCCTCCCATCCAACTATCACACTCCTCTAATTCTCTCTCATTTCCCTTCCTTCTCCCGCATTTTTTAGTGCTATTTCAAGTTTCTCTTGCTCCAACTCTATTTTCATACTTCTTCCTTTCTTTTAAGCAAGAATCTTCTCTCTCTATTCTCCCTACCATGGGATTATCTCTCACATCGAAATATCATCATTTTCCTTCTCTACCAATGTTTCCCTCCCATTTCACATTCACTTGTTCAAAATTTTCAACTTTTTTGAATGAAATTGAACCTGATTTCTTCTTGCTCTATTTTTTCAAATCATGCCAATTATTCTATCATCTAAGATACTCTTGTGATTCCAAATTGTTTTCAATCAAAACCTCAAGGCAATCAATGTTCTAGATGAACCATGAATGATGCAAGGTGTTTCAAGCCTATAAGGAGCTACTGGATGAGATTATTTGAGAAAGAAACAAAGAAGATTTACTTTCAATCATTACACTTGCTTATGCGTGAAAATCAATCTTTCTTTTGCCCATATCTCGACATTGGTCACTTTCCATACTGCAAACTCTTGGGATGGATTATTTCAAAACATTTGTGAAGGTATGGAGCCTATCCAAGTAGCTTTTTGGAGGTTGAGGTGAGTCAGCATTTGGAGCAATGCAAGAGAGTGACAATGATGAGATTTGCAATTTAAGAACACATCTTTGAAGAAATAGTGTGTTCATAGATTGTTTTGTGTAGTTGTGTTGTTTTCTTTCACTGCATTGCTTGAAAACATTGAAAGGTTTCTTTAGAGAAAATAGTAAAATAGTAAAGAAGATGTGACTTTTGATATCTTTTCAAGAAGTTATAGTTTCAAACACATACTCTTAGTTCTCTACAAAAATTTGCTTGAAATAAATTTTGAGATGTTTGGGAGCATATAATTTGTTTTTTAGCAAGATCCATCAACTTTAGCAACCTATCTAATATAAGAGGGTCTACCTGAGTACCAAATATCTTGTATTCTAGCTATGCATCCTTGATCACCTTTTGTATCAGATGGATAGCCTCTAAATCGATGATGCTCAAGTCATCAAAGCATGCGATCGCATTGATTGTTGGATTGATGAGAGAGCCAAAGTCAATAACATCCTCATAGGCATCGTTTGAGAGTTGGCATAGTGCCTCATCCTCATGAATCCCACTTCCAACACATCATTAAGGGGGAGGTATTCCTCACCCTCAATAGTTACTAGATCAATTGACACAAGGTGTGGCTTGGTTGCTACCTCGTCTAGATAATAGGTAGGGGAAGGGTTTGCACGAGTCGGATTGCCAATAGGACGGTCACTTGACTCTTAGCTTTCTCTAGAGCTAGGTTTACAGCATGTTCCTTGCACTCTATGTCTAGTTTTAACTCATCTACTCCACAACTTGTGGAAGATGGACCCAATCCATCACTTGTAGATGCACAAGGTACCTCCGCTACTATTCAACAGCATCATCAAACTTGCTAGTTTCAAGGAGGATGACCAGGGTTGCATCTCATTTTATCAAATGAAGGGGAGAATATGAAGGGTCCCCAAGGGGAATAGTGTACTCACAGAGAGAGATAGGGACATTATCCATGGTGTCCTACCTAGATTCTTCTAGAAGTTGTCATTCTAGTCAAGAGAGCTAAAAATATCCAATGGGACCATTGGGTGAGGGGAGGTTGCAAGATTGGCCATGGATAGTCTATTGAAAAACTATATAGAGTGATCATTTGAAGGAAGGAAAGATCTCAAGGCCAACTCAGCATGGGAATTAGTGGTGGATGAAATCCACTAGGAAGCCATAAGTATGGGACGATGCTAGGAAAGGGTGTGGATAGTAAGGCTATGGAAAGTAGTGTGGGAATGTGAGAGAGAAGGTTGTAAACAGTGCAATGTGAAAATGAGTGAAAAAATGAGTATACTTTATATATGGGATCTAAATTTTTTTAATTTAAAAATATATATATTCCTAAAACTAAAAATCCTAAGTTGTAATCTCTCTCTCTCTCTCTCTCTCTCTCTCTCTCTCTCTCTCTCTCTCTCTCTCTCTCTCTCATGCATGCATGTGCACACACACACACATGCTTGAAGACTAAATTGATTTACACAAGAAGATAAGGCTATGCTATGGAGATGAAATTCTCTCTAAGGATTCTTCAACCCCCGATAGCAACATAGCATTGCACATCAACACAAAAATCTCCATGTGGCATGTGTATACCATCCAAGGCTATCTCACCTCCACTTTACACTTGTCTCCATTCCCTCCTTGCTTTGTTTAAAAATTTGTATGGCAAATTTTACATCTTACACTTGTCTCTGTTCCCTCCTTGATTGTGCTCTATATGTCAGAGAAAATTTGCATGTCACATTGTCCCAACATTCTCTACAGACCTTCTTAATTCCTTCGTCATTCTCAATGGTCTCTCTCTCTCTCTCTCTCTCTCTCTCTCTCTCTCTCTCTCTCTCTCTCTCTCTCTCTCTCTCTCTCTCTCTCTCTCTCTCACGCGCACGCACACATAAGATAGATATAGATATCCATACAGTTTTAAAATTATAAGATTTATCAATTTGTAATTTAGCCCATAGAGAGTCTACATGTGCTAATGATTAAATATAGTATTAACAATCATTTTGTATCATTTGTTATTTTTTTCATACATCTAACAATTTCTCATGACTAAGTACATTGTTGAAGCACTAAGGATCAAAGAAACTAGATATAATCAATCTCCAATCTTTGGGACAAAAAGATGGACCCCTGCCATCATGTCTCTATTACTCTAGAGTGTGTGGGGGACAAAACTTCTTACAAAGGATGTTTTTCTCATCTAATTTTGTGATTAGCCAGTCTAAAATAATAATCATGGGGAAGGCTTAATGTTGCCAACTACATTTCTTCTCTGATGAACCACATGGTCCACTCCTCTTCTAGTTCCAACAGTAGATCAGAATGTCCTCGCCTAGAAATGAATGCCTTGACAATTGGGCTGTGAGTCCCATCACACAAATAATCATCCATAGCTTCCCATTGCAAGTTTTCCATTTAAAACTTGTATATGTGAAAGACATATAAAGATTTCTCCTTCCAGTGAAATACCTACAAAAATTGAAATTTGTTAATAATAGTATCCTATAACATTCTCCTTTTTTATATAAACAAGAATAAATATGCATACTTACCAAAATGTCACCTCTAAAGTTTTCAATCGACATTGTATCAAGTCTTCACTATGGCATGTTCTTGTTGTCCATCCATTGTTAAGCTTAGTGGGCTCAAGTCCCATGATTGGCACAAGGTCTTACAGGTATTCTAAGCTGTAGGATTAGTGTACCGATAATCGTGATGTGTTAGCATAATTATGATTATGTTATATTGTTGACATGACTTCTTTGTTACTTTGATAGTTCATCCTCCCAATTACAATAAAAGGGTGCTTACAAGATAGCTGAGCAAGTGCTTCAGATACCAATCTTCTCTCCTCACAGTTGGATTATTGTGAAACCATACGCAAAATCTATGAAGTTGATTTCATACGATTTAGTATTTTCATTCTTGATGTAAAATGGTTTATAACTATTTACAATAGTCCCTATGCGACAATGAGAAAAGATAGTAGTGGTTTCTTTGCAATAGACTCCACCAAACTTTGGATCGATGAAAGTGATACTTTTGTTCTTCTCGAGCACTGTGAGCACGTCCATACTAATGATTTAATTAATCGAAGCTTTCATTTTTAAAGATCCATTGATACATGTACTTAAGCATAATTTCATATATATAATTGATGGCATTTGGCACCCATCTTCAATATAGGTGGTTTTTCATCCGGATCGTTCTGATCCAAGATGGTGGTACATGATCCAAGTTGCACCACGAAGTAAGCAAATTTTTTAAGATAGAGATGTGGATATGGAGATGCCACTACCAATGCCGGATCCAATTGATCCAGGTGAATCTAGCGAAGAAGATGAAGATCACAATATGAGCCAAGAGGAAGATGCACATAATGACATCATACGGGAGGAAGATGGAGATCACGATATTGAGGAAGAAGACGATGACCATCAAGAATCACCACACTTTATTGAAGAAGATGATCAAGTACTCTTAGGTGAACCTACGATGCTAGAGTACGATGATGATATAGGAGATCAACTCGGTATAGAGTTAGAGATATACTTGTTTGGTGTATTAGACTTGGCTCAAGATGAAACCGTTGATGTAAATGCTCTTCATTGATTTTTTTTCATCTCAAACTTGGACATGAATATATGAGCTTCAAAGGCTTGATGTACATACTCTCATACTTTAATTCTCTTAAAAGATCAAACATGTATGAAAATTTAAAAAAAATTATCATTGGAAAAAACTATCTTTTAAGGTCAGTATGGGAAAAAAAACTCTCTATAAAATGTCGCTATAGAAAACTATCTTAGTGTCGCTATACAACGACCATTACCAATCTGATAAAAGTCACTATATAGCAACTTTAGGCAAATGTTGCTATGTAGTGACGTTTTACTAAAGTCGCTATATAGTGACCCTTAATGAACCCTACTTCAAATATTAACGATTAGCATCCCGCGCATGCTAAACATCGATACTTAAGCATCGCAATAGGATCCATGTGTAGTAGTGTTTGTTTTGAGATAAATTTCATGAGAACTGAGCTCATAGAGGCTTTCTTACAAGAAAGTATAGTGTAATATTAAAAAAGCATACACTGTTACTATGTACAGCTCTCTATAAAAGATAGTTTGAAATATATTTTGAGATGTTTGGGAACATCTAATTTGTTATGGAGCAATATCCATCAACTTAAGCCTCTTAGAATACAAGAGGGGTCACTGGGAGAAGAAGTTTGATCACATTTCTCCTCCAAAGATCCATGTTCAAAAATCAAGTATTCTTCATTCACAAGTTTTCGATTTATTTTACAATTAATAGTTCAACATTGTTTTTAGCATTTGTAATTTACAAATTCAAGTGTGCCTCTAAATTTTCTATATGCAAGTCAATCTTTTTTTTTTTTTTGTGATATCTTTGTATGTGCTACTAGTTTTATTTTCTATCATTTTACCATGTATATGCATTGATGTTATTGATACTCAATTTTTTAAAGCATGCTTGATATAGTTTGTTTTAAAGTTTTATTTTTTTACATGAAATAGTTTAACAATGTATGTGATATTAAATGCATTATGTGTTGTTTTTGTGTAATTTACTAAGTTAAGTGTGTTACTCTATTTTTCTAATGTAATGTCATTTTATTTGTTATTTATGCGATCTATCTGCATGATATTAGTTTTGTGTATTGTCATTTTACCATGTTATATATGTGATGATGTTATTGACATTTTTATTTTTATGTTAGCATGGTTGATTTGGGTAACCATCATTTATTACTTGATGCCAAGTATATGTGTTTTTGGATTTATAGATTTCAATAATTAGATTTTATATGCAATAGGGATTTGATATTTGTTATGTTATTTGTTGATGTCAATATTATATCATGTTAGGTGTACAGTGTATAAAACAATGGAGGCCCAAGAAAAACAAAAGGTGGAAATCCATTTTCAAATTGATGCAGAGAATGTACCATTTCTAAAGAGGAATAAAATCCTCCTTAGCAAGTGAAATTGATTTAGTAGCTCTTCGAAAACACATATGGATTTGTGGGTTAGATAGGAAAATATATCTAGTAGACCACAAACTAGTCAAGCTCCTCTATTCCATGGGTTGACCATTTCAATAACTTTTTGTGTAAGAATGAGGATGGCTTGTTATTTTACGATGTTGTTAGAGTTTGATTCTCAGGGAGCAAGTAGCTTTCACACCCAGTACAATCTTTGCTTAATGAAAGAGAGAAAATGATTACAACATTAAAGTCCTAGAATCAACATTTGGTATCATCTAAGAAAGCTACAAGTGTTCAAATCTATGAAAGAAAAATGGTTTGATGGCATACAGAAGGTAAAGGTTCAAACATTAGATGCTCGATTGGGAGAACACACTGTAACTGTAATTCACTTACAGATTGCAAAACACATCTATGAAAGATGAGATCAGGGAAAAACATTAGCATTCATGAAGGCTAATCCTATGGGTCCAAGGATTCATAAGAGGAAATTGCATCCAATGGATAAAATATCCAAAAAAAGTGGTCATTGGAAGCATTGAATAAGAGCTTGTGGGACCGTTTCAGAACTCATGTCAATCCATGATGGACACACTAGTGCTATGGGCAAAGTGGTTACAAAAAAAATATTGGAGTCTGCTATACAATATTTCAAATTCAAAAGTCCAAAAGCAGAGATAACATCTGAGTTAATGAACAAAGTTGTGAAGTGATTCAATGCAATTAATGCAAAAGGAGTCTACGATACTATAGGGATAAGTTCAAGGGCATATCACCTCATATTTAAGACCTTTAAGAAAGCATGACTTTCTATAGGAACAAAAGTTAAAGCCTACTTCCAAAACCAATCGATGTTGATAAGTCAAGGCATGCTCTCAATTTGAGTGTACTTGATTTAGTTAGCGAGCCTCACATGTATATAATGCATTAACTATGAAAGGGCAAGCTAGAGAGTCCAAAGAATTGGAACTCATAGTCAACAATAACTTTGTTGATGGATGGTTGAAGAGTTTTGCAGGCCATGGTGAAATTTCATGATCATATGCCTGTGGAAGAATACAATGGTCAACTAAAGATCATACTAAATCTCGATAAAAGTGAGGTGGTAAAAGGTCAAAATTAGAAAGATTTAGTTTGACATTGATGAATAGAATATTGGCCTTCAAATTGAGCTTAATGATGCAAGGCAGTTCATTGTGCACTCAGAATAGGAGATATGGACCTCCCTGGCTGCATTAGAGGTACCATGGAACTTTGACATTCAATTTTAAAAGTGGTTCTTTGACCAAACTGATATCCCAAGTGTGATCAAAGGTCTTACAATGGTGAGCTTCTTGAAGTAGTGAGGGCTATGGTTCCTAACACGTAGAATGGCATCTAGCTACTAACCTCAAGACTATTAAATGTATGTTTAATGTGGCACATGGAGCAAATGCAAGCCATCCTTGTCTATTATGCATGCAAAAGAGAGTACCATTGAAGGCGAGAAAGAAATTGGCTTTTGAACTTGTAGATGTTGATCAAACTAAGGCACCAAATCATGATGCTCTAGGAAAAGATCCCATCATGGAGCCCAATTCTTGAAATTCCTCTTGAGAGAGTACAAATTCTTTCCCTTCATGCTATTTTCAAAATAATTGAAAAACTGGTGCACTTGTACATCAATGATGCATATAACTTGAAGCCCCAACAAGAGAGTGAGAGGATGATTACAAGAATTGAAAAGGTCCTTTTATCTATGGGTCTACACTCTGGGCAACTTAAGACTACAAAAGATGAGAAAAGATCTGGAAAAATAGGAAATGTTTCTTGTAAGCCAAGCTTTGGTGGTGTCAAGGCTTTAAATTTTCTTTTTATAAATAAAAAGAATGGCTGGCTCAAATGTTCTAATGAGTTTGATGTATAGAGAAAGTTACACAATGCATGCTATGAACAAGGGGGAAAGGGGAGAAAAATATTGGAAAAAGTTCAAGTTTGGGTAGCTCTTGATAGCTTGGTACCTTTTCCACAAAAGAAAAGGTTCAAAGATGATAATGCAGAGCATTTCGCAAAATGGAATTGCAGAAAGAAAAAATAGCATATTGGAGAGGTATCTCGGGCTATGCTAAATGAAAAAGATCTACCAGATTATTATTGGGCTGAAGCAGTTGCTACAGCAGTCTATATAATGAACAGGACTTCCACTGCAGCAATACATGGCATGACGCCAGAGGAGATGTATACTGGTAGGAAACCAGATATTTCTCATTTGAAGATTTTTTGTTGCATTGCCTATGTCCATGTGCCAGATGAGTTGAGGTCCAAGTTGGATCCAAAAGCTGAGAAGTGCGTCTTTATTGGTTATTCTCTGCAGCAGAAAGGGTATAGATGCTATAACCCTTCTACACGTAAGTTCACAGTGAGCAGAGATGTTATTTTTGATGAGATGAGCAGCTGGTATAAACCAGTAAATATGATGATTGATGTAGATGCACAAAATGATAATGCTGCACAGAATGCACAGCAGCAATCACAAAATATCAGTGGACCTGGAGTGTCCTCTACCAGTGGTTCACATACTTCGCCATGGACAGGCAGATTGAGATTAGGAGAATCCCCTCAAAGCAATGTAGAGAGTGGTACGCAGGTATCACGAAAAGGAAAAGAGAAGGTAGATCAGCCCATGTTTGATGTGAATGCAGGTCACTCTTGTGTGGATGGTGAATCCAGTGGCTCAGAACAGAGCATTGATGATGAGTTGGGTATTCCTTCTGTTGTTACACCTAGAGTAAGGAAGACCAGGGATGTTTTGAGAGCACCTGGAAGTGAGCCTATTTTACGCAGGTATACCAGGGTATGGGAGCCAACTATATGACCAATACAAGTAAGGAAATAGCACATTCCGGATCATACAACATCATAGTCAGCAATTGCAACAATGGTCACAATTATTTGCTAGCATGGCATCAGATGAGCAGTAAAGAGAAATGGAAAGACAGATGATCCTATCAATCCAAACCAGGTTGCAAAGTGCTAATATTGAAATTCATTATCTCAAGGAAATCATGGCAAAGCAAATGTAGCACAAGCCACGATTTTTCACTAAGGAAAACACCAATAGATGTCTGAGAAGAAATAGTGCACTTAAAGGAAATCCTGCTACTTAAAGAGGATAAGATCCATGCCACAATAGACATAAATAATGACTTGCAGCACAACCTCCTCAAAGAAGGTAAGCATCGAATTCAAGCACTAGAGAAGGAATGCATAGCATCAAGGAGAATAACGAAAAGTGCATATAGCTACAAAATCAAAAGGCAATAATTTCCAAGTTGGAACTTTAACTCTTGAGTCAAAGCTAACGATGATGTGGAGGAGTCAGCACACGATTTGTTGCTACATGGCATCACTACATTATACCAAGATCCTATTGCAGTGCTCCAGTAAGAGGATCACCTTGAAGAAGAATACACATTTAGTGGAAGATGCTACATGAAGTATTTGTTCTTGATTTGACCATGCCAATGAACCTAAAGACTCTCTAGCATCTATGCTAGCAGATGGATGAGGACAAGAGAAATGTGTTAAGTCTCTCAATGCATGCAGATCTCATACAGTTAAAGCTTGATGCGATACTTCTATATGAGTGCTTGATGGGAAGTCCTCCTCTTTGGGGTAGTAGCCTGACTCCTAGGTCATTTTTTGCTTGGGTGTAGCCATTTTTGGTGAGGTTTAGGGACTTTTCTGTATATAGGTATTTTGCATGACCCATAACTTATGCATTGCTCAACGAAATTTGGCAAACTTTGTCTTCAGGTTGTAGTAACACATTCCAAACTTGAACATGAGAGCAAAAAAATATGGAATAAGGATTTGGAATGAGACCGTTAAGCATTACAAGTGCTATGTTCCATGTGAAGCATGCATCCTCAAGACTATAGGATATAGCAATTTATTCAAAAACATCAGAATTTTGTTCTATACATACATGCAACAAAGTAATCATTCTAAAGTACACTACGTGAGCTTCTCCTCAACCCAAGGACACACCTAAATGAGATCATTATGCATGGGTTAATGGGCCTCTAATGTTGTGCTAAAGTGATGCATAACCATTTGAGGGCAGGCTCCATAACTTTTTTTTAATTTGTTCAAAACCAAAACAGATTGAAAATTTGGAATGCAAACTATTGGGACTAGTGCATGGTTGTCTTAAAACATTGATACTATGTTGGTATTGATATCTAGATTCACCCTAAAATGGAAGAAGTTGGAAAAGTGAAATTTATGCATGTGTAAAGATATTTTAATAAATCCAACACTATTTACAATTTTGAATTGTTTCTTTTTCCATGCACTTTTGTGCTATATGGCTCATAACCATACCAAAGGTCATTGCATTTAATAATACATAGCATTAGCATGCCCTTTATCCTATTTGTGTTTTGAAGCATTTTAGGCCACATTGCACTTGTTTAGGATATCCAAGTCTACTGATGTGTATCGTCGGAGGAGGGGAAAACCAACGGCTGAAATTTTGCTACTCCCTTGAATTTTGAATTTTCACACCTCTCGCCCATCAAATCTTGGAAGATTAAGTACCTACAACTTGTCCTCACCCTATAAACGCCCTGTAACCCGCACGCACCTTGACGTGACCTTGCACAAACTTGGTTTTCCATTGTCTTTTTTCAGGTAAGTTGCCTTCTATTCTTTGCTTGCCTCACCAACTAGTTTCTCTGGGTCTATTCTAGGCTGATCGTGGCCATGGCATCAATGGCAACATGCAGCTCACCATGGCTTGTAAGAGAAGCAGACAGAGGCTGCAAGACAGGAAAGCCAAAAGCCAAGTCAAGGCACAAGGAACAGAGTGCAGGTCAAGGAAAGCACTGGCACGATATCGAATCAGCAACGGAAGACACTTTTGCAACATCTGCAGAGGGAGAAACAACGAGAAGAAAGAAGACTCCTTGCAGAGTAGCAGCAAGAAGCGGTTGCAGATGCATGCATTTGATGATTACCATCGGAGTGAAGAACTCAAACTGTGGTGTCACGATTGGTGGGAGCATTCGAGGAAGCAATATTAGGCCATTTAGGTGATTACTAGTATTGAGTCTTCACAAGCTTTAGCCTACACCCTAAAGTTCATAGAGTAACAACCCTACCAACACCTCGGGTGCATGGTAATGAATGATTAGAGGTGTGATGCTACACGAGGCTTTCAAAATCAGAGCTCAAGCATTCCGGGAGAGAGGACACCTCCTAAACCAAGTAAAACTGTGTTTTTCCAAGTTGATGAAGATCTTCTTGATGAATCGATCAAATGGCTCGAGTCGCATGCACTTGTTGGGTATCTACATGGTCCTCGTCCCCCAGCTGCATTCCTCAAAAATTGGTTTAGAACTCATTGGAGTAGGAGAGGCCATACAGTAACCAATGTCCATTTCCTCCGTAGAGGCTATTTCATTTTTCTCTTCGAAAAAGCAGAGCATGCTCTTGCGGCATGGCCTCTGGACTGTGTGCAACCAATCTCTTTATCTCAACAAGTGGTCTCCTTTCTTAGTCTAGATAACCCTCGCTCTATGATTCTATCAGTATGGGTAGAGCTTCCAAATCTACCTTTCTCACTATGCAATCAAGCCGCATCGATATGCAGTAGTCTCGGAGAGGTGGTTAGTGTAGAAAGGGAACAATTCCTCAATCCTAGAGGGAGTCCCTAGGTCTATGTGCAAATTGATGGAGCTAAGGAACTGTTTGATACAATAGTAATTATTAACTGGAGAGGAGGAATACTAAGAGAGCAAAAGGTACTTTATAAGAACCTCCCTAACTCATGTTTTCTATGTGGTCTATCCAACCACACAGTTAAGAGCTGCTCACTAAAATGAGTCAAACCTTAGATCATTCCTAAGATGGAACAAGGTGATGATTGGGACAAGGATTTTGAAGATGAAGTAATAAAGAGTGATGATATGCTCACGGAGGACTTAGATGACTCTGAAGAAGGTCTCCTTCTTCCTCCTTAGCCAGATAAAGATATAGTAGCTAAGGGCAAACCTATTGTTACAGCCCATAGTAAGAGAAGATTGTCTACAACCAAAGGTCCTACAACTCATGCAAGTAGCCCAAACCCCAGGGCCAAAAAGGGGCAGAAGAAGAATGGTAAGTAAACCCATTTCTTTTCTGACATTAAATGTTTGAGGTCTCACAAACCCCAATAGGGCAAGTATGCTAGCTACTTGGTCTGAGATAACTCTATCTCATCAAGTTTTCTGGCTCCACAAGACATTAAAACCATAGGTCAAGCTCTTGAGGCTCAACTCAAGAGTGTGGACAAGAGGAGAACCTGGTTTTACACAGTACATGAGGATGGTAGAGGAGGGTGTGCAATCAGAATTTGGTTGCACTACTCTCAGAGTGTTCTAGATGTGATAATTGACACTAACAATCGGTGGATTCTTTTGAAGTGCCTACTCAAGGGCATTTCCTTCTCGTTAGTTCCGATTTATTCTCCTACTACTTGTCATGAGAGGTGCACCACTTGGCAATATCTTTCCTACTTTGGAGAGTATGTTGTGCTCTTAGGAGACTTCAATATGGTCGAATCAAGCAATGACAGATGGCTGGGGAAAGGGAACACTTTAAGAGGATCTGAACTATGCTCTTGGAGTGATCTCAAGGATTCTCTACATTTGGTGGACAATTGTGGATCAGGCGAATTCACAAGGTCCGATTGGCAAATTGGGGACTTAAGAAGAGAGGCTCACTTAGACAGAGTTTATCTCTCCCAAGGGCTCCTCCAAGACACTTCTAATCTGAAATGCAAAGTATTCTCCACCTTTGCATTTTTTGATCACAAACGAGTTCTCCTTCAGTGTGATTTTAGGTCAGGAAAAAGGGCTCCGTCCTTGTTTAAGGCAGATCCCTCACTCTTCCAGCTGGGAACTGTTCAAAACAAAGTGAAGGAGCTGTGGAACTCTACAGACTCATTGATGAGTCTACGGCTGACTTTTGGATTAGGAATATCATCAAAACACAAGAAGTGCTTAAGCAAGCGAGAAAGATCAAAGATAAAGTCCGACATCAGAGGATTCTCAACATCCAAAAAAGGTTCAACGCTCTTGAAGCCCATACTTGTAATTGTGACACTTAAGTGCAAGAGGAACTCCATCTCGCAAAGAATGATCTTGCCAGACTTGAAAGATTAAGGTACTCTTCTGCCAAGCTATACACCATAAGATGGTGGGAAATAAGAGAAAACGTTCGGGCTCAATCAGACACCGAGAACAAAGAGTACATTGCTGATCACTTTAAGAATATTCTATCACAAATTATGTAGGAAGATGATGGAGTTACGCAAGCAAGAGCTAGATGCAAGGCCTCGAGACAAAAGGTTGTCACTGTTGGTCTTGATTATCATCAAAGCTTGGAAGTGCCTCTAACCTTGAGAGAACTCAAGGAAGCAATGGTATCAATGAAAAAGGCAAAACTCCTAGAGATGCTAGCTTACCTGTGGAATTCTACAAGGTCTTTTGGGACTGGATAGGCCCCAAACTACTTGAAGTTTGGCAGGAAAGTATCTCCACCTCCTCTCTCCCTGAACACTTAAACAGCAGGATAGTCAAACTGATCCCAAAAGATGGAAGAAAAGATCTTATAAATAACTGGAGACCTCTGACGATGCTTAATTGTAGCTATAAAATATTTGCCAAGGCTTTAGCAATAAGGATTCAAAACGAGATGGACATATGGATCCTACAAGAGCAGAAGGGATTTATAAAAGGAAGACACCTCCTGGAGGCTATTGTCAATGTCTAGGAAGGATGTGAGCATGCCAGAGAATCTAAGGAAGAATTTTGCTTCATCAAAATTGACTTTGATAAAGAATATGATAGGCTTGGCTAGACCTTCCTTTTATAGTCCTTGTCAGACATGGGTTTAGGACCAAACTTCATTGCTGCGATCAAGTTACTGCTATCCAATGCCACAGCCAAGGTTTGCATCAATGGTGAGACGTCCTCAACCTTTCAGCTGAGAAGATCAATTAGGCAAGGGTGTCCCATCGCCCCTCCACTTTATGCTATTGCCTGCTGACTCTTTGCACTGGCTACTGATTGAAAAGACTACTGAGGGATCCCTAAATAGGAATTGAGTTGCCCAATGGCAAACAGATGGTGATGCAACAGTTTGAAGATGATACCAATCTAATGCCTAGGAACACTACTCATGACGTGAGTGAATTCATGGAATGTTTGAACATTTACTGTCTATCCCATCAGTGCGCCTTCATGATGTCAGGAAAATTTCCGATGAGAGCATGGGTCTGCACAAAATTCAAATATTCTTCCAGGAGCGCATCTCATCACGGCCCCAAAATGGCCCCAAAAATAGTTCTGCGATTGGCTACACCCAAGCAAATGTTGACCCTCCTACCCTTATTGCAAAAATTTCCATTAACTTCCTTGGGATATAAATCCTAGCCAAATCCTACATTGAAGCTGAAAATGCCTACCAGAAGCGACAAAGACCTATCGGGTAAATATGTGGTCTACCTTCAATCTAATCTCCCCTATCTTGCCACTCTCTTTTCTAATCTTCTCACATCCCTCCCTAACTCTAGTAACATCCTCCATACCTTTCCAAAAATCCATGCTAACCCATATTCCTTACCATGCCTCTTTGCTCATGCCTCTCAACACTACCTCCTAATCCTAGAGTCTAACTTCTACCATCTAGTAACACCTAACTCTTTTTTGTCTTGAAAATCTTTCCTTGAGGACTATAAAGTCACTAAATCCATTTGATTTTCTCTCCCTCCACTTTCCACCATCATCCCTACTTCTACCTTCTCAAATTCACTACTTGCTTCCACCTCATGTTTGTCCCCTATAACCTCATTCTTCCTCTCCCCCAAGACCACATATTCCTTAATTCTCAATTAAATTTCCAATGGAAGACACAATTAATGATTCCATCAATGAGCTTCATGAATTGGATAATCCAAATCACATGCACACGAGAGTTGCATAAGGATACAAACAGGATTCCATGCTTGGTAATCCCATTGGTGACTTTTGGAAGCAATACCCTGATATGCAGTCAAGAGGAGGATGGGATCTCTTCGAGATTTCAAAGCACATTTCCAAGTGCAACTCACTCTAGACATAAGCAACAAATTCAAGCACAATTTGCTTGGTATACACCAAAATTGCTCAGTACCTCCTTGAGTATATACAAGCTCCATCTTCCTTTTGAATGCATCCCACATTTGATGTAGTACCCCATCACTACTAGTGGGATGCCAATCATCATGATCCAGATAAGGAAAATTATCCTCGCAATTGGCCGCTAATCAATAGAAATTCCAAGGTCAAATGGACATGACTTCTATTCATTTTATTAAGAAGAATTCTTAGTTCATCGAGAGATTGAGAGATTCAGAGATTGAGTGTTCTTTCACTTCTGTTGAGTGAGAGAAAATTTCATCCATTGAGAGAAGATTTCTGTCCATTGATTCCTTCCATTGCATTGAGGGAATTCTGTTCACTTCTATGTGAGAGAGAGTTCTTTAATTGAAAGCCAAAAAGAGTGATCTTCTTCAAGAGTTTGTGAGATGTTCATGAGAGAAATTTCCTTATAAGAGAGATAGAGAGTTCTTTGGGAGAGATTTCCTCTCTATGAGAGAAAAAAAGATATTGATCTTCCTTCAAATCTATGTGTGACTAAGGAGTCTCGGGATGGAAATCCAAAGGAAGGAAGAGGTGGTCGCTTGAATGCTCTCCAAGTCTCAATGGACGGTGGGTGGATGGCTAGGTTATCGCAACGAGATGGGCTCGAAGTCACTTACGATGTGAGAATGGGAGTAAGGCAGTGGTCGATGGAGAGGGAGGAGTGTCTTACATAGGGCTCAAAATGAAGAAGAGAATGAAGGCAAAATGTGAAAGATGAAGAATGAGGGGTTGGAGTGGGTTTTTATAGGAAATGAGTTTAGGTTTAGTGTTAAACCCTAAACTCTTCTCGAGCGATAACTTTTTATGGATAGCTCAGTTTGCTCTTCTGCAAAAAGGTGAAATGATCGAAATTACAAGCTCTACGCATTTGTGTCCACTACCTAGCCTAATTGTTGATCAAGTGTCTTCTATTTAAGAGATAAAGAAAATTTCTTAAGGTGGTAACCCAAGGTTGATGCTTAGGGTTGATATGTCTGGCTAGAAATGGAAAAAAAAAATTACTCTCCTTGCCCTTGAGTATCATGTTTATGAAAGTTCGAAGTAGTTTGTTTTTTTACACATACCTGCATATGTTTACTGGTTACTTGAGATGCTAGTCTCCCTAGCAATGGTGCCAAATATTGACTCTTTCCTATGGCTTTCATAGGAAGAGTAGGGTTTTCTCAGTATGCAAGGTTCCGAGGCTTTTTGTCATCTACAAATATATTGGGGTTGTCATTTGTAGTATATGTGTAGATTAGGACCTCGAGTCATGTTCCGTTAAGAAAGATAGGCTTAAGTGTGGTAAGCAAACATAGTGCATGCATGTGTAAAAGGAACGTGTATCATCATAGTTGAGGTAATGAAGGCTTTTGCCTCCATTGGGGTTTGTAGGGTTTAGGAGGAGTTTAAGGGTTAGAAGGAGGTTCCAGGGTCAGAAGGAGTTTTAAGGTTTAGAAGGAGGTTCCAAGGTTAGAAGGAGTTCCAAGGTTTAGAAGGAGGTTCCAGGGTTACAAGGGGTTCCAAGGTTTAGAGAGAGGTTCTAGAGTTTAGAAGAGGTTCCAGGGTTAGGAGGTTCCAAGGTTTAGAAGGAGTTCCAAGGTTAGAAGGAGGTTCCAGGGTTAGAAGGAGTTCCAAGGTTTAGAAGAAGGTTCTAGGGTTAGAAGGAGTTTCAAGGTTTAGAAGGAGGTTCCAGGGTTAGAAGGAGTTCCAAGGTTTAGAGAGAGGTTCCAGAGTTTAGAAGAGGTTCCAAGGTTAGAATGAGGTTCCAAGGTTTAGAAGGAGTTCCAGGGTTAGAAGGAGGATCCACAATTCAGGGTAGAGTACATGCTGGAGAACTCATCTCCCTCATAGATCATGGAGTTTAAGGGTTGAGGAACAAAGGGTTTAGGGGGAGCATAGGAGTGGGAGAGGAAGAAGATGTGAGAGCATGGGGGAAAGAAGAGGGAGGAGGGAGGAGGGAGGAGGAGGAGGAGGAGGAGGAGGAGGAGGGAGGAGCAGGAGGAAGAGGGAGGAAGAGAGGGAGAGGATTGGATTGCAAGGTTGGAGGAGAGGGGAGGAGGGGTTGTAAGGTTAGGACATGGTTTTGGACGTGGACTGCAAGGAAGCATGGACACTTGAGACAATTGCTTGGAATACCAAAGTAGAACTCAACACAATGCCCCCAAGAGTGTGGGCTTCATTCCATTATGGGGTATTTATACAAGTCAGAGAGCTTCTCTCTCTGCATGTAGGAATTGTAACACATTCTCTCTCTACATGTAGAACTTGCATATAGAAGTTGCATGTAGAAGTCGTATGTAGAACTTGCACGTAGGACTCGCATGTACAACTCGTATGTAGGAGTTGCATGTAGTAGTTGTATGTAGAAGTCGTATGTAGAACTTGCATGTAGAACTCGCATGTACAAGTCATATATAGAGCTTGCATGTACAACTCGCATGTACAACTCGCATGTAGAACTTGCATGTACAACTCGCATGTACAACTCGCATGTAAGAGTTGCATGTAGCAGTTGTATGTAGAAGTCATATGTAGAACTTGCATGTACAACTCGCATGTAGGAGTTGCATGTAGAACTTGCATGTAGAACATGCAAGTTGGATTTCTAAGAGGGATTATTTCTAGCCTTATGCAAGTACAAGCAGAGCTTTGCTGCTACTCTACACACACATTCTGTTCTACTTAAGTCCATGTTGGCACAAAGTCAACACAAGGCAATCCATAACACTAATCCTTTCTTCTACCAAAGCTAGATCAAGATTTTCAACATTTACAAGGTCCTAGATAAAACATTAGTCTTCGGGTAGTACAGTATTAACTATAGGTTGGCTTAACTACTCAACCTAGGTAACCAAGTGACCAGGTACAAAAAATCAAGGCATCATGCAATGGGTCATTGAGCGACAAGGCTGAGATGGTTGACATCAAGCAAATGAGGTGAGTCATAGAAAATGGAGCTAATCATGAGCAAATTATGTCATTGTGAACTTTGTATTGTTGTCAACATCAAAGGTGGTTCATGAGAGCAGCTAAGAATAGTTGAGATTAGATCCTTGCTTAGGTTATTTTAGTAGAGAACCCAATGTGAAACGGGTTTGAGCAATGCAAATTCTTGTAGGTAGGTACATAGCATTAGACTGTTTGACATAGTATTGCTCAATTTTGCGAGTTAGGCTAGTGGCTTGAGCTGAAGCAAGTAAGATAGTGAGTTGTAGCACCAATACCTTGTTCCACAAGAAAAACCTTATAGTCGCAACTAATTATAATTGTGTATGAGTCCCTTTTCATAAGTAATACAAGCTAGTTTGCCTCAAACTCTTCTTCTTGTACTTTTTGCTCAATTGCTTTTCCCCCATCTCCATATGGTTATGTCCACATTTTCACAGTCGATGATGATAAATTTTCCATGAATAAGAAATAGTAGGACATTGAGTCCCAAGCTACCCAAGGAGTGCAAGAGAGGGCATCTTCTTGAGTTGAGCACATTTGTAAGCACCAGGCACCCAAAGTGCTAGGCTGTCACCTCATTCAACCAAGTGGTGAGGGGAAAAAGACCATCAACATTTGGCAATCTTGCTAGGGAAGAGCTGAAAAAATATGAATGGAATGAGAAATAGCATTCGCTAGTCACAAGTGAATAGTAACCAAGAAAAAAAGTTCATGCTAACATGTAGTGAGGTATAGCTATTGCTTGGAGTAGCATACTCTTATAAACAAGTGATTGGGTGCTAGAAGATGACTTGTATCTTTGCAAGGCCCACACAAAAACAAGCGTCTAAATGGAGGATTGTAGATAGTTAATCGGTGGAGTACTTGGAGATTTAGCAATGTCTGAGACATGATCGAAACATTGCCAATGTTGCACTGTGGTTAGTAAAGTTGATAGAAATAATTTGATCTAAGACTGAAACTGATTTTGGACCCAAGGATGGGTGAAAATTTGCAAATAATGAGAGTAGTGGGCAATTCCAAGTAGCAAAGAGCATGAGGAGTGAGAAGACTCAGACTCGACTCAGTCAAAGAGAGACATTGTCCAACTAATATGTTGAGACAGGTCTAAAATAGTCCCAATTTGCAACTAAGATATGTGAAGGAGCAAGATACAAAAGGACCTTCAAGGCTATTGTAGCTTGAAGACTCTTAGCACTTATCTATGTAGAGCCAAGATTCAAAATAACCCACCAATGAGTTGAGCCATGAGCACTGCTTTTGATGTACTGAGCAAGTGTCAAGCCTTGAGAGGTGTGGCATGCCTCCGATTAAGAAATGTTGTACTATAAAGGATGAGCCACTAGCAAGCCCTGGCCATGATTGGTGAGTCCCATAATGAAGTCCAAAAGAAGATCTGCATGAGCAAGGTAGATTTGCAGGAGCCAAGCTACGAGTGCGGCATAATAACCCCAAAATCTTGATGTGAGGCATAAAAAGCTACGAGTGAGGAATAATATACCCCAAATCTTGATGTGCCTCTAATTGAGAGTAGTATGTGAGATGAGAGCCATGATATCCAATGTCCAAATGACCGTCTGAGGATGAGATTTACATCCTAAACAATGTTCACATACATCAACACATTAATACACTAATCACAAAAAATTAACTCTTAAACCCCTGCAATGTTCACATACATCAACACTTTTTTCGTCTATCCCCCCCCCCCTCTCCACTATCACTTTTCCATCAAAACTCCCTCATCCCCTACCTCCATATGACAAAATATGAAGAGGGGAGAGGAGAAGAGTGGAGATGAGGAGAGAGGGCATAGCTAGAGAGCACACCACAAATGACTAATTAGTTGAAAATGTAGAATATATACAAACCCATTTAGGGTTAGGGTTAGGGCATCTATCCCTTTCCTTTATATCACTCTATTGGGTTAGTGGTGTGCACATATGATCACATGATGGTGCTATGCACACATGATCATGGATGATTTTTTCTTGTTAGTTTCGTTAAGAAGTGAAAATTTTATATTGATGTCGAAAGTTTGTATGCCTTAATAAAAATAAAGGTTTGAAACATTCGCCAAGTTTTGAAACTTTTATGTGAAAAAATTTAAAGTTTCGCCAAGATTTACAACTTTTTCTTCAAAATTCAAAAGAAAATATATAAAATTGTAATATATTCTATCAACATTGTGAAACTAAAAAATTAGCTCAATAAACTTTCGCCAAGAATTTACATTAATATATAAGAATAGCTTCGATAAAGACATCCCTGCACATGATCACATGATGAGCGTGAACTCTCAACACCTTCCCTCAAGATCAACATCATGAACTAGGTCTTCCCTCAAGATGATGATTCTGGGGAAGTGAAGAAGGAATGAACATTACATTCCATCACACCCTTTTAATGAAAATGTCCTTCCTCTACATCAAACCAAGAGCTAGTTGGTGTTTCTCCGAATAGCTCTTTACCAAGTGGTTCGGTAAAGAGGTCTGTAACATTCTCTTTGCTATCACAATGTTGCAGTGTGATGTTACCAAGTAATACTCTTTCTCTAATGAAGTGCTCTATGACATCAGTGTGATTTGTCTTGGAGTGATATACTAGATTCTTGGCCAATGCTTAAGCCGATTGATTATCATAATATATTGTTGTTGGCTTTAACTCATCAAAGTAATCTGTTTCTGACAATAGTCTTTTGAGCCATATAACCTCACATGCACCTGTAGTGAGTGCCCTATATTCTGCTTCAGTTGATGACAAAGAAATAGTTGGTTGTTTGTTTGACAACCATGATATAGCAGCTTGACCAAGGAAAAATGCATATCCCTGTGTTGATCTCCTAGTCTCATGATCTCTAGCATAGTCACTATCATAGTATCCATGCAACCGTGGATGGCTTCCTCTATATTCTATCCCAAACTATCTTGTACCTCTGATGTATCTCAAAACTCTTTTTGCTTTAAGCCATAGAGACTCTTCGTGAGATGGCAAACCTTATTCGCTTTTCTTAGTTCAACATAACCTCCTGGTTGTTGCATGTAGACTTCCTTGGGCACTTTGCAATTGAAGGTAGTGTTCCACATAGATTTTATTGGGAGCTCAAATAATTATTATGGTACTATGAGATTCATCTAGTTAATGGATGCCAAAGTGATCAACGTCATGTAGGTGGTGAGTGATCCCCTCAAGGTCCCATGGGACCTCAAAGAAGTCAAGTGGTCCTATGAGATTCCGATAGTTGGTGGCTACTAATGGCCAATGTTATGTAGGTGGTAGATGTATGTCAAGCCCTCCTTGGAAGCTTACACGTTGCTCTTCTCAATGCCCTTTTATTATGCTAGGTCAGTGGCATGTTGCAATTGAGCTTAGGAATTTCGATGCTAGAACTAGTGAGGATGGAAGATAACAATTGAGAAATGCATTCTTGACATTGAGATGATACACATTCCATCTATTGAGTGTCGGTAGTGATATCAAGAACCATATGAAATCCATCTTTGGTGTTGGAGCATAAGTCTCATCATAGTCTTGACCATATTGCTGTGCAAATCCTTTTGCAACTAGTCTGGCTTTGTATCTTTGAATACTTCCATCTGGATTGTACTTCACTTTGTATACCCATTTGTTTGCTATGGCATTCTTTCCTGGTGGAAGGTCGCATAATTCCCAAGTATTATTCTTATACAAAGCATCCATTTCTTCATTCATAGTAGTTTGCCATTTTGGCTTGTCTACTGATCTTCAAAGTACACTGGCTATTCTGTAGCCATGATGGTAGTCATAAGAGCATAGTTGGTCATTTCAACCTGAATTGCTTTGCCTTTCTGAGCATATGTCAATCTGCCTAGTGGTCTGCTTTTCCTAGTAGACTGTCTGAGCTACTGTGGCTCTTCTTGGGGTGTTGCTAACAATTCTTGCTCTTCTTCATCAACCTGTTTTGTAGATGATTTTGAAGTCGATGCTTCTATCTCCTGTGTTAGAGGTTTTCCATTCTGATTCCTCATCAAAGATTACATCTCTCGAGATAATGACCTTGTGGTTGATGGGATCATACAATGTGTATGCTTTGCTTTCTTCACTGTAGCCAACCATGAAGCATTTGCGTGACCTCGCATGCAATTCCTGTGTGATCAACATGTATGTGGGCATATGCTATGCAACCAAATATGCGGAGATGCCCAATATGTGGCTTGTGTCCAATGAATGCTTCATAAGGAGTCATACCCTGTATCGGTTCGATAGGAAGCCAATTAAGCAAATACTTTGTAGTGGCTATTGCTTCTGCCCAATACTAATTCGGAAGATGCTTTTCACTAAGCATTGCTCTAGCATTGTCTACTAAAGTTCCATTCTTCCTTTTAGCTCTTGCGTTCTGTTGAGGAGTATCTACACAAGTATATTGTCTTCAAATGCCATGATTTCTGCAAAAGTTCATGAAGGCTGAAGACACGTATTCACCTCCTCTATCTAATCTCATGACTTTGATCTTTCTGCCTGTCTAGTTTTCTACCATGGCTTTGAATTCTTGAAATCTGGAAAACATTGTAGATTTCTCTTTCAGAAAGTAGACCCAACAATGTCTGCTACAATCATTGATGAAAGTCAAGTAGTAAAGTGAACCATTGATGATGCGGGTTTGGGCATAACCCCATACATCTGTATGAATCAAATCAAGGAAAACCTCATGCACGATAGGTACTTCTGTCAAAATTGGTTTGCTTTTGTTTGTCAAAGCAGCATGCTTCAAAAACTTTTCCAAGAAACTGAAGCTTCAGAACTCCAATTGCCATATTTTGATTCCTGAGATCTAACAAGTACTTGAAATTGACATGACCATATCTCTTGTGCCATTTTGTAGATAGTGGCATCTGTTGCGGTTGAGCTAACATGGCATGCTTATCTGGTACTATAGCTAACATTTTGTATAAGCGTCCTTCCTTGACACCTTTTGCTACTAGCTGACATCTTTTGGATTTGTCTCTGATAGTGCAGTCATCTCCGTCGAAGATGACTCGATAGTTGTGTTCCATCATTTGACCTACTGATAAGAGGTTCTTGCCAAGCTTCGGAACATAGAGCACACGTTTCACCAATCCTTTTGTACTAGTGAAATTGTTATAGGGATTACACCTGTCCCTTGAACTGGATTCGGTGTATTGTTTGCTGTGTAGATGACATTTTTCTGACCTTCTAATGGTATCATCTCTGTGAACCACTCCTGATGATTTATCATGTGACATGATGCATCACTGTCGATATACCAAAGATCCTGTTCTGCTTGGTCGACTTGATAGCTGAAATCCTCTTTTGGATTAAAATCAGTGTCTAGGTACACTTGTCTAGGTACACTGTATCAATTTGTTGCATTTCCTCATTTGCAAGAAAGATACTCCCATGTTCATTTGCAAAATGATTGTGACTAAAATGTCCACCACGATGATTTCCTCTGCTATAGACATTCCCTCAATTACTACTAGATTGACTACCTTGGTCGTACTTCTTCTTGCAACAATCTCTTTCATAGTGTCCAAACTTGTGAGACAGTAGTTGCATTGAATGTTTGACATGTTGGTGCATGCATTCCCTCGTCCTTGAAATCTTCTTCGGTTGGAATGATTTCCTCTTTGCTGATCCTGATGTTGCTGAGGATGATGCTGATGCTGATTCTGACTTTGCTGGTGATGATGACCTTGTTTTGTTACTGATGATTACCACTTCGCTAGAATTATCTACCTCTGCCTCTGCTTCTGTTTGAAGCTATGAATGCCTGATCATTAGAATGACCTTTTCATGCTTGAATGGCTTGCGTCCTGAGTTTTTCATCACCAAGTAGGATTGACTGGAGCTCTTCTAGTGTCGGAAACTACCTTTGGATGGCAATACTCTGGACTAGATTCTCGTATCCCTCTCCTAGTCCCATTCAGGATGACTTGAACCATTTCTGCATATAGTCTTTTATCCGGAGTACATAAGCATGACCGGGTTCACTCCTGCTGTTGTGGAAACTCTGGTTAATTTGGTTTCTCAGTGTGAGAATCCTGGAAGTGTTGTTGGACTCGTAAATAGCTGCGAACATATCCCATGCTTCTTTCGATTTCTTGACTGTGTTGAGCTGTCCTAGCATGACATCTTGCACATTCTTCTTGATTAGATGATATGCGTACTTGTCTTTCTTATCCCATTCTACCTGAGCTTAGGCAATGGCAGGATCTGCTACAAGTGCGAAAACTATTTGTGTAGCTATAGATCCCATTGTAGATCCCACTGCTGGTGTTGTGACAATAGGTGGAGTAGAGCTATTGGTGGCTAGATCGTCCAATGATCTAGGTGTAGATCCATCGACATACTCCCATTTGTCCTGAAGTACTAGAACGGTCTCTATTCGGTATTTCCATGTACCGTAATTGGAGTTGTCTAGCTTAGCAGATACCTCAAGGTTGAGGTTGTTAGTCGTAGACATGGTGCAAGAAATGTACTCAAAGTGTTGTGAAAATATTTGTATGAATCAACTGCAAAACACTAACTGTGCCAATTGAAATCTGAACTGTCGGTGAAGATGAAACTGTAATAGATAAAATCCAATCTGTATTACAAGGCTTGTGGCAAATGATGCCAGGAGAAATGATGTGCACAATGCCGTGAAAATAGCCGAATAGGCTTTACAATAATGGCATGTGTGTGTGAAATCAAATCATGTGCTATTTGCCCACTGAACAATTGACAATGCCTCTGAACTCTCTGAAGTCGGCTCATTGAATTGATGAACATTAGGTTTTAGGTAATGTGATGATGTGAAACCATGTGTGAGCATATGGACTGACTCCGAGTAGGTACAAGTCGAGAATTTTGGGCATGGCTTAGATTGGCAACTTGGAAAGATTCAAAGCGCGCCCTCTATGGCAATCTTGTCTACTCTTATCTAGATCTATACTAATTGTCGATCGATGAAAGAACAGTAGATAATTCCTTTTCTTTTGTTCTTTTTAAGTGCTAGATCAGATGCGTCAATGTAGAGACGAATATGCGTGAAGTGGTTTTGTCGCACGGTGACGAGGCTCAAATGTGAGTGTAACTTGCACCGAAGTGTGTGCATGATGTGACGAGCACGTAGAGCACAAAAAAATGAGCGACTTTCCTTTTTGGAGTGTCCTCAAATTCTTCCTGGATCAAGAGATACGACTTGATCTAGGGCTCAAAGATGATGTGTCACTGTGGGTCACATGCAATGATGATGTGGCACTGTGCCTAGCAAGAGTGTGCTTGTGAAGTAGTGTGCTGAGGTGGCAACTGTGTGCACATCCAAAATGCCAAGTGTGCCAAGCAAGAGGTCAGTGTGCCTAGCAGGGACTGTGTGCCATGTGGCAATGATGAGGTGGTAGGAGTGGTCACATGACATGTCTGTGGAGCACTGTGTGCGCCTACAGAGGGTCAGTGTGCTGACTGGAAAGCTGAGGTGGCATAGATGATGATGTCAGCAGATGATGTGGGTATGTTGATTTGGCCTATTGATGTGGATTGCCATCGTGGCAGAAGACGTGGTTGTGTTGACTTTGACTCATGATGTGGCAATATGTGACAACTAGCAGATGAGGCTAATGACATTGCATGTACATGTGTCGGGATAAGGTGGTGCTGATGTGGCATGTGCCACGTGTCCCTATTGCTGACATGGCATATGGGATAGGGCTGCCACATGGTAGTCTCGTGATTATGGTTGTGGGGAGGATGAGGGAGATGCCACATGCCTTTACATGGGCAACCGAAATCTTTTAGATTGCGACGAAATCTTACAGACTCCTACTTCTTGTGGATTTTTGTTGCTTGAGTCGTCTGCAGCGCACGGGCTACGTTGGAGAGCGGTATTGTCGCCCGTATGAGAGTTGGAGCCCAAGGCTCCCTTTAGAGCTACGTAAGGCTTGGAGTAGGGGCCACGATGAAGAGGTTGCTTGTAGACGTTGATGGCGCTGGCTGTGTGGCATCGTCGGTAGCGCTGAAGGCACTGGGAGCCTTAGATTCTGTTCGATAGCGCTGGAGCTACGTTGGATCTCGTGGAGGCGATAGAGTCTGTGAAGTGGCTGGAGCACTGGCGTGCATTGCGGCTATGAGATATGTCGTTTGCTGGAAAGTAGCCCTTGTTGTGTTGACGAGCGGAGTTGGCGCAACCTTACCTTAGCAGATGGGCTTGTGCGCTGTTGGAGGGCAGCTGTTTGGACTCCTTGATAGCTTTGACGTAGATGCTACAGGTCTGTTTTGAAGCGTGGTGTGGAGTCTTGTAGAGGTTACAGCCCGTGGCTCTAGATGCTAAGGAGTTTTTGTCACTGTTGGAGAGGCGGATCGATGCGGCCATAGAGAAAGTTTCAGACGGTTGACGTAGGTATTTGGAGATCGTAGATGGTGATCGAGGCCTGCAACTTTGGAGAGCGGCTGGTGTTGAGTAAGACTAGAGAGCAGCAGTTGAGCAACACAGTAAGTCGGGTTGCAAGAGGTATGAGGGCGGTTGTCGATTGAAGGGGTGCAGCTCATTGTTGATTGATCTTTGCCTGTGTTCGGCCGTGATTGCAAAAGTCGATGATACGTACTTTGGAGTACTGCGTTGTGGCCTCTATTAGGAGGGTTGAGCACCTTGGACGTCGCTCAGTAGAGCTTGGGAGCGTTTCAGGAACATAATTTCCTCTCAATGGATTTTTCTCTCACAAGGAAGGTCTCTCGCTACCTTTCTTTCTCTTCCCTTTCTTTCTCTCCCTATTTCTTTCTCACAGAAAACTCTCTCAGTGAGAGTATGCTCTCAAACGATAAGAAGACTAAGTGTATACACCTTTCTCTCTCACAAGAAGCTCTCAAATTGGAATTGAACGGAAATGGATGAGATTCATGGAAATCTCAGCGGAAATGAATTGTTATGAACATAAGTCTCTCTCTCCCTCACAAGAAACTATCACAAGCACTCAAGCAATGAAGGGAAGTATGGACGGAAATTTTTCAAATGGACGAAAATTCTATCACTAGAAGTGAATGGAACTCTCTATCTCTCTCAATCTCTCGACCTCTCTCTCAAAGATTGCAATGTCCTAGCGGAAGACAAGGGAGCTCTGATACTATGACAAAATATAAAGAGGGGATAGGAGAAGAGTGGAGATGAGGAGAGAGGGCACACCTAGAGAGCACACCACAAATGACTGACTAATTGTACAGTAGATTTAGTTGAAAATGTAGAACATATACAACCTCATTTAGGGTTAGGGTTAAAGCATCTAACCCTTTCCTTTATAGCACTCTATTATGCACATATGATCACATGATGGTGCTATGCACACATGATCACATGATGTTGAGCGTGAACTCTCAACACCATCACCTCCACCTCCACCTCCACCAGTCAAGGTAATCCCCATTTTTCCCTCTACCCCACCATCCCGCTTCTTCCCACTATCTCTCTGCTTCCCTCTATACCCCCACTTCCCTCGATCCTTCTTTCTCCCTCCACCCCACTATCCCCTTTTGGTAGCAGCGATAGTGTAACACTGACCAACCATTAGTGGCCATGAAGCCAAAGCGATGTCCGCCCACAGTGGTGTTCCTCCATGCACCACCCCATCATTGCATCTTGCAACATGACAATGGCGCTCGCCTCGCCCTCTGCTTCGGCGCCCGTGGTGGCACTCCACCCTCACCCATGCAGGTACCACCCCTTCATTGCATCTTGCGACAAAATAGTGGCACTCACCCTGCCCTTCGCCTTGGGTCTCGCCTGTGGTGACACTCCACCCTTAGTTGCCCATGCTCCACTTCTACCTCCTCACGCTCTACTCCCCCCTCCCTTCGCTACACTCCTATCTCCCTCCCTACACTCACTTGCCCCTCCTCTCAGCCACCACCACACCAAACCCTCCATCCTCTCAGCCAACCCCCCCTGCCCCTTTTTTAAAATAACCTAACCTAACCCACCCACTAACTATAATTAAGTTAGATAGGCTAGTTAGGTTAGCTTAACTAGAATTAGGTTAGGTTAACAATTAGGCTAGCGTCAGTTAGATTTGGCTAGCTTAGTTAAAGTCACTAGCCAGTTAGACTAACCAAACAATTCGATTAGTTAGACTAATTGGATAGTTAGACCAACTAGTAGTTAGACTAATTTTACCTAGTTTTGTTTAGTTAAATCTAAAGAGCATTCACACTCAAATTTAGAGGCCAAGATCCTCAAGAAAAGGCGTAATTTTGGCATTATTTTTACTCTCTATATCTCGCCCTTTTGGGACCCGAAGTGATCCCAGATTTTGCACGAAAACATCATGCTATGGGTATTTTTCTAGCACATAACACACCATTTTGGCATCCCTCACACTTGTTAGTTTGCGCTCTCATGTGGGCTAATTTTTGCAATAATTTACTCATAAATTGTGCTCATGACCTCCGATTAACGACCCGTTTTCATCGGCACATTGCCGCACTCACGGGGACAATCCTAGAAACAATTATAACATGATAGTCCCTAATACATTAACACACCTCTAATCCCCCTAACACACATACATCAACATCTAGACTTGAGGAGGACATACCCAATCAATCACTCGACAATTTTGCATGCAACTACACTTCAGCCAACGTCTAAGATCACGCTCTGTCCCGAATTACCCCCTTGCAAATGACCCGATACATTTGACTAATCCAATTCACAACATGGAAGATCGTCATCATGATGATAGTGACCTTGACCTAGAGAAGATGGGGACAATTATTTTCTCCATTGCAACAATTATGATCCAACAAGATTCCTCTAGCATTTTGATGCCGCACATCAAGCTAGAGGAGATCAATCAAAATGAAACCAAGGTAGCATGGTTCCCCATGCCCTTAATTGACGAAGCCTCTGAGTGGTACCTTGATCTCCTGGTGCAAGAACGAGACCCATGGGACCAACTCCAAACCTAATTCAAGAGGTGTTTCCAAACTAAAATCTGGCTCTCCAATTGAGCAAGCTCAAACAAGGTTGGAGGGAAGATGGACGCACGTACCTGGGCATTATGAAATGCCTAATTGCAAAGTGTAACCCACGTCTCGACAACAAGTACTTGTTCACAGCCTGGTTCATTGCAGGACTAATGAAGAAGATCCACAACGACATGAAACAGATTAGCAGCAACTATGAGACATTCAATGCTGCTCATGCGGCAACAATTGACATAGATGATGCAATGATAGATTTTGACTCTAACAGTGATGATGGAAGCTCAAGAAGAAATGATTGCAGGTCATTGAGCAAAAGTTGTGCATCTCTTAGGCAGCACCATACCCATGAAGAGAGAATGTCTGATGCCCACACTATATGGACAACCACATGGCCAATGAGTGCCCAATCGTAAGGAACAGACTCAACGCACGAGAAGTGGCTTAACCTCCAAGGATATGGTGAGCCATTGCAATGTTGCAGGCCATGATGTAAACACTTGCTTCTACAATAGAAGGGTTGTAAAACCCCGACCCCAATAGTACCAACATGCACCAATCCCAATCTATAGGTAGCCAACACTAGCACCCAATGCACAAGTGTCACGGCTCAATCTCACCCCAATAAGGCACAAATGCCTCAACTATTGAGAAGTCCCAATTCTTTGCAGTATCGTCAAGCCCCCAATCTTGCTGCAGTAATTCCAATGCAACAACTCCAACCTGATGAGCTAGAACCTCAATTTGAGTATGAACCAGAATACCCCATGTACTACATGGATGGTGCCAAAGGACTCATTCCGGTGTATGCCAATCAAATAAGACCAACAACATATCGAACACCTATCGTGTTTAAGATGCGGTGAAAACCATCAAATTGTTGAGTGCCCTCACAAAGGCAGCCCTAATACTTTCCAACCTGTGTGCAAAGATTCTAGAGTTGGCCATGCTTGTATGGATTTCCCACTCAGAGCAAAGCCTCAAATTGCTGAGTGTTTTGGATATGGTGAAAACCATCAAATTGCTTAGTGCCCTCACAAAGGTAGCTCTAATACTTTCCAACTTGTGTGCAGAGATTGTGGAGTTGGGCATGCTTGTATGGATTTCCCACTCAAAGAAAAGCCTCAACCACCCCATGAAAGCTGGATGTACTCCTTGGAATCATTGGCATAGAGAGCCAGAGTATGGCAACACCAAGCATTGCATCCCAACTGGTGCTAGTGATAACGCGGAAGCAGAAGAAAGAAGCATGACAAAAACTACTTTTAGCTCAAAAAACAAAAAATACAAAGGCCACACAAGCCTCATAGAACAAAGTGCCGCAACGCCAAGTACATCTACCCCTAGTGCTCTTAATGAAGCAAAGGAATTCTACCCCAACGCCGAAGTAGAGAGCTCGGCGGTATCAAGCCCTGAAGGAATGGGTAAGACATGAACATGAAAACTTCAAGGCAGACCAAAGAGAAACAGCTAAGGATAGGGAACCAACGTGCCGCACAACATCAATACGATGATTGAAGCCACCACCAACCCACCAAGAATAATGGAACTATATGCAACTCATCCCCAACTAGATGGAGCCAGCCTAGCTAGTTTAATCAGCTACCCTGTCACAATGCCAGTTGGAACCTTATTGAGAAATTCTCTAACCATGTGGGAAATTTTCAAACAAGAAATTTTAAGAATTAGGGTTTTGGGCCCTATTTAAAGTATTGCAATACAAAAGGGAAATTTTGAGTTATTGGAGATTAATTCTACGTTCTTAGCTAAAGGCTACAGCAAGTTTTTGTTTTTTAAGTTTATGTTAAAGCAAGTATTTTAAAGAAGTAGGGTTTCAAGCCCTATATAAAGGAATTGGGTATCATTTTCATTTCAGTGTTTTACGAGCTCTCCACTCCCACACCCTTTCCTACTTGCCCCTGATACCCCCATGCCATGCTTGCTCTTGCACCCTCTCCCTCTCTCTCTCCACCCCCATGGCCAGGACCAAGAAGAAGGCAAAGAAGTTGGGTGAGAGGGTGGCATTAGATGATGAGGACACACACAATGATCCCCCCCAATCTTTGCCCAACAAGTAAGCAATAGATTCTAGTGTGAAGGAAGCAGCTCCAAGATGAGGAGTCAGAGACTAAATAAGAAACCAACGAGGAGTTCCAATGATGGAGAAAAGGATGAAGCAAGCTCAATTGAACCAGCCATTCCATCGAGAGGATCAAGCACAAAAAGAGAGGCATCCAAATAATCATGCTCAGGAGTAAATGGAACATAGTCAAGTACCCCATAGAGCCTGAACTTGAACTAACGATTTAGTAAATGCTCCACTAGGGGTTGGAACACATGGGGAGGTACATCTTCCCCCTCCTTTCCAACTTTGGTTTGAACTCCCACACAACCCGAGGATGAATCGAGGAGCTCCAGCGTGAACACTTCTCTCTGCTTTGCAAGATCCTTCTAGCCTCTCATACCCCCCATAACCCACAAGCTTACCTCCAACAGAAGCCTACTACTGATCATATACGGCTTGAGGGAAGACCCTCAAACCAGTATCTCCAACAGAGGCACAAAAGAGGGAGAAGGAGAGGGACAGAGCAGCAACAAACAAAGGCATAGGAGAGGGAGAAGGAGAGGGACAGAGCAGCTCCAATAGAGGCACAAAATAGGGAGAAGGAGAGGGACAGAGCAACAGCAACAAAGGCATAGGAGAGCGAAAACGAGAGGGACAGATCAGCTCCAACAGAGGCACAGGAGAGGGAGAGGGGAGAGAGAGAGAGAGAGAGAGAGCTGCAGCCAACAGGCCAGAGCAAGAGGGAGTAGAGAAAGAGGGGGAAGAGGGAAAATGTGTGGGATTTGGTTCAAAGCATGTGTGTCGCATTCACCAATCGTTGTATGGCTTGAAGCAATCCCCATGACTCTGGTTTCAGTAGTTTAACACCTTCATGCTTCAAGATGGGTATTCTTGTCTCCTTTTAGAACCTAACATTTATATTCATCATACAACAAACACGTTTCTAATTCTTGCACTTTATGTAGATGATATTCCTCTCATTGGTTCATCAACCATAGTCATGTCGTCTTCCCCGTGGTTGCCTTGCTATGTGAGAAGCTCATGTTGGAGAAGGTATTGGAAGCCATTTATGTGCGGAGGCCATCGCTTGGAGTGTGGGTCGTTGAAGGCCTTTGCCTTGGTGCTGCTCCTTAGAGTGCTTGGTGGTAGGCAGCTGGTCGAGAGCTTTGGAGGCGTGCGTGCAAGCTGTTGGAGACTACAAGAGGCCATTGGTGGGTCACTGCACTGAGAAGGTGGGATGGTTGCTCATTTGTTTGGGTGGCTGTGGAGACTTTGCTAGCTGAGCCGATGAGCTAGGAGCAGTGGCTATGGAGTCGGCTATTGAATCGCTATAGAAGGCACATGAACCTTTAAACATTAGAGGCGTGTGCATTGTGGTCTACTAGGAGCTTGGACTAGCAAGATCTTTGGTGGCTATAAAGTTTGGCTGTGCAGGGAGGAGCCGCTATCATAGGAGCGGCGTGTCAGGTTGGTCGGTGCAGCAGATAGCAAGAGACCTTGTCATAGGAGACGGACAAAGAGCTGAATGCATGAGCTGCTTGTTGCTGCTGCTGGGTAGTCTGCAAAGCGCTAATCGTTGGAGAGGCTAGCGCTGCAGTCACGTAGCAGAATTTCCTGCTGGATATGCAGAACTGGATATGCAGAACGGAGGTGCACTATGTGGCCCTCATTTTGCTAGATTTGGTCATCAGCCGCTTTTGCAAGTGTAGAGCCCTACCTTAGCTGTTGCTTGGACAATTGTAGTTGTTGATGGAGCCTCCAAAGTCATGAGCTTTGCTTGCAAGAGCTGTAGATGGAGCTTGCTTTGGAGGTCTCCTTAGTTGTAGGAAGGTCGATAGTCGACAGCTAGGTTGATGAACCTTGTAGAAGGCTGCTGCCGTCGAAGGTGCTGTGAGAAGCTTCAAATAGTTGTAGAAGCTTAGGTTATTGAATAGAATAGGCTAATGCTTTGTGAACTCCTTCTTCCACAAAACTCCATCTGCCTTCATTATTGTCAATGAGCTCTAACTGGTAGACAATGTATAAGAGTACCTTAAAGTTCAAGTTTTGTTTTTATTCTCTCTTTTTACCCTCCCATTTCCACCACCCCGTGCCCCCTCCATCTCCACCACCCCCCCCCCTCCATCTCCACCACCCCCTCCCCCCACCCCCTCTCCCCTCCATCTCCACCACCCCCTCCCCCCTCCACCACCAACCGCTCCCCCTTTCGCTCTCTCTTTCTCTCTTTCTCTCTCTTTCCCTCCCCCTCTTTCTTTCTCTCTCGCTTTCCCTCCCCCTCTCTCTTTCTTTCTCTTTCTTTTTCTCTCTCTTTCCCTCCCCCTCTCTCTTTCTCTCTCTCTTTTTTTCTCTCTCCCCCCTCCCCTCTCTCTCTCTCTCTCTCTCTCTCTCTCTTTTCCTCCCCCTCTCTCTCCCTCTCCCTCTCTCTCTCTATCCCACCCCCCTACCCTCACCACAAACCCCCCCCAACCAACCCCCCTATCGAACCCCCCCGCAGTGCCCCGCAACATCGCCTCGCCTGCCTCGCCACTCACCCCCCATGCCCACCGCCCCGCCAGCCGCGCCCACGCTCTCCCTCTACCCCCTTCCCCTCCACCCTCCCCCCTCGCCCCCGCTCCTCTCCCCTGTGCCCCCCCTATGCCCCATCCCCTCTCTCCTTCCCTCCCCTACGATCCCCTATGCCCCCGTCCCCTCTCCCCTCCCCTCCCCTGCGCCCCCCCTCTGCCCCCATCCCCTCTCCCCTCCCCTCCCTTGTGCCCACCCCTTTCCCCCCGCCCCACTCCCTTCAACCTTCCCTTGCACCTCCCTGCTCGGGAAACCCCCCGCCCCCCTCGTAGCGCTGCCGATGGGGAACCCCCCCCACACACAGTTTTGAAAAAAAAAAACACTGTCTCTTACATATTTGCGATACTCAATCTTGACGCTAATATTCTCGACGATTCCAATCTCGACGCACAAGAAAGGACCTGTTTCCTCGGATTATAACTCTTTGGGGAAGGAAGCGCGCCGCCTCGGATTATATGTCAGTCTCTTACATATTTGTAATACTCAATCTCGACGCTAATATTCTCGACGATTCCAATCTCGATGCACGGGAAAGGACCCGTTCCCTCGGATTATAACTCTTTGGGAAAGGAAGCGCGCCGCCTTCTCGTCCACACTATGTGTGGTTATATAACGTATACGAGTTCTGAACCCATGCTTTGCATGGGCAAAGATGCATGACCATCCTCAACCACTCCCCATCTAAAGGTGGATCTTTGATTCTTAAGTTGCTAATCAATTCACCTTGCATATACCTAGATGAATCCAAGAACATTCCCAAACTCATCCTCTAAAAACACAACATAGCGCAGTTTCAATCTCACGATAGTCACCCATAAGATTGAAAACCATAAACTCCATCACGCATAGCAGGGACCAGCTACTATGAAATCCCCACCGACGTCATCAGTGCCCAACAGTGGATGTAGACCATAGTATAAAAGTATGCTCTCATACATACAAATCCACACACCCACACATACTTGAGTATTCATTTATACAAAGTCTTTGTACTGAGTTTCTGTTAACACTCCGGAGGTGAAAGGCAAACTCAACCATGACAAAGGCTAGCACTAAAGGAGAAGGCTAATCAAAAAGTAGTCCAAATCTCTTCATTCAAGCTACAACTGCTTGTGAAGTCTAAACAATTTCATTTTAGTCTCTCCCAAACAAGCATCTAAATCTAAATCTAGCTAATAAGACAACGTACCATTTAAGATAGAAAGAATTATCACAATACCAACAGGTCGCAACTTGGGCAAAAACTTCACAAGGTGAAATTTGCATGTCCGCTAATACAACAGAAGCATATACTTAGATGAATCCAAGAACATTCCCAAACTCATCCTCTTAAACAACATAGTGCGATAGTCACTCATAAGATTGAAAGCCATGAACTCCATCACCTTGCATACTTGGATTGGATTTTAAAATTTTGGCTAAGTCTTAACCCATGGCTAAGTCACAACATTTTCAATTCACCTTGCATACTTGGATTGGAAGTTAAATTTTTGACTAAGTTTGAACCCAAGGCTCTGAGACCTTCCATCTCCTCCTTTCATTCCATTAATCTTCCATCTCCTCCATTCATTGACCTTTTATCTCCCCCTTGCCCTAAAGCTACCTCTTGTCTTTCCACCTCCTTCCCTCTCCAAGCCTCCATCCAAGAGCTCTTTCTTTGTAACACATGGCAAGCTCTTCTCCTCCAAGTTGACGTGTCTCCTCTCTTTTTTTTTTTTAATGTCCACAGCTAATAGGTTAAAGATATATATATATGTGTTTTGAATTTCACCTTGTTGGTTGAATTTTGCCTTTGAAATTTCTAAATTCTTTTTCATTTTTGTGTTGAGATACTCGCAAGAAGGAAACGCTTACACACATAATTTGCTCAGACCCACTATTGCCTTCTTAGACCCACTATTGCCTTCTTAGTTTGGAGTCAAGCATTCTCCTTTCTTCGATTTTCTTCCATTCCTTGAGCCATGTGTAACGAATATGAGCCCCTAGATTGATTTTAGGCCTTACAAATACGAGCCCTTAGATTGATTTTAGCTGTTAAATTGATTTTAATATATCAATCATGAAGGTTTTATTCAAATAGTGTAAGAACTCATGGTAAAAGCATATCTCTGCTTTTTAAATGCAAAAAGGCAAAAGGCATTCAATTCCTTGATATTCTGAACTTACTTTTTTCATTTTAATTAAAAATCATTTATAAATCTCATAATTCATTCCACCTTTTCCCTTAGGCGACCTACCAGTTGACCATTGGGCTTTCAAAATTCGTTTGAGTAAATTACTGCGCACTTGGTAAGATAGAAAACCATGCTTGAATGGGCTGTTATGATTATGATGTCCGTGCTTGAATGGGCTGTTATGATTATGATGTCTAACATTAACATTCCTGTTTAATCTGGAGGCTTGGCTAGGCCGAAAAGCACATTTATTCCACAATTTGAAAAAGGTTTCTACAATCTCAAACAATTGACACACGATATGAGAGGAAAAGGCCAAATAGATTGCGGTAAAACCTCCAATTACAAATTTCCTCTAGTTTCCATCATCATCAGATCAAGTAGATAGTAAAACTCGACTAGATTACTTGCCTTATCACGAGCACACGGCAGTGTAAGGTCATCGCTGTCTTTGCCTCCAAATTCTATTCACTGGCTTGTTTTCAGAGTCCGATTGAATCAGGAGAATGAATTTATTGGGATGACTTCAAGAAAGATTGGTTTGTATACAGTCTAGCATTTTAAGAGTGATGCCAGGTGTATAGATACTGGGTTGTTCTGAGGCTCCCCACACTATAAATTACCAGTCCTTCCGAATCTCAAATAAGTAGTCCGCCTCCAAAAAACATCGACCATCATCATCTACAAACTGCAAGCACGCAGTAGTTAAATATATATATTGAAAACCAAACAGGACAGGTATTTTCAGAATGTGAAGGTCACACAAACCTTAGTTTTAGCTGAGTATACTCCCCGGGCCACCACTCCAGAAGGAGTCGTTTCATCATCCAGAATGTGCACGTAAAGTTCTTTTCGAGGACTAAAAGTCCCCAACATCACACGGGTTTGGTCAACTGGAAAATAGGATGACTCAGATGAACGAAGAAGAATAAACTTTCATAAAATAGGATGACTTAGATGAACGAAGAAGAATAAACTTTCATAATTCATGAATACAATAGCTCATGCAAAACTGTGAAATCTGAGCAGTTCATGAAAGACTTCAAAGATGAAGAATATTCAACCTAGGACGATGTAAAAATAATTGGTCTTCATTGATCCAACAGTTGCACTTCCATCATGTTTGTTCATAACTCTCAATCTCACCTTGAATACCACCTTTCCAGACTGTATTCATGTATGTGAGACCTGAAACAATATTGTGCCGCACTAAAAATGCGAACTTCAGGTTGTAGCTGCTGCCCTCCTTCAACGAAAAGGTAACTTTCCCTTCTGTGGAGGGCAGAGGTAGAGCAATGTTCAAGTCCGCCCTACCCTTGGCAAGGATGCTCAAGCTAACCACCTCCACTTCTGGATCCAACCTCTCTGAAATGGTGGCAAACACGTGAATGCTGACCCATACTTAAGCTAGTTAGCTCATTAAAACGTTGAATGTTGAGGATGATCAACAGGTCTCTTTAAATACCTTCATTCTGATCAAGATGGACACTACCTAGGAGCTGCTCCTTCCACCTCTGCAGACTCTCATCCTCCTATGAGAAGACAAAAATAGAAGCATTCGTTATATCAGGGTTGCAGAGTTACCGTTCCAGAATCATGATGTGTTAAATTATAAGAACAGACCACTCCCACGGCACACCAGCATACCAGACAAAAGGCCATGAAACCCAAAAAATACCATCTACTATCCAGGATAGCTTTATATAAATATTGAAGGCATGCCATCCAAATTATTAGACTTGCAAGGTGTGAAAGATGTTCGAAGCATGGTCCACAATGCGGAAGGATCACAAAAAAATAAAGCGTAGCTAAGTATCAATAATTTCCAGACTTTTCCCCGGCCCACAGACATCTGTCTAGAGGGCTGCCAAACAACCAGCAGTAAAGAAGCATATCTACATTAGCAGGCGTCTACTTATAGGCAGTAAAAAGGTCAGCATTTATAGGCAGCATGCTGGTCAGCTTTCTCCTAGATCTCATCAGCCAGATCTCATGACGCACTCAGTCTGCCAGGTCTTGCAATCAGAGAAATCCAAAGAGACACCCGTCCAGTCCAGGAGGGGAGCAGCCTAGAAAATTGCACCCACTGCCTTTTTATCTCCATCCATGTTACAAATGAGTGATGATTACAAATGGGAACACATATGCATGTGAAAGAGAACTTTATAGCTTACAAGCCACCCTAATCCAACATTGATGCAAGTGAACAAAATTGTATTATGCCTACCCCATGGATACATTTGTTGATGGTTTGTAGCATTCCCACCAGATCAGGTGGATAGTAGTCCAAGAACCATGTCGAAGGCTGGCCGATTAGCTGAGGAAGTAGAGCAGATACATGCCCAACTTGCTAGGGACCTGAGACTGAGGATAGATGTGCCCCCTGTCCTCATCTATGCTTTGAAAAAGTGAAGCATTACTAACATGGTCCCAAATTTAAAGTCCTATTTGATTATGGAAGTATCAAAAGGATTTGTAACCAACCAAATCTTAAGAGAAGAAAAGCTTGATGGGCTGCAGGACATTGATTTCCGGCTGAGGTAATCAAAAGCGAAACATGGCATGTTAAAGGATTCCCTTAGCCAATTGAACAAATTAATACAGTTTTACTCAATTCCAAAATGACTTCTAAAATTCTTATTTTGAAATTGAGTCTACTTTATTCCATGGAAATCATTCCTATTTTTCTCATTTATTTATTATTTGTGTACATGCTTATTGATCACACTAAGCCAATGCGTTGGAGTTCTCAATCGCAAAAAATCTCTTTACATGGTTTTTACCATGAGGTTACACCATCCAGCAATGGTGGCGGCATCAGGACGGTAGCCACAATTGATGCGTTCTACAATGCTCATCACAATAGGTGAAGGGATGTTGGGAAGCTAGTATATGATGTGAAATTCACATTGAGTGGGATTATTTCAGCCCGTAGGGCTTGTTCAATTTTACTCCACCTTATATTAGATTATCAACATGTTGTACGAGAATGTGATGCTTTGCATATCCACAGGGTTTACATATCTACAAGGTGCTTTACACACTTTGGTTAGTTTTTGATACCGCCTTGGAGGTGAGCCTTCGGTGTGTTAGGCCATGATGCTTGGTTAATGTGACCACAATGAGATTACTTGGCATTTTCCCATAAGGTAAACGTAATCTTTGGGACAACTTATCTTTTTAGTGTTATCTGAGATTCTAAAGAAAATCCTTGATCACATGTCTTTTTTAGGCCCAATGTCTAATTAATTGTGTGCATGGGTAGAGAGAACATGGAGCACAGATTTTAAAGAAAGAATATTTTTTGAATAGGAGCCTGCTCACCTACCCATGGCACACACATGATCTTTCAGATGCAGTATAGCTGTTCGTAGCACATCCTGTACCTTTTTGCATGCACTTTGTGCTCCACTTAAACTTAATGTGTTGGGCGGTGTTGCAAGTCCTGTATTTTGGGGAGGAAATAGGCCAATGAGCATTTCAGCTGCATTCTTTACTCTAATTAGGGCATTTAAAACTCATTAACTTTTATGTATCATGAGATGGTTCTAAAATACAACTACCGGTTCATGTGTTTTTCAAATGGGGCTAGTTGAACCTTGTCTCCAACTTAAAGACCATCTCATCCAAGGTCTCCTAGCTCGAAGGCCAAAAGAAGGCTAAGGGGCTCAGCCATCTCCACCTCCCTAGCATGATTATATAAGAAGTGCACCTTCATTTTCCTCAATTACAAGTTCATGAAAATGAATCAAGAGAATCAAGAGGAGGCCCAAGCATCCTTGGGGGAGCCTAGGTATGGGAACCTTGTCCACTTGCACCGTAAGAGAATCAAGAGGAGGGCACAAGCATCCTTTGGGGGAGCCTAGCCTAGAGCAAAAAGACATTCAAACTAACATTCTTTTTTATAAGATACCAGGCCCTACAAACGAACAACCCTAACGATTATAAAATAACTCATCTGATGCGGAGTCCAGCCCATGCACTAGCTCCCAACATCCTATCGCTAGTACACTGTATAAAGTGTCAACCATGGCTACCCTCTCGAAAGGTGCCACTACCATAGTAGGATTGTGTAGTCTCATGGTCTATAAACATGGAAAAGAATGAACTCATGGTGTATGAACCATGGCAAGTAAGAACTCATGATGTATAAACCATTAAAAGTGATATCATTTAAGCATTTTTGGGATTTTGTATCTTGGGACCCGTAGTTTTCCGTTTGGTGGGGGAAAAGGCCTTTGTTTTGTTGAGATATATTTTTTGAGACTTTTAATTAACAAAGATAATAGCATTGTCTCTAAACCCCATGGCTCTAAGCCTTGATGTGCTCGTTCATTTTTCAGGTTAGTTGTTGGGACTACAGATTTGTCCACAGTGCTTTGACAAATAGCTTTGGCCCAAAGTCAAAGTGCAAAGCTTTATCTACGTGATGAGAAATTGGTAAAGAATTTCCTATAGCATTTAAGATTTTGCACCTCCAATTTCTCGCTTATAAGAAACATTATAAAGTATAGTTGGACCTTCCTGGGAACCAAACAACCTTTATTAGCAAGAACACAAATTGAGTTGTGGAGGAAACTGTTGTTAAAAGTCAGCGCACACTTGCTTAACTTAAAATGGGGAAGGCAACGCCCATCACAAAACATACTGTGACATCCCAAAGGAAATTGAAGGTAATTGGTGGCTGGCTATCACATCACCACATGTGGCAGACAGGGCTTGTGGATACTCCCATTGACAAAACCTGGCAGATTACTTAGATGGCATATATAATACCTTGTGGGTGCTAGGACATTCAATCCCTAACCCTGTTTAGGGGACTGGAGGCTGGCAACCAGAGGATTGGAAACCCAATATATGACCCAGCTCATATGGCAGACATATGGCACATTTTCATTTTATCAGGGCTGGGGTATCCAGTGGATGGGGCAAACCAATGGTGGTCAAAGGTACCAGTCCACAAGTCAACACCTTGCAGCCTGTAGGTGCATTGATTGCCATTATAGCAGTGATGCACCATGGCGGAATCTTGATGTTGGTATGTTGTTGAAGGCTGATGTCCATGTTGCTGTAGCAGGTTGCCAGCAGTTTGCTTACTGGCTGGTGCGCAGCTAATAGATCCTTGTATATGGCCCATATGCCAGGGCAGCCATATCTCTTATGGCAGTGGGTGCATTGGAAAGGGAGCGACACTGGATCTCCTCTCATGATTGGCTAGACGATGGGGTGTGTTTCAGAGGCAGTGGCCTCCACTTCCTATGGGTCTGGACCCTATGGCCAAAATACCTTGAAATTTGTTGAAAGAGAAGGAAATAGTGGCTACCTGTCACCCTACCAATATGCAGCACGTTTACCACCAAGACAAATGTGGTTAATTATATGGATCGCTCATGAGTGCTAGGACCTTTCATCCCATCGATAGGGTGGCTAGGTCCCCAGTACTCACACAAGGCACACAATCCCTTCATACAGCAGTCAAATCTATCAATTCAAAGTATGTCCCAAGGCTGCATTCACAAGTGAGCAGGAACTCAATTTCCAGTAACATATTTGAAATTCCTCAAACAACCTAACAAGAAAAGGGGGATGCAGCAACTCAATAATGCTCTTCAAGCATCATGGAAACAAAAAACTGTAGAACAATGTAGATTGTGAGCATTTTTGAGTGGCTACATTATAGACATCTCTATTAGCACGTTCACTGGAAGGTCAAAAATCACTGCAAACAGGCAGGCAGACTTTTGGGATAATTCTGTACTCTTTGTACGTAAAGTAGGCAACCTCCATATTCAGAGCATTCCGGGCTGCATTCATAGCTGAGCATGAACTCAATTTGCTGTGAAATATTTGGAATTACAAGCAAACAAGAAACAGGGAATGCACAATGCTTTTCAAGCATTGTGGAGACAAAAAGCAATGTAGAACAATGTCTAAAAAATGGAAGATTAGAAATTAATGTACATTGTGGGCTACACGATAGACATCCTTAGAAGCACATTCATTGGAAGGCCAAGAATCAATGCAAACAGGCATTCTTCAATATTAAAACCAGGTAAAAGCTTGTGCAAGCGCTGGGTCATAAACGGATGACGCTGCTCCCTTCTTCTCTGCCTTCCCTCTGTTCCTGCTTCTATGATATAGTGAGTTTCAAGCAATACACAGCCCGCTTGCTTTCCTGCCTCATGCTTCTTGCATTCCGTGCAGTCCACATGTGGGTAGCTCCAGCTTGGATTAAGACATGTACAGCTGCTGCATTGTCTAATTCCACAAGCTGAAACCTCTAATGGGCGCCAGGGCATGTGCTGCATGGAGATCTTCCACTGCCCCACCCGCCCCAAACAACCCCCCACCCCCCGGGAGACCTTTCCAGCTTCCAGCCTGGAGATTCCATAGCACTCATGCCCTGCCTCAACAAGACTCGTCAGTTCTCTCAGGTAAGCTGCATCTTCTTTCTTCTTCTTGTATATTCACGCCCTTCCTTTCCCCCTTGTCTCCCTGTTCTTTTCATATGTAAATCCAACTTTGAATGCTGCGAGGCCTGTCATTTCCTCATTTATCTTGCAGATCGCTTATTCAAGCCCTTCGTTACTGGAGGATGTGCTTGCAACAGTTTGCTTCAGTCTGTATGGCCCGCAGCTCCTCTTAATCGTAGGGGGACAGTGGGAAGAACAAGAAATGTTGGAAACAACAGAACATAGGAAGACGATCGCAATATACCACCTACTAAAAATTTCAGGACCATACCAACGAAGTACCTTGGACCGCGGTGCAAAAAGTCACAGAAGCCAGGCTAACAAAGCTCGAATGAGCTAGCCTAAGCCACATTGACAACCTCAGAAATAACAACAAAAATTTGTGACTTACACGTAGGATCAACAGCCCTTGAAGTACACGTTAACGACATATCCAGTCTCTCGACTATTCAAAAATAGCATTAGAACAAGCAGCTTATCGAGCTGCTATCACGCTTTTAACCCACCGTCGTGACTCGTCCAAAACAGTGCTGGTACCATTATCTGCGGCACTTGTTAGACACATGTAGCTCCACATAAATGAAAGAAAACAGCAAATTTCAAAACATCTCATTAGATCCTCGCGAGTCGCGATCCTGATAGGAGCCAGTACGATAAGTCTGCGATCCACGAATACGAACAAGACACGCAACAAGAGACAATGCATCGGAAGGTTCGACTACCCAATCTGAACACATTCATCGAGAAGCAGTCGTAGCGCCGGAACATACCTTGTCTAGTTCCAGCTGCTTCTTCAGCGGAATGAGCGGGCTAGGGACAAACGGCTGCTGGGCGACTGGAGGGTCGAGCTCGTCGCCATCGGAGTCGCCGACAGAGATATTGCTGACTTGTTTACGGAGCAAAGAGGAACCAGAAGGAGAAAGGAAAGCGTCGGCAGGGTCGTGGGGAGTGTGGGAGGAGTCGTCCATTGATACGATGAAGAAGGTGGGTGGTGAAAGATCAAAGAGAGGAAGAAGGAGAGGGAAGATGGTGAGGAGAAATGAGAGGAAGATCGATGAGGTGAGGTTGGGAAGCCATAGCCATAGCCAGAAGCTTGAGAAGCTCTCTCAGAGGTGCAGTTCGGACGCCATAGCCAGAAAGCTTCAGTAGCTCTCACAGAGTACTTGTATAGTTCACAGTGCCACAGTCGTGATTAAAGCCCCTTAATCCACCCCCCTTAATCTCCTACCTAGTAGAATAACCTTTCGTCAGCTTCTTCATTAAACCCCATTACTCCCCCAGGACATTCCCTGCTATTTCTGGGAATTCTGCAATTTTACATCATCGAAACATGTTGAACGTTGTCTTCCGGAACGTGGGAACGCCCTCTTAGTATCATAACCACCCACCCAATTAAAGCTTGCATTTGTTCACACGCACCCTAGATATTCGGGTGTGCCAAAAATGGCACCCATCCGCCATCGCTCGGGCCGCACCCAGTCACCCCCAAGTGACCACTTAGAAGCCTCAAGGAACGCAGAAGTGCGAGAGGGATTTTTTTTTTGAAAAAAGGGTATTGAATTGTATGCAAAAGGGTACATCCGGTCATATATAAGGCATAATTAAACCCCTTTTGTTGAACACACTCAGTTTTACATACTAAATGCCCCGAGTTGGAAGCTTATAGTGTAGCATTCATCAAAGTTTCTCTCACAGTGCCTCCACCCCACATCGACCACCTACACTCAAGGCCGGCTCCAACTTGAAGGTAAGAAGAATTGCCTATATCCATAGTGCATCATATGGTCAAAGTGAATCTCTACCTATTAACAACTATGACATTGTACTTGTAACTACTAATGGTAGTGAGGGTGATAGAAATAGACTCAAATTAATCATGGTAGCATAATAATGTCAACTATCCTAGTAATCCCAATAGTCATTATACTAGTGGTGGTACTAGTGCTATGGTAGCAATGATAATAATGGTAGCACTAGGCTTAGTGGTGGTGGCAATCATGGTGTCCTAGGTAGTGATAGCAGCCATAGTACTTTTCTTTTAAGGACTCTTTATGGTAGAAGGGGTAGATGCGATGTGATACTGGTAATAGTAGTAATGGTGATAGTAGTAGGTTGTATTGTGATAGTGGTAATAGTATCTTGTGAAGTAGTAATGGTGATAGTAGTAGGTTGTATTGTGATAGTGGTAATAGTATCTTGTGATACTGGTAATACTAGTAATGGTAATAATAGTAGGCAGTAGCGTGATAGTCATGTGATAGTGGTAATAGAAGTACTAGTGGTAGTAATGGCAATAGAAGTAACGTGAATGAGACACCATGATCTAAACCTAGTAACAACATACATGTGGGAGCCCATAAATTCATAGAAGTGAAATGAAAATAGAAGACCATGATAGAAAACCGTAAGTATCAACATCCATATGTGAGGCCATAAATTTATGATAGTATCCACGTTTCCCACTTAGTGAATCACCTCCTTCATAATAACCATGAATACATGACATACCTAGACCATAATCATCAATCTGTGCCATACCTTGTACTGGTGTCAAAAGCCTTGCTCTCTTAAAAGAAGAGGCATGCCATCAAGGAGTCCTATAAGAACATGTTTGGAACTCTCATATTGTAAATCTATTGCTTATCTCTTATAGGTAGTGCGCATGATGCCCTTGAAGTGTTGCTATTTGCTAAGGAAATGGTGCAGCCATTTGTGCCTTGAAAATGGAAGCTATGTCTCATAGCTTCAAAGTGTAGGTTAGAAAGCATCATGCACATTTGCTACCTTGTGCACAATCTATATTGCACATTTTAGAACTTTGAATAGCTTGGCAACTTATCAAAAGGCTACAAGTAGTTCCTTGCTCGAACCATTACACAAGATCTAGGGAGCCTTAAAGCAACTATAAGAGTGCCATAACAACTAGCTCCATGTATAGCAAGTGAACAAAAAGGCAAAAAACTTCAAGCATGGTTGAATGCCCATATTTTTATGCATGTGCGCTGGCTCTTAGGGAGCCTATTCATGTATCATGGATGCAAGGGTGGTGGCAAGCCAAACAACTAACAAAGCCCAACACAATATAATTCATGTGGGACAATGACAATGCACATGAGTGAGTGAGCTAATCAAGCATACAAAGCTTTGCATGGTGCTTCAAATGCCTACAAGTTTCAATTGCAAGTCCCAAGCATCCATCTTTTGATCATAAAGTTCTTATTTGGATGACTTTTAATGGGATGATTTTGGTCTAGCATCCATTCTTTTTAATGGAATGCAAGTCTCTAGCTTTCCACCTTTTGAGCATAAAGTTCTTACTTGGATGACTTTTAATGGGATGCTTTTGGCCTATCATCCATTACTTTTAAACTGGACCACTTTCCTTGGTTGCTTTACAAATGATTTGGTAAAGTTATCAATTGGAGAGAGGTGTACAAATAGCATAATTGATACCACAATTTACAACAAAACCATATTATTCATCCCTCCCCATCTATCCTTTCATATCTTGATATGGCAAATACTTCACAGAGTCCCAAATATTTGAACGCATTTTCTTAGAGAGCCATACTATACTTTTATGGCCAAAAGAGCTAGGAGTACTGAGATGATAGGACAATAACAATAATCCAAGGAATAATATAATAAGAACTAAGATGTCCTAGCAATAATTACTCAGGGACTACTAAGTTGTCCTAGCACAATAAGTATTTGATGAAACTATTGGGTTCATTCAAAAGCTTCATTATGAAGGCTTTCATACACATAGGCTAGTCTTTTAGACTTGGACAAGTAAAGTTTGTTAGACTATTATTATGCAGTTTGTAAAAACATGGAGTGATTGCGTAAGGCTCATTCTTATGAGAAACAATATAAGGTTTATGTAAGAAATTGAGTAACATGACATTGTCTTTGAGCAAAAATAAGCCCATGATTGGTGGGAGGTAATTTCTTGGGGAATGGTCAAAAAAAGTCCTTAGAGATTTGGGAATATAAAACATGCACACTTTTAACTTGCTTTGTCTTCGCAATTTCTTTCATTATGTGAGGAAAATTGGTTTAAAATTGGGAGTGTTACATATAAAATTTTCCTAGGAGGACATGAATTTTTCTCTTCTCCCAAGAATGTTCCATTTGACACTTATGTATATCCCTATGGAACCCACCAAAGTAACTAAAAATGTCTATATTTCATGGAAGAAAGTGTTACGAAATTGTATTTTCGATATTTGTTGCTATGGAAATTATTTTATTTTAATCAAGTATGACTATGGCAAAGTATTCCGTTGGAGCTCATCGGACGCGGCGGGGGTCCTAGTGAATGCTTTGTGGGGTTTAGTTGGGAATGCCTAACTACCTGTGTTTTGCCAGGCTAGATGGTTAGTATTGTGGGTGATTCCATGTTAATACTAATGCTAGTGTTACTGGTGTTATTGCAATTGGTCGCAAGGTGTGTATTTTGATGTCTATATATCGAGCATACAATTATGTTGGGATTAGTTGGTGTGTTGATTCATCAATTGATTGTTAACAACTAACACAATTGGTGGCTTGAGTACGGATGATGAGTTGGATAATGAGGAATGGAGATGGTAAAGGTGATTTGATTGATCAAAGTATTGAATGGTTGCCAAAGGCCATGGGCCATATTGCAAAGTAATCAATAGTAAGCCATGGGCTAATTTATTTTCTTAAGGGCATATTAAGCCCTGTGAGATTTTGAGCTCGTGGAGCTATGTTAAGCAATCCCTCTAATTGCGGACAAGGGATGCTTTTGGCACCATCTAGGGGGGCAGATTGGATCCTTGAAGTGTCACACTCTCTTTCTCTTCTCTCCCCCACTTGTTTCCTTGTTCCTCTAGTCTAATTGTAGGAGGCAAGCGACATGATTTTCTCCAATTTGATGACACAATAGTTCTCAGAATGTTCTTCCTGATCGTTTTGACTACTTGATCGCTTGGTTTTGAGTTCATATGCAAAATTTATCAAAGATGCTTTGAAAATCAATGCTACAATTTTGATTGACAAAAACGGCCCATGTTGCCTTGTTCAAAGCGTATGCGCCTATTCTTTTGAGTGGTTGGATCACTATATTTCGACTTGAGATAAGAAATTTATGGTGGTTTCTTTTCACTGCCTATTGTCAATGAATTGGTAGGAGCAGTCTTTGGATACGAAGATGAACAACCACGACCAGGCAGACATGACTTAATCTTAGGGCATGAGGACAAAAAGATTCATATTCTTATAGTTCGAAGTAATAGGAGCATCATGTGATTTCAAGAATGGAAGTCGTATGAAATCGCAACAAAAGTGATGTTGCTCTCCTAAGCGAAAGACCATGGCTATTTAATTTGGAAGAAAGCAATAGGACTAAATCAAGAATCGAGAGCTACAGATGAAACAAGGACAAATAGATGCATGTTATTGCTTCTTCGATAACAATCGAAATTTTTTCTTATCATCTTAGTAGACACAATCAAGCATACAAGCATTGTGACGAGACAACCAAGGCATCTCTAGATACATCTCTTATCCTTCTTCTTTCTTCTTACTTAATTGTGTTTCTTAAGTTGCATATGATGAGGTCAGTATGAAAGAGAGGCTCTGTGAGGAATATCTTTTGAACCACAAATTTATCAGACCGACGAACAAAAGAATATTGATTGGGGCTCAACCAAGCAAGCAAAGATTTAGAAGGAAAATGGAGATACGCATCTATTTCCATATTTTTGTTTTCCCATATTTTCATTTTTCTTACTCTCATAGAAGTACTCATATAGAGACAATAAAGAATGGTATGGCGATGGAAGGGTCTAAAGAAGAGTGATAGATCATGTTAAAATATCATGAAAAGGAGAATAAAATATGATAGCCTATATAGGATCTAGTATAAACTAGGTGAGCTAAGAGTTTTTTATAATTAAATAATCATGATTATGTGCATTGATAAGGATGAGAAGACATATATATGTGGTATGTATGAAATGAATGTATATCATGATCTCCTTGTCTTGGCTAGTCTTCTTCTTGCATTTTCCCTTCAACTTTCTTGAATGTCTTCAAATTGGTAAGTATGAAATAAGAAATACAATTACTTAGAGGGCTTGTATCCTCATAGCTTTCTTGAGTAGATGCCAATCCTAGCTTAATTGAAAAAAGTTTTATTATTGTGTGATACATATGGAATGCTTCGATAAAGTGTTCTACTAAAGTGAACTCAATTGGAGAAATTTAAAGAGACAAAAAATCATATGACATTTTTGCTAAGCAAGAGGGAAGGCATGATTGTTCGCTAACAAGATTTTTGCTCACATAATTTCTTTACAAAATTGCTTCTATAGATAATAAAAAATAATTCATATGTCAGATAATACCTTCTATGTATTTTCTAGCAGTTGAAGAAAATATATATTGGATCATTACTAGCTACCAAGTTAAATAAGAAACATTGATGTGTGATTAGACAATGATGTACACATACCCTTCTGCTGATCACAGGATAGTACATGTCACTTATTGCTACTCGCATCATCAGTAAAAAGAATTATGAGCCTTTTTATTTATTTTTATTTCTTAATATCAGACTGGTATGGGATGGTATAGATATTGAGGAATATGACAAATATAATGCTTGGACTTGCACCAAAATAACATAAGCAATGAATGGATGTGGTATAGTACTTTCTCTTGGTACAAGATAAGAAGAAAAATAATCTTTCATAAGTTTTAAATTGGCTAAATTCATTTTCACTTGGTTAATGAGAGCTTAAGATCTCTTAAAGAAATTTTTTGACCATGATGATACTTGATGAATATCCAAGGGAGTACTCTTCACATCTCTACTCGTTGACTCAAAAAGTCAAATACACAACTGAGGTCAATTACAATCCAAGCAAGAGGGATGTTACGGAATTGTATTTCCGATATTTCTTGCTATGGAAATTTTTTTATTTTAGTCAAGTGTGGCAATGGCAAAGTATTCCATAGGAGCGCACGACAAGGTGGGGGCCCTAGTGGATGCTTTGTGGGGTTTAGTTAGGGATGCCTAACTACCTGTATTTTGCCAGGCTAGATGGTTAGTATTGTGGGTGATTTTATGCTAATACTCATATCGCTAGTGCTATTGGTGTTATTGCAATTGGTCGCAAGGTGTGTATTTTGAAGTCTATATATCAAGCGTACAATTGTGTTGGGACTAGTTGGTGTGATGATTTATTAATTCATTGTAAAAACTAACACAATTGGTGTCTTGAATACGGATGATGAGTTGGATAACAAGGAACGGAGATGGTAAAGGTGATTTGGATTGATCAAAGTATCGAATGGTTGCCAAAGGCCATGGGCCATATTGCAAAGTAATGAATAGTAAGCCATGGTCTGATTTATTTTATTAATTGAAGATGAGGGCATATTAGGCCTTGTGGTATTTTGAGCTCGTGGAGCTATGTTGAGCAATCCCTCTAATTGTGGACAAGGGATGCTTTTAGATGTACTAGTATTGGCTTTTTTCTTTTTGGAATTACAATTATAAATACTCTAGATGGGAAGCAAGAGCCACCATCTAGGGGGGGCAGATTGGACCCCATGAAGTGTCACTCTCTCTTCCTCTTCTCTCCCCCACTTGTTTCCTTGTTCTTGGTTTCTATGGTTTTGGTAAATCATGAATTTATGATCATGTTTAATTTTAATTTTCGTAACAAAAAGCAAGTTATGATGCTTATTGATTATGGACTGATTTGTGTCAGAACTTATTACTAATAGAGAACTTTCTACGCTTGTTATCAAGAATCAAGTTCATAAAGTGAGAGTGTATTTTACAAAATCTAGATGGAATATGCTTGTTTAAGGGGCTAGATTAAATCTTAGGACAAATTGAGTATTTCTAAGTGTTATCATTGCTTGCAATATAAATTGTGGCTACAACAACAAATACTTATGGGTTGCTTAGAAATATGGTCATTGATACAAGATTCAATTATTGATGCATATATGTATTATATTTTGTTTTGCATGTCAATTGCTTTTTAAATCTTGGAATTAAATATAAAAGGTTTGTTTTGCTAAAAGGAATTCCAGCTTATTATGCATACATATGTTTCCAAAGGATATTTTCTTTTGGTACACATCCTGTGTTTTGGTACGCATCTTTATTATGCGTACATATATTTCCAAAGAATATATTCTCTTGGGACATATCTTTTGTCTTGGTACACATCCTTCCCCTCCCAAGAAAAATATAGTGATTTTCATTAGAGGGATGGTTAGTCTCCAAAAAAACCGAACCAATACAAAGGGGAAACCACCCTGGAAAAGCACTACGTGTAGCCAATAGAGATCTAGCTAACCTATCCAAAGCTAATGGACTATTTATGCTACTTGCCCACTTGGTAGCACATTGGATTTGCTCAGTGCCCAACCAAAGTCATAGGTTTGCGACTCCATGGCGCTCACCCTAAAGCTAGCCTCTACTCAACCACCAAATGCACAACGATTTCGAAGTTCCCAAGTTGCTAACAAAATTGACGCACAAATAAATGGCCAACACACCCCCAACATCGAGGGGAAGCATTTGGTGTCTTCCAACAAAGTAGCTCACTAATTCCTCTCAATTCCGATGCCGACCATAGGCCTGCTTATCTTATTGCCCAGTGGACTTTAGTCCACACTTCCGTTGTCATCGTACAATTCTAGAAAATACACCTAACTAGCTCAATCGAGTGACCCCATAGAGGGCACAGATGATTAACTGGGAAGAACTTTGTCAATTGGCCTTTGACTGCCAACCACCTTTCATAGCAGGAAGCAGGCCTTCCTTGCCAGTTTAGTCTTCCATAGATTCTGGGATCTTGCAGAATACCGGGCCATACCTCTTAGACCCCATATGCAATTCAACTCGGAGAAGAGATTCAAAGGTTTCGAGGGTTCGGGATAAATTCCCGAGGAATTTCCCGGACCTCCTAGCGTTCACACAAACAAAATTTGTATGCGACATTTGCTAAGACTTTCCTCAATGAAGTATTACAAATCCTCCACTAATTGATCTTCCAACACCACCCTCATCAGGTCTGCTTCCCCATCCGTTAGCCAAAACTGTATTCGTAGGGTCTCCAGGGGCACCCAATCCACTTTCCTACTGCCCCAGATATCTATCCATCTCTTGATCTCCTTCCTGTGAACGTTTTGGGCCCTCACAATATCATGCCTACCAAATGGTTCGCCCGTTCTATCTAGATCCCTGCTCCACCAAATGCATTCTAATAAACTAGAATTGTTCTCGTGAGGCCTTTCCAAGATAGCAACTCGATGCAAGTCTTCCATGCGGAAACTAGACCCGCTGCTAAATTTGAACCTTTGACATGAACCTGGAAATGAGAAAACAAGTGATTGTACCAAGACAACTTAGACAAGCAGGTCTTGACCCCCTTACCCTTGTCTTTAGAGATGAAAAACTTGGTCACCTCCATCCAGAGTGCTTCTAACCTGAAGAGCTTCAGCGCCACATTTTTCTTCTCCAGGTCAGGCAACCCAAGCCCCCTCTATCCTTAGGCACCTTCAGTGCTTCCCACAAAAATCCTATGAAATTTTATTCTTCCTAATTCTTATGCCCAAAGGAAGGAGATGAAGGTATGTTCTAGCTTTGCCCTTTCTTAAAATTCTAGAAAGTTGCTAGGTCGGTAGTCACCGCCGAGAGGATATGCTATATAATAAATGCTTTAAAATTCCAACCTAAGCAGCACATGTGCACTTTTGTATCTTACTTAGGATCCTTTCCTTCACCCAATCAAAGTGATGTCTTGTGATGACACCCACCTGTACCCAAGTGGAGCACCCAAGTATCTCACGATCACTCCATGATTCAAACATTGTACTCCCAACTGAGCCGCCCATCCTCGTGGAGGACCTTTGCTGGTTCTCAGCATGAAGGAGTTGGCCCAAATTCACTTGGATCAAGAGGCCAAGCAATATTTCCTCGATAGGCTAAGAAGATTCTCAACAAGGGTAGGATCTTCTAGTGACAATGCCATGGTGTCATCGGCCAAACATCTGGGTACACAACTACTTTCCAGAGGGGAGGAGTACACCCTTCACACTACCTGCTGCCATCCCAACTTTGATCATCTTGAGGAGGGGGATCAACCCATGAGCAAATAGGAGGGGTGCCAATGGACACCCCCGCCAAACCGATCTCCTCATCTCAAAGCGGCCTCCAACTTTGCCATTGACACACAAGATTGTTGCAGCATTGCTGAAAAGGCACGCAATTTTCCCTCACTCCTATTCACTCACAAAAATCACTTCACTCAATTTCTTTGTTTGCGCGCTCAATTTTTTGATTAACCTAAGGTGAATTCCTTCGATTTTGATTAAGGTTAGGCCAATTCGATAATTTGGCTCTCCTGCATCTCTCCTTTAGTGGGTCATGCTGAGACAAAGAGAGCGAGAGACTAATTCATCAATTTGGCTCTCCCGCATCTCTCCTTCAGTCCGTCACACACACACACACAGAGAGTGGAGAGCTTCATCATACTCTGGGACTCCACTCATAGAACTTGAGCGGTGCTCGAAACTTCTAGAGGGACCTCGAATTGTAGTTTCTAGATACATGATTATTCTTCCCCCCTCCCCTCTCCCTGTTTCCCTCTCACTAATTGATTAAAAATGACATTTTTCATCTCATAGGGGACCTATTTGCCTAAAATCTTCCCCAAACCCCAATCTCTCAAGAACTGCCAATAGAAAATCCCATCGAATTCTATCATATGCTTTGTCTAGGTCTAGGCCAAGGCACATGATCTTTTGATTGGATGCCCTTGCATAGTCCAACGCAGTTGAACTGTTCAAAATATCCTCAAATATGTCCCATCCTCTAATGAACCTATTCTGCTCCACTACCTCAGCACAGACATCTCGGGTACGAATTGCTAGTGCCTTGGCAATTACCTTGCACGCACATTCAACATCGTAATTGGGTGCCAGTCACTAAACCCTTAGCTAGTCTTGCCACTTAGGAAAAAGCTTCATTTATCCAGAATTCACATCCTCTAACAACGCTCCTAAACAAGCTGCCTCGTTGGCCATATTGACTAGGTCTTGGCCTAGAAGGTCCCATAAACTCCTTAAAAACTCCACATTAAAACCATCAGGGCTTGGCGGCTTTTCAGTTTTCATGACCTGCATTACATTTTTGACAAGGATCAGCAATGCCCACTGTAGCTACCCACCACCTTGATCTAATCCTCTCACAAAACTACTCTCACAGAACTATTGAGACTTCAAGAACTGGTTGGAAAATTCATAAGGCATGTCTAGTGAACGGGTGATTGGTAGCAGAACACTGAACTGCTAGCTTATGGGGACATGATCTGATAGACTTCAGGCTACATGGCACTCCCCTTTCATCGACTCCTTCATCCACCATCCCTCCTTTGAGCTATAAATGTGATCTAATCAACCTGCCCTGAATTTAGCCCCCCTTATTATGCATACATACATTTCCAAAGAATATTTTCTTTTGAATCACATCCTATTTTTTGAATTCCAAACATGCTACCCAAAAGAAATGGATTTATTGCTATGTGGCCAACAAAAGTAATTTAACATTAATACATATAAGCCTTACTACATCCCTCACTAAAGTATCAATAAACTTGTGGAATGGAAATTGACAGACTTGTTGAGCTTTGTGGTATGTTTATTGATAAAATTCTTTAAGGGAATGGTAAGTGCTAACAATTGATTTTCATAAGAGTCCTTTAGGTATGCAGGGACTATAGCATTGTGTTTATAAGCTATACTGTGAAGCTAACAAGCTATTTGTATATATTGTATAAATTTTAGGGATCCTATATAATGGACTTTAGTATGGTAGGTCAATTTGTTTTGAAATAATGTGAAACTTTTTAGATGTTCATCAATGGATCACTATCTAGCTTTGATTGTGATAATTGAGTACATATCCTTAACTGTTTGAAAGTAAGAGTTGATAAAAAAGTACATATACTTAAATATTTGAAAGCAAGAAAAGTTAATGATGAGAAAAGCCCATTGGGTGACTTCTTTACAAAATTAAAAATAAAGAAATGCCATTTAAATCAAAAGGCTGGTCAAGCCCAAAAAGTAAAGACCTTTACAAAAATTGGTCGACAAGGAAGGCCAAAGCCTACGCTGTAGTTTAAACTAAAAGGTGAGCACCAACAAGCATCAAATTCCAACTAACAACTAGATTCCTAAACCACCCAAAGTCCCTAAGAATAGCCTTTACTTGTACCAAAATCATAGATTTCCTAGTGGCAACACACTCACCTACTTGGAAGACAAGCCTATTGTGAGTTTCCCAAATGATGGAAAGGATCATCAAGGCATGGATGAAAGGCCAACATGCCACAAGCATTGAGGGTACGTGCAAGATCTCACCAGTGATGACTATCCTCCATCTTGAGCCAATATAAAACTTTGACATCAGACCTACACTACAGATCGCCATTTCAACGCACCTCCATACCTCCCAGGTTACTATGCTGTGCCACATAAGATAGGTTTACCATTTCAGAGGAACTCCTACATAATGGACACACTAGCAAAAGAGATGTAGATTCTTTGCAATCTGGCCCCTAGCTAGAAGCCACAACTTGCCTTCTCCATTACACAAACTTTCCAAATTTCCTTGAGCCACTCCCTCCACCAAGATGGATCATGCCGTAAAGACCACTTTCAATTCATGGCAAGGACGAGGGAGTATTCATGCATGATGATCTAGTAAACCAAGTTTGCAAAGACCTTATTGAGCATTGTATTGCATGTTTGCTAGTGATTCACTCTCCAATCTAGCAAGGTGATCGAGTTTGAAGGCGATGATTCTGGCACCCGCTTCCCACATAAATTCCATATCACTGTCATTTAGCCCAAATTGCAAATGTAGTTCCTCTAGAGAAAACTAATAAGCGGTATTAACATTCCATATGTCACCCCAAACTTGAATCCCTCTTTGAAAAGCCTCTTGGCCCTTGAGACTCGAATGGTTCCCTTTTGAAGGCTATGCTCCACCAAATATTTTGAGACCCTTGCGGCCTCTCCAAGCCATCAAGCCAACTCCTACTTTCCATGCCATCACTAACCCAACCCCAAGATCAAATCCTACGATCCAAACAGGGAAATTTGAGCACAAATGATCATATTAGTTGAACCCTTCTCAATAAAATCCTTCATGACAGTCATCCAGGGAACCTTACCTTCAAACAACTTCAGGACTAGAGAAATATTGCGTGGTCATATACCTAGAGGCCAAGCTCCCCTTGAAATTTAGGAGCCATAAGGGGGTTCCCAAGGATGTGGTGCATCCTTTTCTAATTTCCCTACTCTGCCCATAGGACGGATTTGAAGATTCTTCTGGTGACACTTGGTAAAGTTCCAACTTGTAGCGATGTACGTTGTGGACATTGCGAGGACATGCGGGATTATTAACATCTTCTACCCATGAGAACAATGTAAAAGCTGACATTCAATGGCTGTGTCTATTAAAACCAAGTCATGTGAAAGCTGCCATCGGATGACTATGTCGCGCTTATGCTGAATCTGTCAAAACCAAGTCATGTGAGAACTGTGTATGCCAAGGATCCAATCCTATAAGAAAGCGATGACACAACTAAGTGTTGGACATAGCCAAGAGGTTGAACAAGGCTACTGTATGTGTGCAGGAACCAATGCCAGATGGGTGCCATGTGTGTGTGCAAATGTGCACCAATCCTATATCCAAGGAAGATCGCTCTACCAAGTGTCACACTAAAGTACTGAATTGCCAAATGCCAAGCAAATTGAGCTGGTGTTAGATATGTGAATGTGTACACTGATGATAGATCCGATGGGAATGACACCATTGGGAACTAATTGGGTAATGTGGCAATGGCTTGCTTGGCTTGGCAGAGTTGGATTTCCTCTATCTCTATGTTAGTCTATAGCTAGACTATACATTGAACCAAAATGCAGCAAATGAATTTCACCTTGATTCATTTCAAGTGCTAGGTATGCTATAATGGATTAAGAGGTGGTTCTGATGATGAGTATTGCATGATGTTGAATTGTAGAAATTTTAAATGAAGATTTGAGGTGCTCAACGTGTGAAGCACGATCTGGAGATCTTTTTTGCTTTTTGGATCACCATGAAATTCCTCGTGGATCAAAAGTTATGGATCCAAGAAGGATGGCCAATCTTTGCTCCCAAGAGGGTGATCAACACAACAAAATGATTTGGATGCAGTGATGTGAAAGTGTGACATGGCAATGGTAGTCGCATGCTGCTTACAAGGATGTGCATGTGTGGCATTGTGTGATTAGTAGGCACTACTGATGTAGACTATGTGCTCACATGGAGAGGCTAGATGTGCATGTGGCTGTGTGCTTTACTGGCACTCTGCCATGTGGCAGTGTTGATTGTGTTGCTGACTAGGCAACTGATGTGTAATTGCTTAGGTGGCAAGGGACACATGGCCAATGATGTGGCACTTGGGGCCTACAACGCTAATTTGGTAGATAGGTGCTGAGGTAGCACCATGATGATGTGGCTAGTCCATGTGGATGATGACTTGGCAAGGATTGATGTGGCACATGCTCATGTCAACTGATGATGTGGTGTCAATGATGTCTGTGGTGATGTGGTAGTCTATCCCTCTGCTGACTGTGTAGGAGATTGCCACATGGCAAAACTATGACCAATGGTCAAACCTGCGATACGATTGATCTAACCCAGGTGTAAGCCTATTTTTGCCACATGGCAAATAGGGGTGAGGTGAGAGAGTGTAGAGAGAAGAGGTTGTAGAACCTCTGTGCATGGGAGAGGCACTAATGAGGAAGAACCTCTACGTTGCCAAGGTCATGCTCATTGCATGGGCGTGGACATGGCTTGGATGTGTGGTGGTCGTGGTAGTGAGGCATCATTGAGGGAGCCGGAGTGGTCGTTTGTGTAGTAGCCAGGTTGAGTAGATCCAAGGTGTTTTGAGGTCGGCAACTTGTTGGATTGCTTCAGAGTCGTCGAGATATTGTTGGGTCAAACAGGCATTATTGCTGGCTGTGCCGAGATGGCCAGGTGCTTAGTTGCTGGGCTTTTGGCACTTTGCGTGGAGGCATTGCTAGATGTAGAGGTGGAGCATCGGTGGTCTCTTGGAGTCACTCTTGGCCACTGTTAGGAGTCGTTGCATGCCTTTGATGTAGTTGTTGTCATTTGGAGATGTCTGTGAGCTTGTGGCTAAAGGCACAGGAGTCGAGGCTTTTGCTAGAGAAGCATGGATTGTGCGCTCTTGTTGCAGGTTGATGTCGATCATTTTGTTGCACTATAGAAGGCCATGGAGTTGAAATAGCTGAGCGTAGTGCTTGGAGATAAAGCTGTAGGTTGTTGGAGTAGTTTGAGGCCGTCAGAGGAGGCTGATAGTAGGGAGCGCCTTGAGCTCATCGTCCCTATGGACATTACAGCTTGTGGAGTTGTAGAAGTGCTAAATAGGTCGTTGCTAGTTGATGTTGTTGTAGAGGTGACTAGAGTTGCAGCTCGATGGCTTGTGCTAGTTGTGCCTTTGGAGATGGTTGTTTTATTTGTATAGAGGTGTAGGAGGTCATGGCTGGGCATCCCTGTCCCTTGAGCTCATAATGCCCCTGAGCTTCTCTTCTAGAGTCAGTATGTCGAGCCATCTTCTTTGCTTTGTGTTGGAGGCCGTTGAGGAGGTTGAGCTCTCCCCTCCCCCTCAATCTTTCAGAACACTAAGGTCCTCATAGCCTTACTAAAATGAACCTTACAGAACTGAGAAATCCCTCAAAGACAATGATTCTCTCAAGGAATGAACATCACACTCAAAAGAGGATATCTTGAGCTACATGTAATAGAATGGATAGCTTCTTGTACCAAAATGAAGAGGAAGACTAGCTCTACAAGATGGAACTCTCAAAGAGAAGAATATGCCTCACAAAAAAGGGCTTGTTGCCTTGATGGAACAAGGGCTTGCACTCTCCCTCTCTCTCTCTCTCAATGAAGGATGAACCTCACGAATCTCGCTCTGGGAGAAGGAGGATGCCTTGCAGAGGGAGGGCTTAGTGCCTTGACGAGATGCAAGGGCTTAGGAGCACCTGGTACTCTGATACCATAATAGCGAAAGTGAGAGAGGAAGAGAGAAAGATGAGTGCACACAATATAGCTACCTATACACTAAGTTGTATTGAACATGAACATGAAGATATACATGTGAACCCCTTAGGGTTAGAAGTAGGGTTTTCCCCTAATGCCCTAGAGGTATGGTACGATTTACACCATCCTCAACATGCAACTTCCTCTGTATTCTATTCCAAACTGTCTTGTACCTCTTATGTATCTCAAGACTCTCTTGGCTGCATTCCAGTGAGATTGTTTTGGATGTGCTAGTGAGCTTACTACATAACAAATATATGGCATCATGATAGTCATATATATAAGAGATCTGATGAGTTGCTGATAGTACTTGTCATTGACTGTAGGCTTTTTTGGATCTTTAGTAAGTTTCAAACTTTGTTCCATGGGAGTGGCTACAATCTTGCAATCTTCCATATGAAACTTCTTCAAGAGACTGTCAACATATTTACATGACTCATGAAGGTGCTATCTGAGTCTCTCCAAAACTCAATTCCTATAATTACTTTCTGTCACAATCAGATCATTGTAGAGTGCAATAGTGATGTCTTCCCCTTGAATTTTGTAGTAGAGAGTATGATCTGCATTGGACTTCACATATCCTAGATTAGCAAAATAATTGTCTATTCTATTGTACCAACTTCTTGGTGCTTGCTTTAGGCTATAGAGAATTTTCTTGAGATGGAAAACCTGATGCTCTTTCCCTGGTTCAACATAATCTGATGGTTGCTACTTGTAGACTTCCTCATCTAGGTTGTCACCCCATGTCAACATTGCCTTTCTCTTAAAGATGTCAATACTAGTTATACAAAGATGATTTCAATGTGGTTAGACCTCAAGAAGTTTATTTTTACATAGCAACATGGAGTGCACTACGTAGCTCACTACCTTATCCACAAATTTTGGATATACATAACTATTGTAGCTTTAGTCAATTACTTGTACTAATTTATACTGGGAATAGAACATATGCACACATACATTAAACAGATGTTTTTCTTCTCTCGGATAGGATTTATCCTTGTAGCCTTTCATTAGCATATAGTTCTTCATAACACTTCCTTGCCCTTACTAGGATTGACCATCACATGCCTTTTTCATAGGCTATGGCTAGAGCTTATCTTGGACTATACCTTTCCCATGGCCTCAAGTTCACTTATATATGGGCTCCTCATTCTCTTTAACAACTTAGAGCATAGAAGAGTTATCTTGACCGTATTGCTGTCCAAATCCTTTTGCAACTAGTCTGGCTTTGTATCTTTCAATGCTTCCATCTAGATTGTACTTCACTTTGTAAACCCATTTGTTTGCTATGGCCTTCTTTCATGGTGGAAGATTGCATAATTCCCAAGTGTTGTTTTGTACAAAGCTGCCATTTCTTCATTCATAACAATCTGCCATTCTGGCTTGTCAACTGCATCTTCTAAGTACATTGTTTCTTCTATAGCCATGATGATAGTCATAAGAGCATAATTGATGGTTTCAACCTGAATTGCTTTGCCTTTCTGAGCATATGTCAATCTAGCTGGTGGTCTGCTTTCCCTACTAGACCGTCTGACTTGTTGTTGCTCTTCTTGGGGTGCTTATGGCAATTCTTGCTCTTCTTCATTAACCTTTTTGGCAGGTGATTGAGTAATCAATGTCTCAATCTCCTATGTATTTGATGTTTTCCATTCTGATTCTTCATCAAAGACTACATTTATGGAGATAATGACCTTTCGGTTGATGGGATCATACAACTTGTATGCTTTGCTCTCTTCACTGTAGCCAACCATGATGCATTTGCATGACTTTGCATCCAATTTTCTGATGATTGTCATGTATGTGGGCATATGCTATGCAACCAAATATGTAGAGATGCCCAATACATGGCTTGTGTCTATTAAATACTTCATAAAGTGTCATACCCTATATCGGTTCGGTTTTTGTTGAAAGCTGATTAAGCAAGTAGTTTGCAGTGGCAATTGCTTCTGCCCAATACTGATGTGGAAGGTGCTTCTCATTGAGCATTGCTCTAGCACTATTTGCTAAAGTCTCATTCTTCCTTTCAGCTCTTGCATTCTATTGAGGAGTATCTACACAAGCGTATTGTCTTCAAATGCCTTTACTTCTGTAAAAGTTCATGAATACTGAAGACATGTATTCACCTCCTTTATCTGATCTCATGACTTTGATCTTCCTGCCAGTCTGGTTCTCAATCATGGCTTTGAATTCTTGAAATCTAGAAAAGGATTCAGATTTCTCTTTCAAAAGTTCGACCCAACAATATCTATTGTAGTCATCGATGAAAGTCAAGTAGTAAATTGAACCATTAATGTTGCAAGTCTGTGCACCCCATACATATGTATGAATCAAATCAAGAATACCACATACTAGAGAGGTGCTTCTATCAAAATTGATTCTCTTTTGTTTAGTGAAGCAACATGCCTTCACAAACTTTTTTAAGAAACTATAGTTTCAAAATTCCAATTACCACATTTTGATTTCTGAGTTGTATCAAGATTTTGAAATTGACTTGTCCATATCTCTTGTGCCATACTGCAGAAAGTGGAATTGGTTGTTGCTGAGCCAACATGGCATGTAAATCTAGAATTGAAGCTAGAATTTTGAACAAGTGTCCTTCCTTGATTGCTTTTGCTACTAGCTAATATCCTCTGGATTTGTCTCTAACAATGCATTCATCTCCATCGACGAAGATGACTTTGTAATTTTGTTCTATCATTTGCCCAACTGATAAGAGGTTCTTGCTGACTTTAAAACATAGGGTACATCTTTCACCAATCCTTTTGCACCAGTGAAATTGTTCATAGGGACATTGACTTTCTCTTGAACTAGATTTGGTGTGTTATCTGCCATGTAGATAACATTCTTCTATCCTTCTAATGGTTTCATATCTATGAACTATTCCTGATGCTTTGTCATATGAGATGATGCACCACTGTTGATGTACCAAGGATCCTGATCTGCTTGATGGACTTGATAACTGCATGTTGGCTCTTTCCCATGGCTTTTGCAGCAGGAAGAGCAGGGTATGTATTTAGGGTTCCGAGGCTTTTTGTCACCTACAGGTATTTTGGTGTTATCGTTTATAGTATAAGTGTAGCTTAAGACCTCGGGTCGTATTCCGATGAGAGATATAGGCTTAAGTGTGGTAAGAAAACATAGTGCATGCATGTGTGAAAGGGACATGCATCATCATGATTGGGGTAGTGAAGGCCTTTGCCTTCATTGGGGGTTGAAGGGTTTAGGGGGAGTTTGAGGGTTAGATGGAGGTTTAGGGTTTAGAAGGAGATTCCAAGGTTTAGAAGGAGTTCCAGAGTTTAGAAGAGTTTTAGGGTTCAAGAGGAGGATCCAAGGTTCAGGGTAGAGTACATGGTGGAGAACTCGTCTTCCTCGTAGATCATGGAGGTCAAGGGTTAAGGGACTAAGGGTTTAGGGGGAGCATAGGAGTGGGAGAGGAAGAAGGTGTAAGAGCATGGGGGGGAAGGAGAGAGAGGAGAAGAGAGGAGGAGGAGGGAGGAGGAGAAGGGAGGAGGTGGGAGGAGGAGAAGTGAGGAGGATGAGGGAGAGGAGAAGGAGGGAGGAGGAGAGGGAGAGGAGGGAGGAGGAGAAGGGAGGAGGAGAGAGGAGGAGAAGGGAGAGGGGGGAGGAGGAGGAGGAGGAGGAGGAGAGGGAGAGGATGGGTTGCAAGGTTGGAGGAGAGGGGAGGAGGAGTTGCAAGGTTAGGACATGCTTTTGGATGTGGAGTGCAAGGAAGCATGGACACTTGGAGACAATTGCTTGGAATACCAAAATAAAACTCAACACAATGCCCCAAAGAGTGTGGGCTTCATGATTCCATTATGGGACATTTATACAAGTTAGAGAGCTTTGCTCTCTGCATGTAAAAATTGTAAGACATTCTCTCTCTACATTTCAAACTTGCATATAGAAGTTGCTTGTAGGAGTTGCATGTAGAACTCGCATGTTGCATGTAGGAGTTGCATGTTGCATGTAGGAGTCGTATGTAGAACTTGCATGTAGAACATGCATGTATAGGAATTACATGTAGAACATGCATGTAGGAGTTGCAAGTTAGAACTTACATGTTGAGGATTCCTAAGAGAGAGTATTCCTAGCCTTATGCAAGTACAAGTGAAGCTTTGCTGAGGCTTTGCTGCTGCTACTCTACACACAAATTATGTGCCACCTAAGTCCATATTGGCACAGATACTCCTGGATCCATTTTATTACTATCCTCGGGTTATGGCTTATTGTGATCATGGAGTTGGGATGCCATGCATGTAATCCAGTGGCTGTGGAACTTGTGTTGTGCCAATCAATGCTGCTATAAAGCCTTTGCACCATACAATTTTTGCTCTATTTCTAGGTAGCCCGTATCCACCATTTGTTCGAACAGAGATATGTGGCATGCTTCTAATAAGATGACTCTTTGATAAAGTCGACTTGTAATTTGAGCATCGATCCATTCATTAGGATTGAAACTGAGTGGAGGTAAAAGGTGGTCGATGTGGCTTAGGACCTCTAGAATGTATTCCAATGTTTTGCAGAAGATAGAACTTTGGCGAAGGATGCGGTCAATGTTGCCGCACATTCTTTGCTCATGCTATTGGAGTGCTTGGATTAGTGTGCCTTGGGTATTCCATTCTACACTAGAGTATGGCTCGATCATTGGTTAATTAATGGTGTGATCTTCACCCAAAGTGTATATGTTGGCTTTCCATCTGTGATGTCGTGGAATTGCATAGAACTTGGGATGGGTTCTGAGACATGGAGGTGCACACATGTACTCTTTCAAGATGATTACATCAAAGAGCTTGGATGGCACCAATCAGGTTGGGGATCCAACTTGCTTACCCAATATTCACTAACTTGATGTTGACGAAGGTTGGTAGGGAAGTTGTCCAGGGTCCCCATCCACCTCGAGTTTTCATATCAGGATATTTGCTCCAGAAATCCTTGATGGGGTTACTAGGAAGTGGTATCACATCAAAATCATACCCATCATTGGAATTTGGCATGGGAGTGCGAATTGGATTATCCGGATCCTAATATTCAAAATCAAATACTAGGTCATTTTCTACTAATGGCAGGACAAGTAGTGTCGGAGGTGATGATGGGGCAAGGAGAGAATCTGGGGACATGGGGGAGAAATATGGAAGAGTGTTAGTTGTGGAAGGGGAATAAGAGGGGAGGAAGGGAGAAATTGGGCAAATGGTTTGAGAAGCTTGGTAATCCTCGAGGGTAGGATTAGCAAGGGAAGGGAAGAAGTTAGGTGTGAGGGGCTCGTAAGTTTGTAACTATTGGGTTAGTTGAAAGTGGTGAGAGGCATTAGCAAAGAGACGATGAAGGGAGTAGATATTAGTAGGCTAGAGCTCAAGCTGGAGCTCTGGGAAGGTTAAGAGGGTGGTAGTAGCAAGGGTAAGTGAGGTTAGAGGTTGGCATAGAGAGTGGTTAGATATGGGAAGTTGGATGTGAGATAGGCCCTGTCATCCTCCAACACTTCTTTTTGCTGGTGCGATGGGATCATCAACTGCAAGGATAGGATGTCGGTTATGTCATGCCTTGTAAATAATAGCGATGGCCTTTGTAGTAATGGCAACAAGCCAGTAGTAACCCTGAGGGGAGGACTACTAAATGGGGCATACAAATGCAATAAAAGCATCCATCCTGAGTGCTATAAACCCATGTCTAGATAGGCATAAGATATTTTTCTCATCTTTGGACAAGTATTGGTAAATTGTGCATAGAGTTTTGGTCCCTATGGAACATTCCCATTTGATTGTTGGATGAGCGGGTATGATCCTGAGTTGGAGTTGCTTCCATTGGATAAGCACTCATAAATCAATATATATGCCTCCTTAAGCTTTTTCATTTGCAAGGTGACCTGCGCTTGTTGAGGAATGACTTCAGTATTGGACCATTGGTCCAAGACTTGTGCTTGAGAAGTGTTGGCCTCTTTAATAGTAGCAAGTTGGTCCTTTAAGATTTGGCAGTCCATTGTAAGCTCTTCAATGTTGAATGTGCGTATTGCCAAAGACTGTTGCATGTCCTCGAGATTTTCTTGGCAATCCTAGAGCTCTTCTTCTTTGTGGATTAGAGTGAGTTGAGCTTGTGCCAATTCCTCCATCTACCGAGCATGTGTGGAGGTCAAGTAGTCATAGGAGGTCTGTAGGATTGCCGTAGCTTGTACTGCTACTACTGCTGTCAGTTGTATTTGGCTTTGGTGGAGGTCACATCCCTCATTGTCTTCTCTTCAGCTTGGAGAGCTTGGTTCATGTGCACTTCTTCAACCTCTTTCTCATCTATTTGCACCTAAAGTGCCCTGACCTCTATGGTGATTCCATGGAATTGGTCTTTGATTGCTACCATAGTTTTTCTTTCCAATTCTCGTGCATGTTTCTCCTTGGCCAAGCTAGTGAATAGAAGCATTTGGCTAGCTTGATGATGGACAATAATAGACGATGATGAGGATTGGTGATACTACTGAAATTGGTGCCCATGTAGCCATCATGATGATTCTGTAGTACTTGTTGGGGGTTGTTCCAATGGTAAGTCACTCACTTGGGTACAGTAGTCATGTTGTTGATCTAGCACTAGCTCCCCTTGTGGCTCATGGATTGGCATGGCATTGATGGGTGGTGCTAGTGCCGATGTAGCCTCAAGCTCTAGCTACTAGTGTTGTTGGAGATATATTGGTTGCAATTGTGCATCAAGCTGTAGCATCTCGTGGGGCAATTCTTCAATTTCGACCTCCAGAATAGGCATTTCTTCTAAGGTATCTGCATTTGCCAATGTGATAGTAGGAGAAGTTGGTGATGGCTCCCATGCTGCTGAGAAGGGAATGTCCAACTCCTCAATAGGTTTTGGTGACTGGGGCAGAATCATTTCTCATTCTTGTAGCTCTTTATTGATGATTACATCCAATAAGTGTGGAATTTTACATATTTGGCCTAATGAACCATCTAGTTTTTTTGTGAAGAAGATGATTAAGTGCTGGGATCCAGTCTTGCTTTAGCTTCCTACTCAGCAAAACAAATGTGCGGAGTGGAAGGGATCAATTCTTGTTGCACTTAACCCCCAAGATTCTGGATAGGAATTGTGTTGCTTCCTTGAGGTAAGGGTTAATGATGGTGCGAAGTAATATCCCATCCCTATGGAACTTTGTGCCCTTGGCCAGGAGAGGCTGTATTTCAAGAAATTTAGCATCGACAAGCCTTATATGGTATTTTGAACCTTGTACTGGGAGTGAGTGTAGCGTCATAAATGCGCACAAACACTACAGAAAGCAATAGACAAATGATACGCGCAACATCCACGAGATAGAATGTAGATTTGTGAGAGATAGAACGCTAAAGAACATTGTATTCTAGAGCAATAGCTCGCACAACATATGCATACCCAAAGATCTCGGAATGCTATTAATAGCATGCATACAGAACCGTCTGACAGTTAGAGAAATAGCCATTGAAGACTAAAACCACTTGGAGATCTGAACTGTCAACCCTTGCGAGTAACCTACCCTCGCACATCCCTCTAGGTCACTAGTACTAACCTGCATGGTTATGCAATAACACGTGGCACTCACAGTGGACTGTGTGAACCACACATGCACATCCTCCAGTCAGATGCCTTATACAGTGCAAAGTGTATATGCAACAATCATTTTAGGCATAGCCTTGGCAGAGAACCAAGTGCGGTAAGTTAAATCTTTCTCTTCATTGAGGACATAGGAATTACCAACACCTCATTATGAAAAAACAATAAAAAAAACATCCACTCTCTCTAGTCAAAATGCTTGTCTGAATGTCCTTTTTATATTTCTCCTCCCTGTCCAAAAGCATCTCTGCATTTCAATGTTGCCTGTCCAAAAGCAACCAATATAGTGATGTATGCGCTTTGTTGCACAATGATACTTTATTTGGTGAGGCCCTTCCGCAGCCATCACCATAGTTCTATTCTTCATCCAAACTCAAAATGTACTGAATAGGTACAACAATGCCACTGCACTTGCTCAATCCCGCATCACTACTCTCAGGCAACTCTGTCGATAACTGTGTTGTTGCTCCACTCGAACCAACATCTGCCGTCGTCTCTAACTGCCACTTTCACATAAACATTTTCAATCTTCAATCCTGCTCCAGATCCATCAGCCATTGTATAGAAGCGGATGTATGTGGAATTTCTATGCCGACCACTTTTCAGGTGATCCCTACCAAGCTAGATGCACGTGCCTATCCATTGATTTTGGGAAGGCCTTGGCTACACAAGGTGAAGGCTATTCAAAAATGGGATACTAGAAAATTGATTTTGCAGGGAAATGATAAGAAGGTGTGCTACAACATCAGAAGTCGCAAAAAGGAAGTTGTCAAGGAGGAGTCTTCAACATCAGAGAGTTCAAGCTCTGACTTAACCGATGAAGAAGAAGAGACAGGGTGTAGCTTTGAGGAGTCTAGCTCAGAGGGTGAGGTGGAAGGAGTGGCCTTTGGTCTTTGTCTTAGTGTTGATTGGGATGAGTCAGGAGGGAACAAGATGGTGGTATGAAAAGATTCTGTAGAGACACTTTATGTGGAGGATGTGGAGCACATTAAATGATGCCAATGCAATGAAGAGCTTCTTGGTGATTCTCTATCAGGTAGTGAGAAGCTCTAGTACTTGGATATGTTAGATGATTTTCCATGTCTCTTTGCAACAAGCTATTCATAGGTTCGACTAGTCTCTCTTGTGGAGCACAAGATTGAGTTGAAGCCAGAAAGCAAGCCAGTTGTGCAACGCTTAAGGCAATTGGGGGTGATCCAAGTTGAGGCACTAAAGAAAGAGGTAACACAACTACTTGAAGTAGGATTCATCTTTCCTGTTGATGATTTAGAATGGATGTCTCCTGCAGTTATCACACCAAAGAAAGGAAATAAGTGGCAGGTTTGTGTGGACTTTCGTCCTTTGAATGCATTCACTAAGAGGGATCATTTTCCTTTGCCATTCCAAGATAAAATACTAGACCAAGTAGCAGGGCATGAGATGTATTCTGTATGTGATGGGTATTCTGGGTACTTTCAAATTTGTATTCGGGAGGAAGATCAAAAGAAAACATTATTTGTCACACCTTGGGGAGTTTTTGCTTATAGAGTGATGCCTTTTCGGTTGACCAATGCACCAGCTACATTTCAAAGGTTCATGAGTCAAGTGCTCGAGCCTTACTTGGGAAAGTTCATAAGGGTGTTTTTGGATGATTTTTGCATTTATTCACAGCACATAGATCACATGGAGAAGTTAAAGATGGCCTTAGCTAGGATTGATGAAGCAAAAGGGTGTCTAATTCCTAGCAAGTGTCATTTGGCTCAAACAAAAGTAGTCTTGTTGGCACATATTGTGTCTAAAGAAGGCCTGCAAATGGATCTTGATAAGGTTCAGCATGGCATTCCAATTCCTGAGAGTGTCACTGGTGTTCACAGAATTCTAGGAAAAAGCAAGTATTATTAATGCTTTTGTGATGATTTCACAGAGATAGTGCATGAACTTGTTGACAAGAAAAGGAGTTTCTTTCCAATGGGCTGTGGAGCAACAAGAGTCTTTTCAACAACTTAAGGGGCCATGAGTAAGGGCCCAATATTGAAGCCCCCTGATTGGTCTCAAGACTTTTATGTAAATCCAAGTGTATCTTTGCATTCAGTTGGTGCTGTATTGCTACAAAAAGGAGAGGCAAGTAGAATGCAACCCATCTATTATGCCAGCTGACAACTTACAGAGGTGGAAACAAGGTATGAAGAAATGGAGCAGCAAGCCCTCTCTTTAGTGTTTTCAGTCAGAAAGTTTCACCTCCGATTTATTACCTCAGCCATTTTTCTTCCTTACCTCTCAGTTTGTACTAGCATATCTAGTGTGCAAGCCTAATCCTGGGGGGAGATTTGCAAAATGGTTGTCAAAGCTTCAAGAGTTCTCTTTCTCTTTTGTCATTGAAAATACCACTAGGTCCATTATGGCATATTTGCTCACAAGATGGGAGGATCTAGGAGAAGAAAAGAAATGTAAGGAGAACATTAAAGATGAAAGGGATACACCACCAATAGCTCTTGTTTTGTATTTTGATGGGGCTTTTAGTCCTTCACGCCAACAAGGAGCCAGGGGGATAGTCTTGATGAATTCTGAAGGTCAAGAGGTGTGGGCAAGAGGACAAGAGCTTCCAGGTATCACAACTAACAATGTAGCTGAGTATATGCTTTGATTCTTGGTTTGGAGGGTTGTCTTCAAAGTCAAGTTAAAGAATTGGGAGTAAGAGGAGGTTCTCAGCTTATTATAAAGCAAATGCAAGGGCATTACAAGACAAGAAGTTCTCATTTGAAGCAGCTTAATCAAAAGGCTATGGCACTATGTAGTCAATTTGATTTTTGCCAGTTTGTTCATGTAAACAAAAAAGAAAATGGGCAGATGAGTTAGCTACTCAAGCCATTGTAGTACAAGACCGGGGGATGGTTTCTTTGGTAGACACTGGATGGCCAGAACTGCAAGATGTTCAACAATATGTGGAAGAAGGCACTCCACAACAGAAGTAGAGATTGGTAAGGAAGTCTTGTCCCTATACTATTGTTGATGACATTCTTTATAAATTGGCAAAAGACAAGGTGCTCCGTCGGGTGGTCCATCCCATGGAGACTAGGAGAATGCTCTGGTCATTTTGCTTTAGCAAAAGCACAGCTAGGAGAATTCTTAATGTAGGTTACTTTTGGCCACGCCTCCATAAGGATGTATATGAATGGTGTCAAAGTTGTAAAGTATGCCAAAAGTTTGGAAGGCGACAGCTGATTCCTGGGCCCTTGAAGCCTATTCCAGCATATGGACCATTTGAGAGGTGGGGGTTGGACTTTGTGGGACCACTCCCTCGCTCGTCTCAAGGCAAGCATTATTTATTGGTGGCCATAGATTATGTGACTCGATGGGTAGAGGCCAAGGTCACAGTCAATAGCAAGGCAAGCACAGTTGCAAATTTTCTCTTTGATCAAATTTGTTCATGCTTTGATTGTCCTTTGGAAATTCTCATTGATGGAGGAACCTCTTTTAGAAATGAACGAATTGAAGATGCGGTGCATAAGCATCATAGCATGTCCATGCCATACTATCCCCAATGTAATGGTTTGGCTGAGAAAACAAATGGATTGTTGTGCAATTCAATGGAAAGCTTGTAGACACCAAGAAAAGGCATTGGGATAGGAACTTTGCAGAAGTTTTATGGGCTTACAGAACCACACACAAGCTAGCTATTGGGTTTACACCATTCCAACTAGTGTATGGAATAGAAGCCATTTTGCCCATTGAATTGGAGATACATAGTCTTCGCACTGCTATTGCAAGAAAAGAAGGATAGGAGGATGCCTATGGTCAACACTTGGTATAGCTAGAAGCCTTGGATGAATGCAGACTATAGGCCTTACAAAACTTAGAAGCTTCTCAAAAAAGGCGCAAGGCCCATTTTGACACCAAATTACGAAAGAAGAAAGATATTGCAGAAGGAGATTTGGTCATGAGATTTGATAGCCGTTTGGACAAGTGGCTAGACAAAAAGTTTATCAACTGATGCTCTTGTTTTAGGAGATCTCGTATATCCAATTCTACTATGACTTGCTAGGGTGCAGACTCCCCCTCTGGGATAGGGTTGACCACATCTGCCAAACCACTGTGATGCATGTAGCTGTTTGTAATGCATTCCACATCAATGGGTGAAGATAGGAACCAACTCCGAATTTGCCTTAAGAAAGGCTTCCTCCTCATCATCCACCAATCCGTCCGCCATGTTGAATGTCTCTGCCAACACAGGTCAGACCACATCCACCAATGGTGTCACCACTCCCATTGTGACCCGCACTTTCTTCTTTCCTCTCTGCACTGAAATCACATTCTTCTCCCAATTTTGCTTGACTTCTTTCGCTTGCCGCAACCAAGGCCTACCCAAAAGGACGCTATAATTTGGTGTTGCGGCTTCCATGTTGAGTGCCACAAAAGACACTACGAATGATATGCCCACCACCTCCAGAACAATGGCCCACAAGATTTCAAGTGGTCGAACAGGGCGTTGATCAACCATGCGGACTAAGAAGGGTGCCGATTTCCAAGACATCCAATGCATTTCTTGGCAGGTCTTCAAAGTGACAATATTGACCCTTGAACTGCCATCGACCAGCACCTGAGCAAAAGTCTAACCTTGTGCCTTTGCAAAAATCACCGGAATTCTCATGTCAATCAAAGGAACTGCCGGAGCTGGGCATGAATCAGCTTGACATAGCTCCACCTCTTCTGGTTCCGACTCCATGTGCAGGGAGTGCAACAATTGTTAGTGGAATCCCGAAACCTGATTAAGCAATCGGCCCAATGAAATTTGGATAGGAGCCTCCAAAATGCGCTCCAACCCCAGCTCCCTTTGCCAAGAATTTGCCCACCTCTTGGCTTGGTTAGCAACCAACAAAGGAGTTGCATCGACTGCCGTCGAACCATTTCCTGGTAAGTGTAATTTGAATTTGGCTTGAGTCTCCGCCTTCGATTGAACAACTGGTTTCACAAACTGCACCTTTCGCCCTTCACTGGGCGTTACTGCAAACTCTGGCAGAGACATCAATGGTGGCTCCTTTGTCACCAACTCATAGACTTGGTGATGCACATGTTCTTGAGCTGACCAATCCAGCATCTTGTCACCGTTCTTGGGAGGCAGTCCTTGCAGCTTAGATAAAAAGAGAAAGAAGAAGATCAAGTGCTTCCATTGCAACAAGGCAGGGCACAAGTAGAATAAGAGCCGAAAGAAGATTGCATATGAGAAGAATGGAGTAAAGAAAGAGTCCAGCAACAACGCGCAGGCAGTACCAGTAGAGTTGTTTGTAGCAATTGAGGAGATTTGCATGGAGGCAGTTCATGTACCTGCGGATGAACCTTGGATCATTGACAATGGTGCATTGCGCCACATGACCAGTCGGAAGGATTGGTATACCTCTCTATAGCCGGTAGGGAATGACATCCTGGTAGCAGTCGGCAATGATGCAAAATGTCTAGCAAAAGGAAAAGGTATGATTGCTCTCAAGTCAAATGGAGTTGTAAAATAGTTGTCCGATGTTCTTTATGTGCCAGATATCAAGAGGAACTTGTTGTCCGTTTCTACGATCACGGATCGGGACCTCAAAGTTCAATTTGATAAGAATGGTGCACAAATTTTGGATCTTCAAGGGAAGGTCGTTGGTAAAGGTACACGGCGCAACAACATCTACAAACTCTCAGCTTTTAGTGCTCGAGCCGATGTGAAGAACACTAAGCTGTGGCATGAGAGGTTTGGTTATCTAAAGCTTAGTTCTTTAAAGGAGATGCATAAAAGTGGAACGATTGCAGACCTACCAGAATTTTAGATCTGCTTGATGTATGTGAAGCTTGCATGATGGGCAAGCAGCATCAGCAGCCCTTTCCTAAAGAGGCCAGCGCAGAGGGCAAAGGCCCCTCTAGAGGGAAGTGAGTGAGTGGAGAGTATATGGCTCCCAATGAGTCCAAGCAAGACAGTGTTGTGCCACAACTAAGCCCTTGAGAAAACTATAGGTTACAAAGGAGCTTTTCAAAACAAAACACACAAACCAAGGTGGACTATAGTAATCAAAGAAAAATTGAGTAAAATAGCTTTGAGGCCATTAAGAAAGCCGCACATTGATAGAGTATGTGGTGGTAGATTGGCAAACTGTAGCCTATGTAGTAGACTTAGGCAAAGGGTAGAGACCAAGGAGACCAAACCAGATACAATCTAGCTCGGTTTGGATGGCCAGAATAAGTGTGGTAGGCTAGAGGGGAATATTTTGTGGATTTTAAAGCCTTACGAGCCAGCATTCATAGAGTTCCATGGAGTTTGAAGCTGTGCAAATTCCCAAAACGCATGCAGACCAATGCTGACTACAATCCTCACAAAGATTTCACGTAAAGCAACTTCGCGGAAGTTGAAAAATAGATGGTGGTATTTGTGAAAGATTGTAGATGTGAAGTTTTGGGCAATGCATCAAAGTCTCGTTTAGGACCATAGCATACAGTTTTTGGACTAACCTACATGGACCTTAAGTAGAGGATAGGACTATCTAATCTTGTGGTAGGTTTGAGCTTCAAAAGGCATTCTAGTATGAATTTTGAGATAGCATGATAATCTCCGTCAGCCTCAATCTCCTGGCAACTTCTTTTAGGCAAAGTAGTGCATCGAATAGTGCTAATATATACTTCATTAATGGCTTGTGACATGAGAAGATCCAAACATGGGAATTTTGGATAGTTTGATTCTGCCTGTAGAGTTGGAATTGCATAGGCTTGTGCAAGGACTCAGAGATTAGGTGATGGAGTTGGAATTTGCTCATGCCTTATTGGAAGATAATGTGTGGGTTGTAGGAAAATTGGGTGAGATTCCTATGACATGGAAAGACCAAGGAGTGGTCAAATGTAGTAAAAAAAGGGGCATCTTTTGGGTGCTTTTGGCATCCATATTATGGCTATAGGTGAAGTTCCCTCTACATGGTGAACATGAATTTGTCTAATTGTAGGTACTTTGGAAAAGCAACCAAAGGATGGGGGAGGACTTCTGAGTAGGTAGGCTAGATAGGCTTTACATTTTGGAGGAAAGGTGGTGGATTCGTAGCCCCATGAAGGGAGACCACCTCATAGTGTTGAGTTTGTCCAATCATGCCCCGGTGTCTTGGAAATTCCACACCCCTTAGGCCATCAACAGATCACTAGACATTCCCTTGAAATTCAACAAAAGATTCCTAGAATCAAAGAAGTTTTTCACTAGTAGGGAGGAATAGAGGAGCACTGACCTCGAGAGCACGGATGCAATGTCCTTGTGGGATGTGGCAATAAGGAGTTTGTTGCTCATATCTAAGACCAAACATCGGGCCAAGAAAGCAGGTAGAAAAGACCTGCTGAGTGAGGCTTTGGCAACAGTCATAAAGATCATATGGATAGTAGTTGGCGAATGCGCCCAGGGACATGAGCCTAGCAACAATGTTAGTGGAAACAAAGGCCACATTAATGGGGTGGGAATGGAATGAAGCAAACCAAGCTAGAATTATCAACAAGCAAACCTAGTTAGCAGTTGGGGATTGCCCTTCAAAGGTTTTCTTCTAGTCAGTAAAGCGCAAGCATATGCACGAGAAAATTGACTGAGTGAATGATTCCAATGGGAATCGAATTCTGGCACATTGCAGAGATCTTCAACCATGAATTAAGTGCAATAATAGGAGAGCCGGTGGTGCAGGATGTGGAGTGGAAGGACAAAATGCTGAAGGTCACTAAAGGCATTGAATACAGGATCTCTAAGTATCGAAGAAGCTGGCTAGCTAGGCCATCCACAGTGGATGAATTAGGGGATTCCTTAAAAGTTCTTAAGGACAATAAGGAGTAGACTTGTGAAAGGCAGAGATATTTTCAAAAACATAGTCAACATAGTAGCAATGTTAGATCATGTGCAAGCTAGGAAGCGAAAAGTCTTGGCTTGTGGTTTGGATCTGGACAAGGCATATGACCATGCCCATTGGGATTACCTTTTGTGATTGCTTGAGAAGTTGGGATTTAGGGCACGATTCACCTCTATAGTCAATTGCCTTTTTAGGAATGTGGCTGCAACTCTATGTTTAAATGGGGGGGTTGTAGGGGGCTTCAACCTTAAGAGGCTAGTGCATCAATGTTGCACGTAGCTCCTCTTTTGTTCACGATAGGGACCATCTTGCTAATCCACATGCTCCAGTAGAGTATCGAGTCTAGCAATGTTCAAGGGATGTTTCTACCTTTGGAGATCAGCTTAGTGCTCAGCTATTTACCAATGACACACTAGCTTTTTCCCAAGAAAACAAGGATAGTGTTAATCAATAGTTGGAAATTATTAGGCTCTTCCGTGGTGGCTCAGGACACACACACCCTTGGGGATCTTTGTAGTTTCCTTGCATGGGGACTATTTATAGGACCTTATTGGTCTTGCTCATCTTTGCTATATTGGCATCAAAAGAAAAAAAGGTTTGAGACCAAAAGTGTGTGATAGACTCTTTATATAGGAAACTCTATAAGGATTTAATAGCTGACCACCTTTGAATATTTGTTTTTCTTGATTTATGATGACTATGTAGTTTATTTTTATTTATTTTTTAGATAAGGCCCCTTCAACTGAAGGTGTTTAATAATGACGATACAAGTGAGCATAATAGTTCCTTCTGGTCATTAATCATTTGAAGTTAGTTTACTTTAAACATGATGATAGAAAAGGGTATAATGGGACTTTTTCTTAGGATGGAACTTGAATTTTTATGGCATTTTTTATGAAGGGAGACCTTGCATATACTATTAAGAGATGTGATACTTTAAGTTGGACCTAATATTGTTTGCTCATCCTTTTATATGAAAGGGAAAGAAAGAGGCTTTTCCTTACAACTTTATTTGAATTTGCAATTTAGATTGTATGAAAATAGTGAAGTGCTCTACGGACTACTAAAAAGGAGGTGTAATGTTAAGAGATTGAATATGTTGACAATTTCTTCCTTGTATAATTATGGTTTAATCATATAGTCAGCTATTATCAGTCCTTGGTTGGACAAGGGGAAAGCTCTACTAAATCAAGAAGCATTCATAGTTTAATTATTACTTGGATTTCCCTTTTGGATATGTGACTACCTAAAATTATTTGCTTGAATAGAAGGGTATAAGGATGAAAGAGTTTCCTCCTATTGCATATGGGAATTATTTTATAGGTTTTGCATGGACCGGTCAGACAAGTCTAATGGTTATTTTTGTAGGCCTAACATGTTTATCCACATGATTGATGGAAAACTAATTAAAGGAGAAGCCATATACTCCCTTAGGAGTTGCCCCAACATTTTATAATCATTTCATTAAATGTCAAAATGCCAACCTCTGATTATTCTCGATTACTAGAATGCCAAGATTTGATTATGCTAATCTAGATAGAGTGACATGGATAACAACTTTGTGTCGGCATTGAAGCTTGGCTACCACAGCTTAAATGAATTGTTCTTTCATTTGGTTGTGATGGTGCCAAGTGACTCAGCATACCTCTCCATCGGGTTTGCATTGAAAAATCTAAGGCATGAAGATATAGTGTTGGCAACTTCAAGGAATACTCTATGGTGGATTATCTCCAACTACTGATAAATAGGATTTGACTTTTGATTAGAGACTAATCATGAGTATTGTTGGAAGACCCTTTGAATTACTGTACCATTGAGGATAATATTGAGTGGGCTCTGATGTACGGTGATGGTGCCATACTTGCCAACCTGTGCATCACTGGAGTGGTAAGAATGGAGAAAGTCCCTGATGTACGTAGTCATTTTAGGACTATCCTCCAAGGATTTTAGGCTCTCATACAAATTGCCTAGACCCCTTTGCTCTTAGAAAGATGTTGTTACATTGGAAAGAGCATAAGTCGATGTGGGTGGCCACACAAGTTCCAAGGACTGGGCCCCGTCAATGGTTGTGTAGGCCGGTGGTGACTGGGGTGGCATTTGTTCTTCTTAGGTTTCCATGTCATGCACAAAATCATCCTCAGAGCTATCTCTCTGAACCGCAAATGCATGTGGTCACCTCGATTGAGAGGAGGTAGATGGCTGGGAACCCTAGAGAGTGTTTCGTGGTGGCTGAGGCAGCAGTACAGGAATGCATGGGAGATCATGCATCCCTGAAAGAAAGACTATCAATTGGAGAAGCATGCAGAGACTAGAGTAGTCACCTATCATAGCATGACAATAGAAAAACGTAGAAGAAAGGCATGGTTTGACAGAAATCTCAAATCCAAAGGCATCAAGGAAGGTGACCTAGTCTTATTATACAAGGGAAAACTCAAGTATCTGGGTCAAGGACCCTACCAAGTAAGAAAAATGAATCCCATCAGAGTTGTGCTGCTAGAAACATTGGATGTGTGAAGGGTGGTCGAAACTTAAAAAATATTTTGCGAGAAGTGGTGACTGGTGAGGATTTGAGCGAGAAGTGGTGACTGGTGATATACAACACCACGATAGGGTGGTGATTGATGGGAGTAGGGTGGTCGTTGTCATAGGAGGGGGAGAAAAGGGGGGTGGAGGGTGGTGGAAACTTGACGGACAGAAAGCTTTGACAGAAACACAAAGGAAGGAGGAGATGGTCACCTGCAACGCTCTCCAAGCCTTTCTCGATGTAACAGGATTATTGAGGGCGAATGCATGGTGGGTGGATAGCTAGGTTATCGCTGCGAGAAGGGATCGAAATAACTCACCGTGTGAGGATGGGAGTAGAGTGGTGGTCAATGGAGAGGGAGGAGGGTCTTGCGTAGGGCTCAGAATGGGGAAGAGGATGGAGGCTAGATGTGAAAGAAGAAGAATGAGGGGGTGGAGTGGGCTTTTATAGGAATGGGTGTAGGGTTAGGGTCACACCCTAAACTCTTCCCGGCCATCAATTTTCATGGTTAGCTCTTCTATAAGAAGGTGAGTGTTTGAAATTGCGAGCTCTATGCATTTGTGTTCATTACCTCACCTGATTTGTTCTTCAAGTGGCTTCTTTTTAAGAAATAAAGAAAATTTCTTAAGGTAGTAACCCATGGTTGATGCTTGGGGTTGATATGTTTGGCTAGAGTTGGATGTTTTTTTTTTGGCTCTCCTTGCCCTTGCGTGTTATGTTCATGAAAGTTTGTAGTAGTTCATTTTTTACACATACTTGCATATGTTTACTTGTTACTTGAGATGCTAGTCTCCCCGACAATGGTGCCAAATGTTGGCTCTTTCCCATGACTTTCACAAGGAAGAGCACGGTATTCTCAATATGCAGGGTTCCGAGGCTTTTTATCACCTACAGGTATTTCGGTGTTGTTGTTTGTAGTATAAGTGTAGCTTAGGATCTCGGGTTGTATTCCGGTGAGAGACGTAGGCTTAAGTGTGGTAAGAAAATATAGTGCATGCATGTGTGAAAGGGATGTACATCATCATGATTGAGGTAGTGAAGGCTTTCGCCTTCATTGGGGGCTGAAGGGTTTAGGGGGAGTTTGAGGGTTAGAGGGAGGTTCAAGGTTTAGAAGGAGTTCCAAAGCTTAGAAGAGTTTCAGGGTTCAGGAGGAGGATCCAAGGTTCAGGGTAGAGTACATGGCAAAGAACTCGTCTCCCTCGTAGATCATGGAGGTTAAGGGTTGAGGGACTAGGAGTTTAGGGGGAGCATAAGAGTGGGAGAGGAAGAAGGTGTAAGAGCATGGGGAGGAAGGAGAGAGAGGAGAAGGGGGGAGGAGGAGGAGGTGGGAGGAGGAGAAGGGAGGAGGAGGAGGGAGAGGAGAATGAGGGAGGAGGAGAGGGAGAGGAGGGAGGAGGAGAAGGGAGGAGGAGGAGGAGAGGGGAGGAGGAGTTGCAAGGTTAGGACATGCTTTTGGATGTGGAGTGAAAGGAAGCATGGACACTTGGAGACAATTGCTTGGAATACCAAAGTAGAACTCAACACAATGCCCCAAAGAGTGTGGGCTTCATTCCATTATGGGGTATTTATACAAGTTGGAGAGCTTCTCTCTTTGCATGTAGGAATTGTAAGACATTCTCTCTCTCCATGTAGAACTTGCGCATAGAAGTTGCATGTAGGAGTTGTAATTTGCATGTAGGAGTTACATGTTGCATATAGAACTCGCATGTTGCATGTAGGAGTTGCATGTTGCATGTTGCATGTAGGAGTCGTATGTAGAACTTGCATGTAGAACATGCATGTAGGACTTGCATGTAGAACATGCATGTAGGAGTTGCAAGTAGAACTTGCATGTTGAGGACTCCTAAGAGAGATTATTCCTAACCTTATGCAAGTACAAGCGGATCTTTACCGCTACTCTACACACACATTCTGTGTTACCTAAGTCCATGTTGGCACAGAGACAACACCGCATTACCCTTTTTAATTGCAATCAATGTCAAGACACACTGTATTAGTCTTCAGCATATCCTCACTTACAAGAAACATATAATGAGGTTCATTGGCATAATGGTTGTGACTTGAATGTCCACCGCGATGATTTCCTCTTCCTCAAAAATTCCCTTGATTGATGCTGGATTGACCACCTTGGTCGTACTGCTTCTTCTTGCAATCTCTTTCATTGTGTCTACACTTATGGCAATAGTTGCACTGAATGTTTGACATGTTGGTGGATGCATTCCCTCATTATTGAGCATTGCTCTACCTCTACCTCCGCCTTTGCTTCTATCTGAAGCTATGAATGCTTGATCATTAGAATGACCTTTGCGTGCATGAATGGCCTGAGCCCCGAGTTCTTCACCAAGTAACACTGATTGTAGCTCTTCTCGCACAAAATCTAGAGCCTCCTGACTTCTATCCCACATAACCCAGGCTTTACAAAGAATAGTGTCTTTTCTCGGAGGAGGTCGTACCAGTAGCACTCTTCCCAAAGATGAGGCAATCCACTCAACTGCTCCCCCCAACCAAGCTGGAAGTCTAGGGAACTCAACCCACATAGAGCACTCATGAAACAGGAATTCCTCCACACTAAGTGATGGGCTCCAAGGCACCACCAACACCATTGAGCCCTCAAAGACCAAAGAACTAGACACCAAATATTCCGCTTAGTCTCTGAGAAACAACGCATGAGGAAGAACCTTTCCCAACAAACCGTGCTGAAAATTGAGATGCAAGGATATCAAAACTCAGCTAGGAGGAATTGATTGAGCTTACCCAGCATCGGGACTCTTCCGGTGAAAAAGAGATAGACCCCTCCCCTAGCGAGACGCTCACTAACCATGTTAATCGGAACCTCGCACACCACCTTATGCACCTTATCATTGTCCATCAGACCCTTCCTCTTTGCTTTTCTGGCTCTTTAGTCTAGTTCTTGTTTAAGTAGAACTTTTACATCAGACTTAGACAGTGGGGTAAAACCTCCTTGAGGCAAGCCATTGAGCGCATCTGCATATACGAGCGAGTCTCCTTCGAATTCGTTGGTGTCTCATTGATGCTCTCTACCTTGTGGTCTGCTTTTGCACTCACACGAGCCTCCTTACATACTCCACCGGACTGCACCATTCCAAGACACCCTCCTTTTCATTCATCAGATCGATCTCAGAATCCTCAGACAACAGGCACCGATATCTCTTCAAACCTCTCTCAGCTTGAGCATGGTTCCTAGCTAGCACCGTGCATGCATCAGATTCTAGTTACAAAGTTTGGTTAAAAGTTTCCCCTTGTACAAACTTAGAATTCCTATAAGAGAAACAAGAGACAGAAATCTAGAAAAATATGGGTACGACATAATTTGAGTTTGAATTGCTAGACTCCATTAGAAAACAGTTCAAATATGTTATGGTCCTTCCAATGTTACATTTATTCATTTTTTTAATGTTTTTGTGTGTAGGTCAAAAAATTATAAACCCCCAAAACTTGCAATTTATAATTATTTTTCAAGGTTAATTCTCAAGCTTATCACACTTTGAGTGGAAGAAGTTCATTGCCCTGAATATCTCCCCCTGTTTAGAACCTCACAAATTACGTTAATGGGCAATCGAACCCATGAATGTATCAGGTGGATGAGGCTCCCTGGAGTGCCTAGGTAGATTTGGGTTGGGCACCCACATCATGTGGCAGTGCGCATGTGGCTCGTTTGTATAGGTGGTCACTCAAGTTTCTAACGTCCCCCATCAAAGACGATAAGGAATTTCTGCTTCCTGAAGAAATTTTGATGTCGTTACAAGATCCCCTTCCCTCTCGATAGAACATAGGACACGAAAAAGTTTTTTTTTTGGGGGGGGGGGAACTCACCCACCCATGGCTCACTAGAAGGGGTACATTTGCATGGGGCGTACTTTGCCAAACAGGAGGATTTTGAACACGGAGTCCACAAGATGTGTGAACGCGGGCAGCCAGCTCTGGTAGGTAGGTAGGCAGGCAGGCAAGCACTCTACCATGTGAGCTACTATTGCACGACAATGACGACGAGTGTCGGGTTTTCGTAAACTCTGGTTGGGGTCGAGCCTGGCTCCGCCGCCTCCCACGAGCTAGCTAGAAAGCCCTACAAGTTTATATATCCAATAGGTGATGTGACTAAGATGAAGTATTTGGAGTGGTTTTCATTTCAAGTTGAAGTACTTAAAATTAAGTACTTGGAGTCGTTTTTTTCATTTCAATGTTTAGTGATAACATTTCGTTGGAGTTGCAAGCTCCGTCGTTTTGATTTGAGATTTCTGTTTCATTCCGGTAGTTGATTTCTTTCCGGTAGTTGTTTCGTCATTTCTGATCTTGATTTCGCCATTGTAGCCTCCTCTTCCCAGTTCTTGATCCTAAATTTCTCGCCCTGCAGATCTCTCTTTCGGATCATCTCCGCAAGATTTTGCACCTTTCCGTCTCCGATCGCACACCTTTGATCCATTCCATTGGCAATTCCTCTCCTCACTCTTCAGATCCATGGCTAATCAAGACACTGTCGGAGGCGCTCCCATGGCTTTGGCTTCCACCCCTGCTGCCCGTGCCTTCCTCGCTCGCATCTCCGAGACATCCCGTCAAGCCCTTTCTCAACGACGTCCTTGGGTTGAACTCGTAGATCGCAGCTCTTTCGCTAAGCCCGAGTCTCTTGCAGAGGCTACTAGCCGGATCCGGAAGAATTGGGGCTACTTCCGCATCAACTACGGGCTCTTACTCACGGCCGTAGTGGCTCTTACTCTTCTTTCCAACCCCCTCTCGCTTTTCTTGCTGTGCGGTCTTTTGGCAGGTTGGATCTTCATGTACCTTATTCGAACAACGCCGCTGGTTCTCTTCAACAGGACTTTTAGTGAGAGGGAAGTTCTTGCGCTGATGGGCGTGATCACCGTTGTGGTTGTGTTTTTGACGAATGTTGGATCCGTGCTCATCTCCGCGGCGATGATAGGCGTTGCAATTATCTGCATTCATGCGGCTTTCCGTGTGCCAGACGATCTCTTCTTGGACGAGGAAAGTTCTGCGGGTGGTCTGCTATCATTCTTCGGCGCTGGAGCCACCCAGCCTGTAATCGTCACTCAAGTCTAAAAGGTCTCGAGGTGATGTTTTTGGTCAAGATCCACTGGGTTTTGAAATTCTGTATCTCTTAAGCATTTGAGGTGGGATTCGTTCCTGCGCTGTTGTTCGCAGTGTTTGGAGAAAATAAGCTTAGTGCTTATAAAAATTTTGAACAAATCTGGCCATTGCCGGACCTTAACGGTAATAGAATCAGTATTTGTAAGTTGAATGTTAGCAGTATATGCGAAAGTATCAAACATTTTTACAGTTTTCAGTTCGATGACATTCATCTACGAGTCGGTTCTGGTGGAGTTGATCCCTTCTATGAACCCATATCTACCTTAGCTTTTGAAAAAAAAGCCCTCCAAAGAATACCTCTTAAACTTTACATCAATAAGGTCGCTCTGGCCCAAGTAAATATTAGGAATTCATTATAAGCTATGCTGTGAAAGGTATAAGCAATTTGCATACATTTTTGATGGGCTGAGTTACTCTTAAGGTTTACTTGGCGCCATGGCTCATGCAATATTATAATGAAGCAGTATTCAGACCTAAGCTCTTGATTTTAAATAAACCTTGATTTCGTGTGTTGGGTGACCTAAGCCCTAGTTTGAGAAACAGGAGATCAGTAATACAGATGATTGCAGAGATACCAAAGTCCAATGTTTTATTCAACAAGAAAATCCAGGGAGTAGAGCTGAACGGAGGGACGAGCTGAGAGCTAGGGCATGCGTGTGTTGAGAGCTCATGGCAGGGAGAGAGAAGGTCCTCAGATCTCTGTGAAGACAGGGAAAGTAGCTGCCAAAATAGGGAATGCTTTGAAGGCCCGATGGAAGTCATCAAGTTTCCCAGTGTAGCATGTAGCATTATTGAGTGGCTTTGATGTTGAAAAGTCATAGCAGAGAAGGAAGGTCCTCAGATCTCTGCAAAGGTAGGGAACGCTTTGAAGGCTTGATCGAAGTCCTCAAGTTTCCTAGTGTAGCGTTACTGACTGGCTTTGACAATGCATGGGGCCAGGAGAGTAGTCTCTGAAGCCTGTTGTGCATGCTGGATGCCCCTCAGGTGTGGGTCCTGGAATGAGCTAGAAATTCAGAATCAGGTTCTCAAAGAAGGCTCAAATCACGAGAGGCACAAGGAAATCAAGAGGGAGGTGGTCGCATCATCAACAAGTATTCAATGGACCATCATGCACCTGAGGAAGGTAGCCTGCAGACATTGCTGGACATGTTTGGTGAGAAGCGGTGAGAAGCTTAAAGGAAAAGAGAACTGTAGGAGGACATGTAGGAGGACAGCCGGCACACAAGGGTGACTATGAGGTGTGTAACTATCGGGTGGGGAGAGAGTTTGAATACCGGACCCTTGTAGATTGGGAAAATTCTTGTGGATTCTTTAAGGTAGATTTTGTGGTCAGGTCCAGTTTCGGGTGCTAAGTGGAATGCAAAGAGTAATGCCTGTCGAACAAAGTCTTGGAGGGAGACTAATACTTTTGAACTTCTCTGAGCAAGTATGTGAAATAAAAAACATTTGCATATGAACTGACTGCCTGTGGAGTTTTTTAGATACTTTTGGAAACTACTGGCTACAAACTATTCAATATTGGTCAATGAAGCATGCAAGAGGGGAGGGATCTCTGTCAAATGATGTGAACATTGGTATGTCGAAGTATATTTTGAAGTGACCTGACTGGACTACAACAGGGACTGGCTGTGCATAACTAGGTTGAGCATGTCATACCAGGCTTTATCATTACTAATCAAATGGAGGGTTCCAAAGGTAAGGAGTATGGTGCTGTGAGCCTTCATGCAGAGGAGAAAGATATTTAACAATATAGGCAAGGTGAATCAAACGATGGATTATGCCCTTTCAAGATCAATATCAGTTTGGATAAAGCATACAACTGAATTAGGTGGGATTTGATGTTGAAGCTACTGAGCCACTTAAGGTTTGGGGAAAATTTGTGCAGGCTGTAAGGGCCTTATGAAGAGGTAGGAATTGTTGCTATTTGTGGGGTCACGGGTCATGCGTATCCATCCATTGTTGAAATCACATTCATTTTCTCATAGTTGTGGTGAACCCTTACCCCAACATTCAACGTATTGGAGCAATCGACCACTTTTGTAAGAACAATGTACACTTCACTTTCTCACTGTCTTCCTCTCCCAGATTCTGGTGACTCAATTGTGGTCCACTTTTGCCCACCACATTAGTTGCAGGAGGTAAGGACTAGAATCTTACTAAAAGAAACCAATGTAAGTTCTTAAGAAAACCAAAGGTTGGAAATAGCACTACATGTTTACAATTGTACTCATTGTCTTATAGTTGTGGTAAACCCTTAACCCAACGTGCAAGCTATTGGAGCAATTGACCACTTTTGCAAGAACGATGAAAACTCACCATCTCATAGTTTTCCTCTCTTTCATTCTTGTGACTCAATTGTGGTCCCACCTTACCCCACCACACTAGGTATAGGAGCTATGGACTACAATCTTGTCGAATGAGATGCGCGTGTGGCTCTTGCAAGCATTTATAAGTAAACAATGAATAGGAAATAGGAAGTACTATCATTGATAGTGGCCATATTACCACTAGGTATTAGGTTGATAATAGGCCACATACTGTCAATTGTAGGCTTGACACCAACAGCAATAGGCCTACTATTGCAATAATATGCCTATGAAAAGGTCCACTAACGGTAGTTTTTTTTCAATTACTAATGTGAATGTGTTATTCTCACACTATTTTGGACCAAATATGACACTTGTGAATGGTGCATTAGTGTAAACATGAAAAAACCTTTGGAATTCTTGGCGATTTGCATTAGACTCTACCGATTTATTATCGTAGTCCATTTCACTAACATGTACTAAAATTCCTTACTCTATTATACCCTTGGATTGTAGAAATTCGGTTCCTAGTAGTTATGTGGAAGGGGTCTCACTCACCTCAATGAGCAAGCTTTGTTAATATGAGGAGATGCCTTTGCATTTGGGATTTTCAAGAGATGATTTGTAGATGTCATTAGGTTGATCATTTCCCATGTTTAGATCACTTCATTTGAATTGTGTTGTGAAAGTTATTGTCCAAACTTGTGTAGTCATAGGATCCAAATTTAGATCTAATTTAGACAGTCTAGATTTCCAGGACAAAATTTTGGGTTCAAGTAGCAGCATGCAAGATCCTACACTTGATAGATTTCTAATAGGTGGTGACCATGGTCACATTAGGTTGTCAATGACGTTTTTTCATAGGGTTGAGTGTAATGGGCTTGATTGGTCCCAATGTTTGAGGCTCACTCTTAGGGTGATTTATAGAGGTTATAGAGGCATAGGTGCTTTATTATGGAGGTGTCGAAGGGTTGTTGCATAGGATGACGGTTAGATCTATAAGCTGAGTTGTGAGGGTGACACACACAAACTACATGCCTATGCATATTTCTAAACTCTAGTCTACTAGGTCCATATAGTGGGTGATATGGTCGCATAATAGAGCATAGTCAATTGCCAAAGTTAGGATTTGATGTCAGGCCAAAGGACTTTTACTTCAAGTCCATGCATGCGCAAAACAACTTCCATGAGCAATGGTTTGGGATACAGTTGGTTTTGTTTTATTTTATGGTTTGCATACATGTGGGGGAATATGAACATCATTACAATTGCATAGTCCACCTTCCTTTCAATTATGTTATGGAGTATAAGGCCATAACACAAGGTACTAGGGGGTGGAATAGATGCATGTATGATTGCGTTCAAATGGTAGTAATTGAATGTGAATATTTCATCTATATTTAGAGACTTTTATAGACCTATAGCCACATTCGATCAAATAATATATGTCACAAATCTTTTTGTCCATGGAATATAAGAATATTCAAGTCTATTCTTAAGGTCACTTTAGACTAAATTTGGTTAGATCTTTATAGCTTCAGTTGTAGCATAACTTTGCAAAAAATAACTTCTAAGTATATGTAAGATTCTTGTTTTGACATCACCAAAAAATCATTTCAAGGCTCTAGGGACAAGAATTGATTCCATGTGGCCACTATCCTTCAATTACCATATTCATAAATAGGCTTTGTAGGCGGTGGCTTTGATGTCAGGCCGAATGACTTTTACTTCAAGTCCATGCACGCACAAAACAACTTCCTTGAGGAATAGTTTGGGATACATTTGGTTTGGTTTTATTTAATGGTTTGCATACATGTGGGGGAATATTAACAGCATTACAATTGCATAGTCCACCTTCCTTTCAATTATATGTTATGGAGTACAAGGCCATAACACAAGGTACTAGGGGTGGAATAGATGCATGTAAGATTGTGTTCAAATGGTAGCAACTGAATGTGAATATTTCATCTGTATTTAGAGACTTTGATAAACCTATAGCCACATTCAATCATTAATATCCATCACTACTCTTTTTGTCCACCTAAGATAAGAATATTCAAGTCTATTCTTAAGGTCACTTTAGATTAAATTTGGTTAGATCTTTATAGCTTCAGTTCTAGCACAACTTTGCAAAAACTAATTTCTAAGAATATGTAAGATTCTTATTTTGACATCACAAAAAAATCATTTCAAGTCTCTAGGGACAAGAATTGATTTCCATGTGGCCACTATCCTTCAATTCCCATATTCATAAATAGGCTTTGTAGGTGGTGGCATCCTGCATGAATTTACATTGATGTTATCTCGAAAACTCTCTAAATTTGGTTCATTAGAGTGGTTTTGGGTTCATCACTTTAGTTTCAAGAAAGTAAGAGGTTTCTCCAACATTAGATCCTCTTTTTTTCATGTTACTAAAAAGATCTTTTTTTTAGTGTTAAGAGTAATATTACTTTAGAATTCCATGTTTCCCATAGGCTGCAAATTTGTTGCCTTATCTATAACTGTCGACAGCATTTCCACCACCTGGGAATTTTGGCACGCTTTTCAAGCACACCTGAACTTTAAAATTTCCAACATATTAATGGAAATATGGAATGCTACACAAGCCATAATTACTGGGGACTAATTAGGGAAAGATAAAGCTCTTTTTGCATTAGCTAGAGGATTGGGACACATGAAGAAAGCCAAAAACAAGGTGACCCTCCCTAGAAGCTTACATTTAAGGAATTCCATGCAAGAAGCATTTAGATTACACTAGGATTTGGCTACATGGCCTAGAACCTACACCATAAACTTACCAAAGTTCCAAACTTTCACACACTTCCCAACTTTTTGTACTAAATTTAGATAAAAAGATGTTTTTATAACAAAAGCCACCATGCTTTTCCACATCTTTCCTATGTAGCTACAATTAGCCATATTCATGTGCACCATTTAGACATAATTCCACCAATAGCCATCCTATGGATGCAAAAATCGCCCATAAGATGCTCCTTTTCTGACTGCTTTTGACTAGTCCTTGGTCACCTCTCTTTCCTTACTACCTATCTCTACGACTAAACAACAAACAATTGCATAAGATTCAAATTCTTCCATGTCATAGGGACCTCACTCAGTTTTCCTACTACAACACACACATGGTCTTCCAACAAGCATTACAAAATTCCAATCGCATCACTGTGCTCTTTGAGTCCTTGCACAAGCCTATGCAAAATAAGCTATATAGGCAAACTTAGACTACCCAAAATGCCCATTTTTGGGTTTGTTCATGTCACAAGTCAATAAAGGACTCCATATTAGCACTATGTGATGCATCGATTTGCCCCAAAAAGTTGCTAGAAAATTTAGTTTGACCTAAATTATTATGCTATCTCAAAATTCATACTAGAATGACTTTTGAAGCTCAAATCTACCACAAGATTAGATAGTCCTATCCACTTAAATTCCATGTGGGCTACTCCAAATTTTGTGCTGCTAGTCCTAAGCTGGCCTTTGATGCATTTCCTAAACCTTCATAATTCATGCATCTTCCAATATTTCAAAAATACTACAATCTATTTCTTAGCTACCTTGAAGCTCTTTATGTGAATCTTTATGAGGATTGTAGTCAATGTTGGTTTGCATGTATTTTTAGAGTTTGCACAACTTTAAAGTTAGTGCAACTCTACCAAACATGGGTCGTAAGGCTTTGAAATCCACAAAATATCTCCCCTCTACTACAATGGCCTACTGCACCTATTCTGATTATCCAAACCTAGCTAGACTATATCTAGTTTTATCTAGCTAAACTCTGCCCTTTGCTTAGGTCTACTACATGTTTTCAATCTACCAACACATATACCATATGTGTGGGTTCCTTGATAGCCTCAAAGCTACTTTACTCAAATTTTCTTGTGCTTATTGTAGTCCACCTTGGTTTGTGTGTTTTTTTTGCAATCCTCCTCTACGACACATAGTTTTCCTCAAGCCTTAAATAATTATTCTTTTTAGAACCCAAAATTTTCATATATTGCCTAGATTTTACCTATTAAGTTCTTTAAGTCTTTCTAACAAATCCTAACAACAAGGTTTTTATCACTTTGACTCTACATAGCCTACTTAGCTTGTAGATTGCTCAAAATAGACTATCTACATGCATATAAGGGATGATCCATCTCAAAGCAATTTACAAATTGTGTTTGATGTAGCCTCTATGAAAATTGATGCTTTGGAGTCCTCATGTCTATACACACACAAGCCTTTGTGACTAACATTGTTTCACTTTATCCATGGAGGACTTTAAGGAGTGGGAGGTGAACATTGATCCCATGGACAATGGATCACTTTCTTTAGATGCCCATTAAAGTCTTGACTGGTGTCCATTGGTGTTTTCTTAATGAAATTTTGTTACACATAGTCTTGGAGATTAGAAGCCACCTTTGTTCTTTCCAAGCCTAAGCACAATATATTAATTAAGTTGTTATCTTTCACACCTCCAACCCAGCCTGCAAAAGGTTTGGAAATAAAAAATTTCCATCGTCATTCATGCAAGCCTTATATGGGGAATCATCTTCTAATAATATGTTTGAATAATCCAGAGTAGGATAAAAAATCCTCCAAACATAGCACAACGGTTTGAAACATGCAATAACATTTTCTTTGAGAGGTCGGGATAGGTCTCATCAAATCTTGCACTTGAAAGCAATTTCCTTACTTCCACACCATAAAAAGGGAAGCTTGTCCTTTTCTTCATCCTCCATGAAATTGTTCTCCTTCATCACATTTCAATATTTACCATATTCCAACCCTAAACAAAGACATTGCCTTTCTTAAGAATGCCAACCACCCATGGAAAATTTGTATATATTCTCCATGATCACATCTCTTGACAACTAGCAGATGAGGATCCAATTAACAAGTCTTTAATAGCACACCATTTAAGTCTAAAATAATATACACATCTTTCTCAATCTACCTAGTACAAAAAAATGCTTGCATGTGTATTGGTGGTAAATGTTCGATTCCATACACCATTTTTTTTAAATATTTTATATACTTAAAACATATTCTCAAATTGATTACACTTTGTTGTGGTCATTTTGTTAGTAGCTAGATATGTACTAGGTACGTATTACCTCAAACTAGCAAATGTATTAAATTTTATTTAATCATAAATTAAATGAAAAAATTCCAAGCAACACAGCCAAAGATTCTCAAAATTCAAGTATTATGTAGAAGAAAAGAAAAAGTAGTATTGCATTGATGACAGTCCCCTCTTTTTCAAAGACATTCAATTCGAACTACTAAATGAAGGAACATTTCTTTTACTTAATTCCACTAGGGCATTGTAATGTTAGGTGGACCAAATAGCAACGTCTGGGATTTTTAGTACTATACAATTTGTTTCAAACTATAAAAAATTATTCCAATGTTAAATATGTTTTTTAACACTCTCAACATTGTAGCTTCATGAAAATACATTGACTGTTAAAAAAGATTGATAGCTTATAGTAGAAATGTTATGCTAAACAGGAAAATAGGAGGCCAACTAACCATGCTTTTACCCCACTCCATTCAAAAATAAACATCAGGACTACTAATTGTACTTCACACAAGGAATTTTAACTTTACTCCTCGTCACTATTTGTAACTTCCCCCCCATTCCTTTCTCCCATGGTTCAAGTTCTCTAGTATCACCTCCAACACTTTCAATAGACCTTATATATTCTGCATCCCCTTCACTCATGTTTATGTGTTCTTGAATTTGCTGAAGATTTATTTCACTTGTTGCCTTTTGCAATTCAACATAAATGTTGTATATCTTTCATATAATGTTCTTATAATATCTCCCTTAAATTCATTAAAATATTTCCCCACCATGCTATCATAGAACCTTTTCACATTTGAGAAAATTTGGACCATTTTACGCACATATGCATCATATAGTGTTTTCTCCATGGTATTCTTGGTAATAATTATCATTTTCTTCCATTTTGTAAAGCCTCTATCTGGACAAAACGATTCAACCAACATTCTATAATACGAAGGATTTTTTTCAAACTGAGTCAAACTCTCTCCATGCATTTTGAAACCCTCTAAAGTAAGGGGCCAAAGGAATTGCTCAAGTGTCTTGAATTTTTTCATGGCTTTCTTTTGAATGTCTTAATGTTGCTAGTTGACCCCACCCCATCATAAATAATAGAAGGATCATACTTAAAAACATCATTCCAATCCTTGCATCCCTCTTGAGGATTCGTTTGATATGAAACGAAGGACAATAGAAATATCATGAATAGTGGCATACTTCTTCTTAGTGTGAATCCCTCTCATGTACCCTCCATATTTAATGTGAATACTACCTTGTACTTGAACACCTTGTACTTGAACAAGAGGGTTAAAGAAGTCAACCAAGGACATGAAGATCTTAAGGACTCAAGATATTGATGAACCAAGGGCATCACGTGCACAATGAATTAAAGCTACTAATTCCCCTTAGTTCTTCAAGAGCTTAATGACTTAAAGTGGTGATGAACCTCGGGGGGTTCACTACTAAGAAACCCTATATATTAGGTGCATTCAAGGGGTATTTAAAAAACCCCTCAAACAAAATATTTCTCCAAATAAAACGACCCCTCTTTACTTATGAACTAACTGATTTCTTTTCTAAAGTTGAATTTAAAAACCCCTCTTGTTATTGTGATCCTATTAAATTTTTTCCAAAAGTTGAATTAAAATACCCTCATTTTGAATGCACGTGGTACACTAAAATTTTGTGAGGTGAACCCCCCTGAGTGATGAACCAAGTGTGTCAAGAGCCTAAAAATTATAAAATATAAACTGCATTTGAATGTCTCTTTGATTTTTCTTCTTTTAAACAATTTGGCAATAATTTGAATCCCTTTTTTGTAAAAATTGAGGCCTAAGTTTTGGTAGTCCTTATGCACAGTGATTCATTGTAACTCTATCATGCACCTTCTCCATGGGACTAAGTATTGTTGGCTATTGCAATGGAGAAGGTGTAAGAATGAAGAATTGATGCAGTCATAAGTGAGTTTATTTTCTAGTTTTCAATCTATACTTTTCTATTATTTAAGAGGAGGGCAACAAGTGTAGATTGGAGTGCATCTAGAATAGTGCAAGTGGGCTATTGACTTCTCATGTTTTGCTTAAACTGCATGAGATTACTATAGACCGAATTTTATTGAATTGTAAGAAAAGGAGCCTAACAAAAAATCCAAGTTTTTTCATTGCTTTTGAAAAGCAGGCATTGCGTATGAAAATCTATCAAAAAGACTCAAGACCATGTCCCCCTCTATTTATCTCAAATAGCTTTAATTTCACTATTTTCTTATAGCACAATAACCATGTGTAAGAAAGAGGAGATATAAGATTTAAAGCATAGCATCAATACCTAAAGAGAAACCTATCATCTCAATGAGTTTGTCTACCATTGGTATAGATCTTCCACTACCAAGGACTCTCATAGAATAAAGAACAAAGAGAATTGCAATCAAGCGCATTGAAATTTGAGTTTAGATGGCAATGCCTAAAGGACTTAGCCCTTCTTTCCATTTAAGGTAATAACTTTTTGCTTTTCTCCTATGCTATAACAATGAGCTCTAAAATACTTTCCTCCTTCTCTCGTAGGCTATGAGAAGCTTGAGAATAACAACAAGAGGGTAAAAGGTGAAGGGTGCAATAGGAGTAGTGTAGATAGCAAGAGCATGGAGGCGATGCAAGAATCACAAAAGAAACATTGAAGGAATGTGTGGTTGAAAGGTAGGTTTAATTTTACTAAAATTTTTAAAGCCTTGGATTAATGTTTACATTGAGCTTATTATTAAGCCTCACATTCAGTTGCTTCAATTATCCCTAGTAAAGATAGTTATAACCTTAGATTAGGGTCAATTATCTTTAGCTCTTGATCAGTAGTTTTGATGAGTTTAGTCCAAATTTGCATGGGAATCCGTAGAAAAAAATGCAAGCATTTTTGGCTACCCCCTCTTGGATCCTACCACTAATAGTAGTAGGGGGGCAAGTCCCCTCTAATGTGCCCTATGGGTTCAAACATGCTTGCATCCATGCAATTGAAAAATAGTTTTTTGAAATCAATTTTAAATAACTTCAAGTTAAGACTACAATTCCTTATGTCCCCAAGCTTTTGACACCCCTAGGATATCAAGGCATATCGAATAATGCATAATGGCAAAGAGCTAATGTAAGCATAAGGAGTCAATCGACCTAAATGCACATCAATAAGCAAAAGGACTTGAGCATGATGCTTTGAAATGTCAAGCTCTTGATATCTCTCGGGCAAGGCCTTGTGTCCTTAAGCCCCTTATGCCTCAGAGGCATCAAGGCATTATGCCCTTGAGCTCTTTGTTGAGAGTTGTGGTGCCATGAGCACATGTAGAGCAAAGGTATGAGCAAAGGACAAGCTGCCACATGGCATGGAGGAGATATCCGACATGTGAGCAAGCAAATGGATGTAAGTACCCTCACCTATAAAAGGGAGGTTCATTTGAAGTAATATCAATCAAGCACTTTGCACTATCTCAAGATTCTCTTTATGAGTCCAAGTTAATCTATCTTGGAACCTAATTGACTTGAGATACATGTCATGAGCACTCTCTTCATCATGCTTGCACTTAGGTTGCATCCTCCTTAGATTAGTGTTGTATTAGGATGTTGTCTTAGTGACTAGGAGAGTAGGATCCTCACTTTGTCATGGTATCAGAGCTTAGGTCTAGTTCTCCTAGATTAGTTTTTAGATTGAGGTTGAGTGTTCTCTTTTAGTGTTCATTCTTTCATTCTCCCGTTGAAAGAATTTCCATCCATTCATTTGCCAAGAGAGAGAGATCCTTGTCCTTGCTTGAGAGAAAGACTTGTTAGTAGTATTCATTCAGACTTTTGAGAAAGAAAGCATTGAGCTTCTCCCTTCATCAAACGAAGCCAACTGCACTGTTAGCCTACAATAGCAACGGCCCTGCAAGCTCCAAAGGGAGACAACGACCTCCGCCTGCGGCTCCCTAGTCTCCAATGACCTCAAGCACTTCTTTCTCCAAATAGCAACTAGCATCCAAACAGCTCCTGTGCTTTAGCTCGCACATCAAGCGTCCTTCAAGCCCATCTTATGCACAGCCTCCATCGACAGCAACAGCCGTCTCTTGAACAAGCAAGCAAGGCTCAAAGTGGCTCCTTTGAGCAGCTCGTAATACGGCTCACGACAGCTCTCAACCTCTCAGCTCGACCAGCAAGCCTCTGCATCAACGTCCATCTCCAGATCGGCCAGCCTCTGGCTCGACCCTGCACGAACTACAACGACTCTGAAGCAAGCCACGACTGCTTCCTACAGGCACGCTCCATCGCCTCGACTAAGGCTGCCTCTGCAAACATTCTACGACTCCCTGTTGCTCTCTTCTGCATCACGTAGCCTCTCCAGCCTAGAAGCTTCGTCGTCGTCGTCGCCATCACAATCGACAGCAGCTCCGTCGTCGCCTCAAATATTTTTCTTGCTAAGGTTCCATTGAATGACATGTGGCAGATAAGGTGGTCAAAGATTAACTATGGTTAGGTTAAGCTACTTGGGTTAGTTTAACCATGGTAAAATTTATGTAACCTTGGGTTAACCAAGCTAGGTTAAAAGGTCACCATAGTGCCACCCAAGCATAGTCCCTTTGTAAGCACAGTTTGAATTCTGCATGTGAATCCCTGTGCCACATCATCAAGACCCCCTCTTCTTCATAGAATCTTCGACAAGCCATAACTTGCAATCCAGGACGAATTTGCACATGCTCCAAAAAGGAAAAGTGATCGCCTTTTTGAGCTCTACGCGCCTGTCAACTCAAATTTTCTATATGCAATTAGACACTGCCAGATTTGAAAGTATCATCAACTGGTAAGACCTTTGCAATGGCAATCCGCACACCAACTGTTGATAAGTTCACCAAGGAAGGATTTCACACATGGTCTACACAAATGAGATATCTCCTGATGCACCAAAAGCTTTGGAAGACTGTAAAAGAAGACATACCCACTGCACAAAATGATGCCTGGAAGGAAAAAGATGAAGCAGCACTATCACTCATTGGATTGCACTTAGGTCCAAACATAATTCATCATATAGACTCTAACGATCATGCCAAGGATGCATGGGATGAGTTGAACACAGTGTTTGGTGCAAAAGCCAAAAACCAAGAAATCCATCTTAAGATTGAATTCTATGGTATGCACATGGGCTTCAATGAATCCATGGCACAATTTGTCAACAAAATCAAAAGCATTATGACTCAACTAGAGGGCATAAATGCAAAAGTAGGAGAGAAAGATGCACTTGCAATTCTCCTTAAAAGCATGCCTGCAGAGTATAGTTCATTGACAACCACTTTGAAGAATTTGCCAGATCCAAAGTTTGAAGAATGTGTATCCTCTCTTCTCGAAAAAGAAAGAGAGTTGAAGGCATCGACATCAACATCGACATCAACACACAACAGCTATAATGAAGAACAAGCACTATTCAGTAAAACATCAGTGAAATGCTACCATTGCGGAAGGATGGGTCACTATCAAAGTGACTGCAGATTGAAGAACAAACCAAAGTGTCACCATTGCAAGAAGCTGGGACATAAGGAAGAAGATTGCAGATTGAAGAATCAACAAGTCAACTACGTGGAGTCATCATCAAGCCATGAGCCAAAAGGTGACATCAATGGAATGTATTGAAAAGCAAAAACCTTGCCAACCTTGCCTATGTTTTGTAAATCAAGCCTGACCACCTGAGAGTAGCTATGAAAGCACCCAGGGGAGGTATTGACATGTAAAAGCCACACTTGACCACCTTAAGTAGCAGGCTTGCACTAAGGGGAGGTAATGGAATGTAACTCACATCTGACCACCTTGCAGTAGCCAAAGGGTTATGGCACCAAGGGGAGGTGTTGAGAGTTGTGGTGTCATGAGCACATGTAGAGCAAAGATATGAGCAAAGGACAAGCTGCCACATGGCATGGAGGAGATATCCCACATGTGAGCAAGCAAATGGATGTAAGTACCCTCACCTATAAAAGGGAGGTTCATTTGAAGTAATATCAATCAAGCACTTTGCACTATCTCAAGATTCTCTTTATGAGTCCAAGTTAATCTATCTTGGAACCTAATTGACTTGAGATACATGTCATGAGCACTCTCTTCATCATGCTTGCACTTAGGTTGCATCCTCCTTAGATTAGTGTTGTATTAGGATGTTGTCTTAGTGACTAGGAGAGTAGGATCCTCACTTTGTCACTCTTGATGCCTTTGGTTTGTAAATTTATATCTTAAAAGCCTAAGACCATGGTGCCCTAGGGGCATCAAGGCCTTATAATATCAAGCTATTAGTGCCCCTAGGGCATCAAGGTCTTAAGAGCTAAAAAGCTTAATCTATAATGGCATAAGAACATAAGGGCATAAGGACACATTGCTCCAAATGATTTGCAATTCAAATACATGTTGGCAAGCTGAAAAGGAATTGATCAAGATTCCTTCAAATGTCAAGCCCTTGATGTCCCAAGGGCATCAAGGCCTTATTTTCCTTAAGCCATATTAATGAAGCATCGAGGCCTTATGCGCTCAAAATATTAACACCCTTGGTTCATCAAGAGTTTAAGAGCTTCATAACTTACTGACACCAAGGTCTTATGACATCAAGCTATTGATGCCCATATGGAATTAAGAGCTTAACACAAAATGCCCTATCATCATAAGGGCATAAGGCTTAATGGACCTATTGTTTCCAGATAGTTACAATCGAAATACGTGTTGTTGGGAAGTAGAATTTAGCTTCTTACTAGAGGGAGAAGCTTAAATAATGGCATTATAACTGAAAAAATCAAATTATTTCCAATATATATCTTTGGTCAAGTTCATCGACTGCACCACTTGTATTGCCTTTTCTTGTTGCAACTATTTCATAAGGTGATAATACAACATTGTTTTACTATCATGTCTTTAATTTCTTTGTTATGGTTATGTTACTAACATTTTAATGTTGTTTTGTATGCACACGTGGAAATCATTTTACACGTTTGACATCTTGCACATCTCATTGTTGATCGAGAGGTGAATGTTCAAGGATCCATGCATTGCTTGGGTCCCTTGGCTACATGTAAATCTTTTACACTTGGACACAATTAATTTACAAGTTCCCTACCACCATACCAAGAATGGATGAATAGATTAGGCACAAGGGAATTTGTATTGTAGAATTAAAACAACATGGCACCCTGTGAACATAATACTCCATCCATATGACCTCAAAAAGAAAGGAAAACAAACTAAAGATGGGTGGGTAAATGAGAAGGTCAATCTATAATCCTCAAACTTTACAGAGATAGTGGCAGAGGGATACACTTCCAAATGATGCATTTGAGCTTGGTAAGCATGTAGAGGATCATACATGCAAGTTAACAAGGTGCACTCCAACTTGAACAAGGATTACATGACAGGAATGTGGAACTTCTTAAAGGGCTAATCAATCAAGTTTTCTTTGAAGATGATCAAAGAGTTATCATTGTGCATGCTTTGTAGCTCAGGAAAGACAGCATTAATTGTTGGAGGTGGTGGCCTTCACCCCTCGAAGCATGGTTAAATAGAAAAATTGAAGAGGGGGGCTTGCATGCATTGACACGTGTACTTAAGGGAAATTATCCCACAAATCAATAGTAAATATGGAGGCCTTATATGTATGGCCTAAGTCCAAAGCCTCAATGTATCCTTGGTTGACCCTTTTGGGACACAAGGAGAGGTGTGGCTATCGGGCAGATTGGACCCGCACCTCGTGCAACTTATACCATGTGGTAGCCTGTATGGCTACCAACATTGAGGGTGTTCTTGAGGTGCTTGAATTTGGAAATGATATCTCAAGTGAATAATTTTATGTGGGAAAAAGAAAAAATATAGAATGATAAATCAAAACCATCAATACATGGTTCTAATTTGAAGGAAAAAAAGGTTGAAGATTTGTTGACATTTGAGAGCGTGTTGCTATAAATTATTTTTGTTGGAGAAATTGCTCCCAAATTGTCTGTCAACTAAAAATATAGAAATCAAGGCAAAAATTTCAGGGACAAAAGCCCTTATACCGAGATTCTTATGTATATGACATGTTGTAAAGTGCACAAAGAAGAGAAGGAAGACATGGGGGGGGGGGGGCAGATCATATTTGGCAATGAGCTTGTTTGTGCTACTGCATAATTTCTTGAGTATCTTTTTATAGGCACAAAGCTTCTTATGAGGTAGGATCAGGGAAATCTTGTCATGGAAACATTGTTATTATTTGAACAGCTTGGGAACATATTGAAATGGAAAAGGCGATACTCTTACAATTTGTCAAGAACAATGCTAACCAAATGTCCCATAAAAGTAGGACTACATTAGAGGGATAAAGGGAGAGGCAATTAAGGCTTTTTTAATCAAGGCTATGTAAACAATGAGATATATTGAGAAACATTAACATGACTCGAGCATGACTCTTGGTAGCAGGGATTTCAAGTCCATAACATACTCTAGCCTTATTGGTTATGGAAACTTTCAAACATGTTGCACTTTTCAAAATCAAGCTCCCTTTTGAAATGTGATACATGTACACCAATAAAGATTGCACTAGAGGCTACAAAGATGGTCGAGCAAAGATCAAAGTTATCCATGTCTAGAAGAATTCACATGCTTGCTCAATCGAGTTGTCACAATTTGTACTACTTTTGGAAGCCATATGGACATTTTGGACAAGGATATTAGCCCTAAGCACTAGATTTTCGTATAGGATCACTTGCAATATGCTTATGACATTGGGAGCTCAAAAGTGAGGATAAGAAAGGGGAACTTCATCACACATCTTCCATGGAAATACAATCTATATTTCAAGGGTTGTTGTCACAAAGATATGGCTAATCATTTTCATACATCAATTCCGATGAGAAGTCATTATATCCCACACGTACGCGACACGGACAGCCCGCTTGGATGTGACAAAGTGTAGAGCACCATAGAATACATCCTTTGCTAACTATACTAAGCAATATAGGAATGTCTCCTGATGAAGATACTACTTTCTCTCCATTATCAAAAATCTTCTATTTATAGCTTGATAACTGTGTGGGAGTGAAAACAAATATAGATATGCATTTGCATTTCTTTCTTTTCACATAGTTGGTACATCTTGGATTTCTTATAGCTGTTGACTTACATGAAGATATTGATGTGTGGCTATCACAAAATGGTATTGAGCTATGGAAAAGAGACGCAAATGATGTAAAGAAAGATTTCTTTGTGTTGGTTGAAGATACATATTACCCAATTCGGATAGGTGTTGCACTTACTTATGTTGATCATAACAAGACATTAGAATTGCAATGCATATTCATGGCAAGCAAGTCCCTTAAAAGGCAAGGAATAGGACTAGTTGACCGCTCTCACAAGTATAATTCACACTTGCACTCATTGGTACTCTCCTCAAGTTCCCCAAATTGCAAGAAAACATAGTAGCCAACCACTCTACAAGTACAATAAATACTAACTCCTCCTTATACTGTTGAAATCATGGCTAACCTTTGTTCCCCAATTCACCAAGTGGTTTGTCAAAGCTATTAATGCATTCTCCTCAAATAAAGAGCCCTCGTTGGTTTCGTGCCATTATACAAATGATAGTACCAAAAGAGCATCATTGGTAATAATGCTAATACCATTAGTACTATTTCATATTATTGTCAATAATTGCATAACTATTGCCAGTAATGCTTGTGATTCTAATTTTACTTTAGGTAATATAATTAACTATTCATGGCAAGCAAGTCCCTTAAAAGGCAAGGAATAGGACTAGTTGACCACTCGCACAAGTATAATTGACACTTGCATTCATTGGTACTCTCCTCAAGTTCCCCAAATTGCAAGGAAACACATTAGCCAACCACCCTACGTGTACAATAAGTACTCATTCCTCCTTATACAGTTGAAATCGCAGCTCACCTTTGTTCCCCAATTCACCAAGTGGTTTGTCAAAGCTATTAACGTCATCTCCTCAAATAAAGAGCCCTCCTTGGTTTCGTGCCATTATACAAACTATAGTACGAAAAGAGCATCATTGGTAATAATGCTAATACCATAGTACTATTTCATATTATTGTCAATTTTGCATAACTATCTCGAGTAATTCTTGTGATTCTAATTTTACTTTAGGTAATAGAATTAACTATTGATGGTGATAGTAGTAATATTGTCATTGATATGCCCATTATCAATTGTATTTTGCCCGGAGTCCCTCATTGATGCTTACAAAATCAACTCTTTTTGACATGTTTATTTGGGGAAAATAAAATTAGTCAAATACACCTTTGGAATAGACAATAATCCAATGTGACAAAAACAAGGGGCACACACGTGCGTACAGCATTGCCCCCAAGTGGCCGAGTAGAACTCGAGTTGATCCGCTTTAAAAGGGCCTTAAAGAAGAAACTTTGTAGCTTGCCCCTACGGGCAATGTTAACAAAGAATATCAATTGCTGGAAAATAAAAGCGACGAAGTTTCGTATACAAAGATGTGAGAAATATATCATTTGTTGGAAAATTCAAAGTAACAAAAGATTTTACATACAAGCTACTTCTTTGAAAATATTTCGAAGGAAATGTGAAGCAACAAAGGGTTTCATACAAGCTACTTCTTCATACTCCGAAGGAAATGTGAAGTAACAAGGTTCCTAAGCGACAATGGTAGCGCTGTACAAGGGAAAGATTCTAATGGGATTGTGCTTATGTTGATAAAAATTAACTTCGACGGAGCAGAAACATTGTTACTACTATCTTCGTTTGTAGAGCTCTCGGCGTGCATGTTGTGATGCAGCTTGTTAAACGATCGTCAATGCTTTCCCTTGCAGCTATTACTGTCCTCTCTCCTATATTTTTGCTGAAGATTTACATAGTAGATCGACGGAGTGCAGCACACATTAGCCCTCTCTATATTTCATTCGCGCTTGATCGCCCAGACAGCATTGGAACTCCTTCATTCCTCACAACGTGCAGCTACTCATCCGGTACGTTGCGCACTTATTCCCCTCCTCCATTATGATTAGAGTGAATCGATTGCCCAAATTTGAGAAAACTAGTCATCTGGTAAGCTGCCATACTTATAGCCTCCTCCATTATGATTACAGTAAATCGATTGCCCAAATTTGAGAAAGTCACTGCTTAGCGTGTGTCATATAATAATCAGAGTGGTTATCTACTAGGTCTCCAGGAAAAAAATTCATAATCATAAGAGCTTAGAATCGTTTGAATCAATTGAAGATCTTTACCTGGGAGTAGAGAAAAGTTCCCAAAATTGCAATTGCTGCTCCTGCAGTGTTGATGGGGCTCACGGCGGTATGGAAAACCAAGATCGACGCGACAATTACTGTCACCCTTTTCACGGTATTACCAATGCTGAAGGATAACGGCGAAATCTGGTTCAAGGACAATGTCATGTAGGACACGTGGTTGTAGAGGTGATAGAAAACGCTCTGTGCGACAACCCACCTGGAAGAAGCATTGCTATGTTTATCAGATGGCAACTTCCAGAGGAACATAGAATTCTGAAGTTTATCAGATTGCAACTTACAAGAAAAACGTAGAATCCCGAAAAAGTCAATTCCGTTCACAAACATTCCTATGTTTATCAGATTGCAACTTCCAGAGGAATATAGAATTCTGAAGTTTATCAGATTGCAACTTACAAGAAGAACGTAGAATTCCCGAAAAAGTCCAGGCTCTGAACTTACCAAGCAAATTGCGGGCCAATGGCTTGTACTGCTCTCTCCCATCCGGGAATCCACAACTCTGGTCCCTCCACAGCCAAGGCGAACGGGGTCAAAAACGCAAGGGAAAGAATGGATAGGCAGGCATAGTAGTTCATGCCTCCCACCGACCTTCCTTTCATGCCCTTCTTGAAAAATATGTTTCGGAATACAAATGCCAGGTTGGAAACCATGGCGCCCATGAAACCTGAGGCATCAAATTAGCAAACAGCACACTGAATCAAAATTCGGGATGGATTTGATAGGGACAACCTAAAATTGAACGAGTGATACCAGGACTTACCTCCTAAATTGAAATTGAGTTCTGTCAAGGCAGCAAGACCACAACCGCCAATTATGGGTATAAGGGACAGGTATACTGAGGACGAGAAGTGCTCTCCTAGTAGGAAGCGAGAGATCACAACGCTGAAAGCCGGCTCGGTGCTCTTGATGATATGAGTAAACGAAACGGCAACCTTAGACATGCTAACGGTAGCTGCAACATGACCGATGGTGTGTGCCACTGCAACCTGCATTAGCGAGTGAGAGACGACTTTTCCTTAGAGAGATCGTCCATGCCAGTTTCGAGGGGTTGCAAGATCAACGTATGTACAATAAAAACGAGTGGGTAGAGCGTGACATACTGGCGCAAGCGCTTTCCAGAAGTCGATATCCGTTTCTGGAAATTCTGCAATGCGAGTCGCCCAAGACGCAAGCATAATCAAGGAGCCGGCGGCTAATGAGAGAGCCGATGTCAACCAGGGGTAGGGGAAAACATTGAGAACTTTCTTGTCGTAGATGTTGAAGATTACGTTGAACCCCCACCAAGTTGCGAAATATAGGCCGAGCTTGAGTCGTTGGGCAGTCTTCTGCGACAAGAATTGATCGTCTGCAACACTAGAGGCAGGTGCAAGGGAACTATTCTTGGGAAAATTGAGCACCGTCCTGGTCTCGAATGTCTTGGCGTGAACAGGGGCTATACGAGGCTTGAAGTTGAAATTGCAGGCTGCGTCGTTGGCCTGTAGATGACCCAAGGATCGACCACGTAGGAAAGATTTCAAGGTGCTATGAGCCAGAGACTTTCCGAGGAAGGAAGATGGGCAGGCGGGAGGAGGTGTGAGGGAGCGAGGGGGAGATTGGGATGGGGGAGTACTGAGGAGGCTCGAGGAACCAACAACTGCCATGTCGAGTAAGGAGAGCGAGCGGATTGAGCTGGAGCTGGGCTCAAAGCTGAATGAAGGAGAAGGAGAGATGAAAACTGAATTGGAAGGATCCAAACTTGAAAGGCAGAGAGAATGAGGAAGCAAGCTGCTGGGGAAGAGTGCACAGAGATGGCAGCGAATGGAGGAGAGTGGCGTTGTTTATGAGGAGATGGAAGGGGAGCAAGCTGGAAAAGGTGGCAAATGAGAGAAGGTTGCAGCTGGGAAGATCTTACTATGGAAGAACTAGATACTAACTATATGCACATACAGAAGAGATCTCAGTGAGATTCAAAAACTAGATACTAACATCAGAAGAGATCTTACTTGAGGAGTGAGGTTCAAAGGGCATCATCAGAGAAGATCTTACTACTGCAGGAGTGAGATTCAAAGGACATCATAGGACTCAGGAGATCTTACAAATGCAGGAGTGTGGTTCAAAAGCCAGTAAGAGGGGCTATGTATGGCTAGTCCAACCAGCTAAAAATCAGTAGAGAAATTGGTTCAATTTGGACTGTGACGACTCTCAAATCCTGCAAGCTGGGCCTGTTTGTTTATACCATTTACATGCACCCACGTGAAATTGGCCACATCAATCTCCTTTTATATATATACAATATTAGATATTATAGAGACAGGCAACGGCCCTCGTTTCTCAGAGAGACTGGCTCGTATCGTCAATTTGCCACTTGGGCTACCTTCCAATCGCCTTCAGCACCCCACACTTGCCTCGCATCTACTCAGCCATCCAACTTTTCTTTTTCCTTTCTTTTTCATCAACACACGCTTAGAATGTCCCCATACCATCGTATATTGTATGTGAATATAACATTAGTATTCCAAGCGAATATCCTACGTGCATTATGTATTCGACTCGGAGCGTCTCCTCAACCTCACGAGGGTTTATCAAATCAATTTAAGCATCCATGTTCAATGATTAGTATTTCTTAGTTTTTTAAAACAATTTAAGGATATGTTTTTTTAATCTTTACTCTTAGTTTTTAAAAAGCCCAACGGAAGGAATGTAGCACTCTATGTTTGGCTTTGAAGTACATTTATAGATCATCTCAAATTAACTCCCGATAGGGCCACTTTGATTCAACTAATTACTCACCACCTTTGCCAGTTAGCTATTTGGCTAGCGGCTTATCGGGTCTAATGGGTCCCTAAGGCTTGAAAATGCCCAACAAGGGAAATTTCAAGAAAGTCCCCCAAGCATCTCATACTAACTCCCAATATACCACTTTGATTCATCTAGCTATTGCTTACTAGGTCTAATAGGTCTCGAAACATGCACCACAAGGGAGATTTCAAGAGAATCACTAAAGCAACTCACACAAACTCCCATGATACCACTTTGATTCTATTATTTACTCACCACATTTATCAATTAGCTAGCTATCCCTGATTGGGTCTAATGAGTCTCCACACCTTGAAAATGCATCGCAAGGGAGATTTCACAAAAGTCCCTTATGCATCTCAAACCAACTCCAATACACCACTTTGATTTAGATATTTGTTCACCAGTTTTGCTATAGCTAGGTACTACTTATTAGGTCTAATAGGACTCTAGACCTTGAAATCCCACACTTGAGCATTAAAATGCTATGGGATTGATAGCAATGGGTTCTAACCAGTCCACACAAATTTTGAATACAAAGAAAAGAAACAATATCTTAGAGAGAATGTACACATGCAACCCTCATGAATGCAACACGTCGTGGTATGCACTAAGTATTAGACAAATGTTGAGGTCACAGGGAGCTTGGATTCCCTCTTATATATGCTAGTAATAGGTGAGTGGACAAATTATTTGTACTTGCAAGGCCTTGGAGGCCCTCATTAGGGGAGAATTGGGGTCTCGAAAGGGCCTCATAAGGAATGGATTAAGAAATGGATTAGTCCTAATGGTAGGTCCCAAAAAGTCCTAACCCCCCCTCACCTAGGTGGGTTAAGCCCACAAGTGACCCCACCTCTTACACAACTCTTACTCCTAGGTGGGAACCAAAAAATTCAAAATTCAAAAATTCAAAATTTGAATTCCCTCCCTCCTTACATCTCCACACCTTCTCCTTCTCTACACTCCTTTAGTCATGGCACCATTCGAGGATGTCTCCAACAAGTACCAGGTTCACTTAGAGTTGGAGGCTGAATATGCAAGCACACGTAGTCTAGGATTGAGGGGAGCTTCTAAAATCCACAGTCTTCATTCACAAGGAAAGAAGCATCTTGACCTTTGGGTAGAAGGATCCTTATATCCTTTAGATCCTGCCAACCAAAAGAGCCCTCCTTTCCATACAATGCATGAGCTAGTTCGGTTTGTTGGAAATGGACATGCGGGGTTGCTGGTTATTGCAATCGGTTAAACAATGCTCAATCAATGGCTATGCAAGCAAGCGAGATGCGCAGAGCCCAAGCAGAGATGCTAGCACATTTAGAAAATAGCACCATTGTTGAATGCATAACTCTATGCAGGATCTTCAAAGGGAGAACCAAGATCTTTATGATAAAGCCAAAGCATTGGACTTGGAGCGAAATGCATTGGACTTGGAGCAACATAAATTAGAAGAGTCACTCTGTAAGCTAGCTGAGTCCAAAAAAGGCTTGGAAAGATCTATATACAATCAAGTACGACGAGCTGTAGAGAAGGAACGAGAGAAGGCAGAAGAACGAGTGTAAAAGATGAAAGAAACACCTTTGGGATTGAAGGAGAGGAAAAAAGGTAATTACATAACATGGATGCATTGGCACCCACTAGTGGTGCTAGAAAGAGAAGAGTCCGGGCTACAAGGTTGGTTATCAAATGTTCCAATGAGATTACACTCTTTTGTGCTACACTATTTGTGACTAAGTTTTTATTGTGTTATTCTTTCATGGAAGATGTGATGGGAAGAACGGATGGGGATTATATTGACTGTTCATATGCTCTAGCTACTTTATTGAAGTCAAGCGATGTCATTGGGATACTAAGGGACCCAAGACACAAGTGCCTATGTGTGCAAGTTGCTGAGGAGGTGATGAAGAACTTCAAGGATATTATGGATGCAAAGGAGATGCTTGCAGCTTGTGATATTGCCAGTGTAAGTCGTGAAGCTTACACATCTATTTTCAAAATTTTCAAGTCTACTATTTTGGGAAAGTATAAGAAGTCTACAGTGCCCCTACCCACACCTTGGTCTGTGAGATGTGCACGGCGGGAAGCAAACCAATGTGCAAGAGAAATGCTTGGATGGTACCATTGCGTAAGGGGCACAATGACTTGGAAGAGTAAAAAGAAATCTGGCTTGCAAACCTTTGAGAAAGCATCTATAGGGAGTCAAGGAGTTGCACGTTGGTTGCAAGCTAGAGTGAGAGAAGGGAGCAGATGGGTCCAACCACCAACAAAAGCTATGGTGTAATTGTATACAAATATGAAATAAATATATTGCTTATTTTGACCACAATTTGTGTACTCACTCTTTAATATCTTGCTTATTTTAACCACAATTTTTGTACTTACATGATGTTGGGGAAAGTGGGGACATGGTGAAGGAGGGGGGAGAGAAGGGAGGGGCGTGGGGTGGGGCAAGGGGAGGGGTAGAGTGGTAGCAAGGGTGAGGGGAGGGGGGGATGGGGGTATGGGGGAGGGCGACGGGTGTGGGCAGGGCAAGTAGGGGGAGGGCAAGGGGGGCGAAGGGCAACAATGGTGGGGGGGGGGGTGGGAGGGGTTAAGGCGAGGGCAGGGGGCACGATGAAACCCTAAATGTAATTAAAAGGGATGTCAAAACATGAGGGGCCCTTATAAAAAGTTTTTAAAAACCCTAACTCTCATTATTCAATGGCAAGAGTGAAGAACACTGTTAGACCCACTGGATGCCACCTCCACCCTTCCTCCTCTAGCTCCACCACCTCCATGGCATCCGTGCACACAAACCCTCCCCCAAGTCCAGTGAGCCCACTCCCTAGTCTCCTGAGCCTTCTTTTCCTCCCAAGTCCCGTGAGCCCACTCACGAGTCCCAAGAGCATGAGCCTTCCCCTCATCCTTCTCCCCAGCCTTCCCCTTAGCCTTCCCCTCAGCCTCAGCCTCAACATGACCCTCAACCTTTCCCTTAGCCTTCCCCTCACAGCCTCAGCCTTCCCCTCAGCCTTCCCCTTCCCATGAGATCCCTCTCTTGATTGAACAAACTATGTTCGATAACCTCTCGCATATAGAGAGGCTTCCTGAGGGTCAACAGACTGCTAGGAAGAGCACCATCTTCCCTCTCCTGGAGATACAGCCCATGGCAGAGATGACCCCTGTGCCTATGAGGAGCGTAAAGTAGACTCAGAGGAAGCCCCATCCCAAAGAAGGCCAAATCTCCAGACGTCAGTGAGAGGAGGACTCGGAGGAGGGCCAACGTAGATAGGAGCAGCGAAAGAAGTTCAAGGTAGACAGGATGCCGTGGGAAGGTGTTTGGGTACCTGTAAGGCCCCCACCAAGAGTCAAGAATCCGTATCAAGCAAAACCAAGAGCGCGGGCTCTGAGGGAGATCAAGCAAATGCAGAAGACCACCAACAACTTGATCCCACATGCTCCCTTCCAACGTGTGGTACGGGAGATCGCACAGGGATACAAGGATGACATGCGCTTCAACACAAGAGCTATGGGGACGCTCCAGGAGGTTGCAGAGCAAGTGACCACTGCTCTATTCGAGGACACCAACTTGTGTACCATCCATGCAAATCGCATCACGGTCATGGACAAGGACATGGGTCTGGCGAAGCGGCTACGGAGTGACCCAAGTTTGAAGCCCTAGATTCTCTTGTAGCCCACTCTTAGGACTTAGACCACCCCCTCCCCTTGAAGGCACTATCTTGTATCTAAGGCCCAAGGGTCGATTTTTTTAAATAAAATATATCAACATTCTCTACACTCTCGCATTGTTGTATATTTTCCATTTTAATGCTTGTAGTAAATGATCATTTTAAGTTAAGTTTTGAATTTTGTCAAATCCTGAAGGACTTTCACTGTTGCACAAAAGGGAAAAGTGTCTGGCACGTTGCCAGGACCCCAGAAAGCCCAAAACCCACCATGCATGAATTCGGGCATTCTGGCAGTCCAAATTCGCATTGTGGCAGGTTTTGGGCTTTCTGGTGTCCTGGCGACGTGCTAGACACTTTTCCCTTCTGCGCGATGGTGAAAGTTCTTGAGGATTTGGCAGAAATGAACTCTTGATACCTAGAATTGGTGAAAATGATACTAAATCGGCTAGAAATTTATGAAATTAACACAATCAAAATGATGGAGAAAATATATCATCAATGACTTAAACAAAATACAATGGAATGCATGACGAGCAATGATAACTTAAAACAAATAATAAAGACATGTAGTCATGTATCCATTTAAATATATGTTTATATATACAAAAGGCCTCACAGGCTATCTTTCTTCTTGGCTAGTTCGAGTACATCGAGAATAGGGGTCGTTGAATCCCCTAGTGGATTCCTAGATATAAATCTAGCTGCAACAGCATTAACATCCTCCTCTCCTACTGCCAAAGACATAGCCATTGCCATCAATGCCCTGCCATGAATGTTCGATCCAAAGGCATTGATAGCAACCAGGCGGTGTACCAAAATGACTTTTTCGGCATTCCAAGTAATGTTGGAGTATCCGATAGCGTGCGACAATGCCTTGCACTTTAGCAACTCCGAAGGACCTCGAGGAGAAAATTTGCCATGAAAGACCACGAGATGCTCTGCAACTTTGCCAAGGCAATGGACCAAAGAATGATCTCGCCCAAATGTGCTGCGAACATTACCCCGTCAAGATGAGAATTCATCAACACTACTACACATAGATCCTATTGCGACATTTACGTACCGATGTTTAGTGCGCACGGGGCACTAATCGTCGGTATGAAAAGCACGTCCCGTAAAGCGTCGCTATATAGCGACATTAAGTAAACATCGCTATATAGCGATGATTATAAAGGTCACTATATAGCAACTTTTAAGTGTCGCTATATTCTCTAACTCCACCCCTCACCACTCTCTAACACTCTCTCTCTTTATACCCCCTCACCCCACTCATGGCCATGCCCTGTGTCGTCTTGTCTGGGTGTTCGCCATCCCTTGGTGCTCTTGCCACTCGTGCCTCATCGTATTAGGCACTTCGCTATATAGCGACACTGAGATACTATTTTATAGCGACATTTTCCACAAATGTCTTTTACTCATATAGGCCTTAAAAGTTAGTTTTTTCTAATGACAAACTTTTTTAAATTTTCATACATGTTTGATCTCATAGAGAATAAAAATACGAGAGCATATAAATGTTTGATCCTTTGAAAGAATAAAAGTACAAAAGCATGTACATCAAGTTCGAAGCTCATATATTCATGTCTACGTTTGAGACTTGGCTTCTGTCTAGTGTGCCAAACAAGTCTATCTCCAACTCTATACTGAGTTGATCTACTATATTATCATCGTACGTTCACCATAGACTTGATTATCTTCTTCAATAAAGTCGGGTGATTCTTGATGATCGTCACCTTCTTCCTCAATATCGTGATCTCCTTCTTCCTCCCATATAATGTCATTATGCACATCTTCCTCTTGGCTCATATTGTGATCTTCATCTTCTTCTCTAAATCCATCTGGATCAATTAGACCCGGCATTGGTAGTGGCATCTCCATATCCACATGATCTCTATCTTCATATCCACATTGGTAGTGTGAAGGTATACGCACACCACCCTCCTCATCCTGTCTCAAGATTTCGTGTCATGTACGCATGCAATATTAATCACGAACTCAAATAGCAATGACTTTTCGATAATCCATCACCATGTGCACCACCAATGGTGGGTATTGGTTTGGGCTCCTCCCTATACATCCTCAAGTGGCGCATGACAATACGGCATTGATGTCATACTTCTCGCTTGCAATGAGTGCAATGACAATACAACCTCTGTGTAAGCCACTCTACACTCCCGAGCATTGGCGCATCATCTGACAAGCTTTCACTCGTCCCTTCCATCTGCACACCTCTAAAGTCACAATACAAAATACAAGAAAATCCATTAAGATCCAAAAAATAGCCACCCATGAGCTCCTTCCCTCTCTTCTTAGATCAAGTGCCTTGAATTGACACTTTTAAGGTATAAGTGTCGCTATATAGCAACACTTAGGGTAAAAGGTCGCTATATAGTGACTTTTAGGGTTTGGGTTTAGGGTTTAGGGTTTAGTATTAAAGGTCGCTATATAGCGACTCTTTAGTATCGCTATATAGCGACAAAAAAGCGTCGCTATATAGCGACGCTGTGGGTTAAAATCGAAACCCATTGCGATGCGCGGCGCTTTCTTTAGCACTCTCTAATCTCTATTGTAAGCAAAGCAATCTCTTCTCCCACCTATTTCAGATGACCTCCCACTCTATTCTCCACTCTTACCACTACTTACCCCTCTCCTAGCTCTTGTGCTTCCCCTCCGCCCTTCTCCCTCTTTGGTTTCTTGAAAGGAAGTTTTTGAAGAGGCGAGTCTCTTTGAACAATGTAAGTAGGTTTTGTGTGAGATTTCATTTTGTGAGTGCTTCTCCTTGTATTGCTAAAGCTGCTTACTAGTTTTCATGCTTGATTTCAAAGGATTGAAACAAAAAACGAGATTTCAAGAAAGAAAGAAGGCTCCTCTCTTTTATAGGGCCAGTCCACAAAACACCGAGCGGGACGTACTATTCTAGGTAAGTGCTTTCTCTTTTTTCCATTTGTTATTTTTTTATTTGCATTGGCCTGCAGTTAGCGCCTTAAGCGCTAGCTGCAGTGATGGGCATAGGAACCCTCCCTTCCCCTCTCTTCCCTCTTCTTTCCCTCTTCTCTCCTCTTCTTTCCCTCCTCTCCTTCTCCTTCTCCTTCTCCTTCTCCTTCAATCTTTCAATCTCTTTCCCCCTCTTTTTTCCTCTTTCATTTCCCTCTTCTTCTCCTCTTTCCCCCCCTCTTTTCCCTCTTTCATGCTCATGCTCTTATGCTCATGCATAAGCATAAGCATAAGCATGAGCATAAAAGAAGGAGACATATGCTCATGCATAAGCATGAGCATATGTCTCTTTCCCTCTTTCCTTTTCCTCTTCTTCTCTCTTTCTTTCCCTCTTTCCCCTTTTCCAATCTCTCTTTCCTTTCCCTCTTCTTCTCTCTTCTCCTCTTTCCCCTCCTCTTTTCCCTCTTTCATGCCCTCTTTCATGCTCATGCTCTTATGCTCATGCATAAGCATGAGTATATGCTTATGCTTATGCATAAGACTCCTCTTATGCATAAGCATAAGCATAAGCATAAGAGAAGGAGACATATGCTCATGCTTATGCTTATGCATGAGCATAAGAGAAGAAGACATATGCTCATGCATAAGCATGAGCATATGTCTCTTTTTCCCTCTTTCCTTTCCCTCTTCTTCTCTCTTTCTTTCCTTCTTTCCCCTTTTCCAATCTCTCTTTCCTTTCCCTCTTCTTCTCTCTTCTCCTCTTTCCCCCCCTCTTTTCCCTCTTTCATGCTCATGCTCTTATGCTCATGCATAAGCATAAGCATGAGCATATGCTTATTTATATGCATAAGAGGAGTCTTATGCATAAGCATAAGCATAAGCATAAAAAAAGGAGACATATGCTCGTGCTTAAGTTTATGCATGAGCATAAGAGAAGGAGACATATGCTCATGCATAAGCATGAGCATATGTCTCTTTTTCCCTCTTTACTTTCCCTCTTCTTCTCTCTTCCTCTCTTTTTCCCCCTCTTTTCCCTCTTTCATGCTCATTCGCTTATGCTCATGCATATGCATAAGCATGAGCATAATGCTTATGCTTATGCTTATATAAGCATAAGCATAAGAGAAGGAGACATATGCTCATGCTTATGCTTATGCATGAGCATAAGAGAAGGAGACATATGCTCATGCATGAGCATGTCTCTTTTTCCCTCTTTACTTTCCCTCTTCTTCTCTCTTCCTCTCTTTTTCCCCCTCTTTTCCCTCCTTCATGCTCATTCTCTTATGCTCATGCATAAGCATAAGCATAAGCATAAGAGAAGGAGACATATGCTCATGCTTATGCTTATGCATGAGCATAAGAGAAGGAGACATATGCTCATGCATGAGCATATGTCTCTTTTTCCCTCTTTACTTTCCCTCTTCTTCTCTCTTTCTTTCCCTCTTTCCCCCTTTCCAACCTCTCTTTCCATTCCCTCTTCTTCTCTCTTCTCCTCTTTTCCATCCTCTTTTCCCTCTTTCAAGCTCATGTTCTTATGCTCATGCATAAGCATAAGCATAAGCATGAGCATATGTCTCATTCTCTTATGCTTATGCTTATGCTTATGCATAAGACTCCTCTTATGCATATGCATAAGCATAAGCATAAGAGAAGGAGACATATGCTCATGCTTATGCTTATGCATGAGCATAAGAGAAGTAGACATATGCTCATGCATAAGCATGAGCATATGTCTCTTTTTCCCTCTTTACTTTCCCTCTTCTTCTCTCCTCTTATGCATAAGCATAAGCATAAGCATAAGAGAAGGAGACATATGCTCATGCTCATGCTTATGCATGAGCATAAGAGAAAGAGACATATGCTCATGCATAAGCATGAGCATATGTCTCTTTTTCCCTCTTTACTTTTCCTCTTCTTTTCTCTTCCTCTCTTTTTTCCCCTCTTTTCCCTCTTTCATGCTCATTCTCTTATGCTCATGCATATGCATAAGCATGAGCATATGTCTCCTTCTCTTATGCTTATGCTTATGCTTATGCATATGCATGAGCATAAGAGAAGGAAACATATGCTCATGCATGAACATATGTCTCTTTTTCCCTCTTTACTTTCCCTCTTCTTCTCTCTTTCTTTTTGTCTTTCCCCCTTTCCAATCTCTCTTTCCGTTCCCTCTTCTTCTCTCTTCTCCTCTTTTCCACCCTCTTTCATGGTCATGTTCTTATTCTCATGCATAAGCATAAGCATATGTCTCTTTTTCTCTCTTTCCATCTTCTTCCCTCTTCTTTCCATCTTTTTTCCTCTTCTTCCCCTCTTTCCTTTCCCTCCTCTTATCTAACTCTAACTCTCGTAAATTGGATCCACAGCAAGCTGCAATGGGTCATCCTCCTACAGATGCAGAGACGCGATGCACATTTCGCATAGAAACAAAACCGTGGTTTATTGAGCAAGAGGCAATGGGAGCGGCGATCGATTGGGCTGAGGTGGCTGCTCGCACGGTATAATTCTACTCCTACTTGTAATCTCACTTTTTAAATTGTATTATTCTTTAAATTCCAATCTAATTTTCAATTTATATGGTTCACTCTTAGGATGCAAGCTCCAGCATCCCATCACCGGAGGCGAGCGATCAGTAGGGCCAGGGATCAGGCCAATAAGACGAGGATCAGGGAGAAGACACAGCTCAAGAGGACCAAGGATCAGGCCAACAAGATGAGGAGGAGGACGAGGACGATTCCAATGAGGAGTAGTAGTAGTAGTAGCAGTTTGCATATACTTTCATGTCATTTTGTATATCCACTCATTTGAGCAATTTTGTATCACCCTTTTCGAAAGGGTAATTTTGTAACAAACAATGTTGTATATGTTCGACATGTATATCCTTTTGTTGCTCGATCATTTCATTTGAGTGATTTTGTATCACCATTTTCGCAAGGGAAATTTTGTAATAAATTTTTTTTTTGTAATTTAAAAAAAAAAAACATTAGTGGGGCAAAACAGGCTTGCTATGGCCCTATTAGGCCCCACTAATGCTTTTTTTTTTACTTCTGTTAATCATCGCTATATAGTAACATTTATCAGTGTCACTATATAGCAACGATTAGCAATGTTGCTATATAGCAACATTTAATAGCATCGCTATATAGCGATGGTTCTTTTTCGATGCTTTTAGTGACTTTTATAATGACGTTTGTGCCTGTGAAAAAAAAATTTTAATGTAAAAAGCGTCGGTATTTTCATCGGAAAAGGGCCTATGCCTTGTAGTGCAAGCTCGAACGCATCCTGCAATAATTCAATAAACATTAGAAGACCAACAAAACAAATTATACTGAAAGAACATCAAAATAAAAAATATTGTTCGAACTTACCACTACAGTGTCGTCGACTTCCATCCCTTCCTCATTTGCAATGTTGATGGAACCAGGTGCTGTGTGATGTTTCATTTGGGAGGTGGACGCTTTCTCCTGACCTCTGTTAGAGGTGGAAGCTTCTGCATGAGAGGGTTGTGCATCATATACGGACATGTCTGCATCCCTCATTGAAACAAGCGTCATCAAGAGAAAGTTTTCCATTGTCTGGCCTTCAGTAGCTAAAACCCCGAGATCTTTGACACTTGTGTCAACATCAAACCCCGATAGGACTTCGAGTGCCTCATCCTCTCGTAGTCCAAAAAGAATCTCTATGTCAAGGAGGAATACGTACTCTTCTCCATCAATGATGAGGGGGGACAAGGACATTAATTTTGAGTCTGGGTCAACAGTCTCCAATGCAGATTCTTGCTCTACTGGGGGCTCTTGAAGTAGGCTCAAAGCTTGAGCTGCTTCCATCTCTCTTAAACGTGAAAGTGAGAATGTGATGTAAAAAGGGCTCTTACCCCTTATTATATATCAAAACCCTTAAAATTAAAATTAATCATGAAATCCCCAAATTTTTTGAAAAACATTTACCACCATGAACTGAAAGGAGAAAACATTAAAAGAAATAACATTTTAATTTAATTGTCCATCATCTTTTGAAGCAATAACTAGGATTTGATAGACAAAAAAATTAAATGCTACACTAGTCAAACACATTGTTAGCAATCTTCAAAGTTGCAGGAGGAATAAAATTGGCACTATGCATGCACTTCTCCACATGGCGGTTGATCTTACCACCATTTAAGGTAAAGTAGAAGGGCTCTGACATGCCATCCTCCATGACCAATAGGTGTTCTCGCACATCCCTTAGAGTCCATTGCGATATGACATTCACATTCTTGACATCTCCCTCTTCAACATCAATAGACAAACTTACCCCCATATTGTCTTCTAGGGGAAGCCACCGGCCATTTGTTTTCTTCTAGCGCCTGTACTGAAAAGCTAAATGCAACATTTGGCATGACAAATGGTATCTAATAACCACATTGTCTTTACATGCCTGACATTGAAACACATCACCCTTTTGGTCACCTGACCTGGTTCCCCAATTCATCCCAAGTAAATCTTCAAGAGCATTTTCATCTACATGCTTGCAGGACCACATAGTTTTTGTTCTATGCATATGTATATTCTGAAATAAAGAAGCAAAAATGTGCAAAGGCATAAACCAAGATAGCCTTGCCCATTTGGATCCAAATGTAAACTTCATGGCCATGCCCACATCCTTTGCAATCTTGTCCTTGTACGATTGCAATGTCCTCGAGTCCACATTGCTGCAATCCATGTGTTGAAGTTGTGGTGGTGCAATGGTTTGTAGACGGCCATAGCTTGATGATGTCATTGGAGTGACGTATGTTGCATTATACCAATACACATTCTTCATTCGCAAGGAGGCCAACTTCTCCCCGGCATACATTTTCTTACCTAAATCCTCATGAATCCCAATGAACTTGCCTATGAATGATTCAACTAGTTCCCACTCCTCGAGATCCGAAGGAAAAACATCTAACACCATGAATAAGAGCTCTTAGAAACCAAACACAAAATTTCCAAATGGACTCATTACACTTACAGGTGAAAAAGGTACATAGATAGAAAGGCTCATAGTGTGATGGTATCCTAGATTGATTGAATGATGGAGGAAGTTGCATATCTTTTCCCATGTAAACATGTTGCACTTTTGCGAGCCATCCTTTCTTCCCAAACTTGAACTTCAAGATGTGCCCCTTCCACTCATGCAAGATGTCACCTCTCTTGCTCTTGGGAAGCTTATGTGGACCTTTGGCTGATCCTTTCATCACTATCCAGTCATTTAAGCTATAGGTGCAAGGGATCCACTCATCCAATGCATTTCTGGTGTTGTGGAAGACACAAGAGGTCACAGCATTGCGTGGTCTTCTACCCTTTCTCCTCACCATGCTTGCAGAGGTTACAACAGCAAGAATAGGGCTCCTACACAAGCCAATGCAGCTCTAACAAAGGCACAAAAGAGGGAGAAGGAGAGGGACAGAGCAGCAGTCACCAGAGGCACAAGAGAGGGAGAAGGAGAGGGACAGAGCAACAGCAACAGAGGCACAGGAGAGGGAGAAGGAGAGGGACAGAGCAATAGCAATAGAGGCACATGATAGGGAGAAGAAGAGGGAGAGAGTAGCTCCAACAGAGGCACAGGAGAGAGAGAGAGAGAGAGAGAGAGAGAGAGAGAGGAGCTACAGCAAGCAGGCCAGGGCAGGAGGGAGAAGAGAAAGAGGGGGGAGAGGGAAAATGCATGGGATTTGGTTCAAATCTGAGTGATTTGGAAGGCTAGACTAGAACAGTGGGGGGCAAAGGTCCTAGAAAGAGGGAGGGGAGAAGAAAAATTTGCCACAAGGGCCTACGATCCCATTGAAGGTAGTTTTGGGCTCATGTCTGGGAGGTGCACCTGGTAGGAGGGTTAAACATGGGTTAAGAGGGGGGGGATGGTTTGGGTGGTCCCTAGTGTAAGGGGAGCAACCAATAGGGGCTCTCTATAGGCCTGCCCACCCTCCACCTCAACATACCATTGCCCCACACCTTCTATTGGTACACCTCAAATCACTCTCTAATCCCTTGAAATTAGGAAACACTAATTGGAGGCCCTTTTGAGACCCCAATTCTCCCCTAATGGCATCATTCTTAAGTAATACTATGTGATAGAGGGTATATGATAGAAGGAGAGGCTAAGCAATAGGTCGATATATAGATTGGGAGGATGGGACAAGATGGCAAGAAGTATATAGCCTCATGACTCAAAGCCTCAATATATTTTAAAACACACTCTCCGTTTCTAGTTCTCAACTTAGAGAAATAAAAGTGAATGCACAATCTACTAGTTCAAGGAATTGAATGAGGACTAACTCATAAAGCAACATCATATCAAGTGATCCGACTACACTCTATTATGACACGATGAGGAGTATTTAGTTTGCAAAGAACTCACTGTTTCATGCTAGAACAAAGCATATTTAAGTGCATTACCACTTTATCCATGAGAAACTTCTCAATGGTGTTATTGATAATATATTTGTACACTTTGTATAAACTTTTATTTTGCACTCTTTTTCATTATGTGAATATTTTCTAATTTGTCTTCTGTATCACCTTTGTTGCCAAAATACAACCTTTTTTCCCCCCAAAATTCAAATACTTCCTCCCACATCTTTGAGAGGGGAATTGATGTGTGAGTTGTACACTCTATACATACTTTTTTTTGGTACTCTTTTTCATTATGTGCATATTTTTCTAATTTGTCTTCTGTATCATCTTTGTTACCAAAAGACAACCTATTTTATTTCCAAAAAATCTAATACTTCCTCCCACATCTTTGAGAGGCGAAGTGATATTTATGTTGTACATTTTGTACATACGTTTTTTTTTTCACTCTTTTTCATTATGTGCATATTTTCTAATTTTTCTTCTATATCATCTTTGTTGCCAAAATACAACTTTTTTTATTTCCAAAAAATCAAATACTCCCTCCCACATACTTGAGAGGCAAAGTGACATTTAAATTGTACACTCTGTACATACTACTCTTTTTTTTTGCACACTTTGTATTATGTGCATATTTAAGAATTCGTCTTTCATATCACCTTTGTTGCCAAAATACAACTTTTTTAGTTTTTTAAAAACGTGTTTGAACCTCACAAATGGTCTTCATGAGAATTTCAAGCCTTGGTCTAATGGCAAGTATTTGAGGGACTCCAACTGAGATCAATGAGATCAATCCCATATGCAAGAATATAATCCTTAATAGAGATGGGAGGAGTCCAATACCTTGGTATTGTTAAATAGGGGATTGGACCTTCATAATGGTTAGGTGATGAAGGGTTGGACCCCTCAATATGTGGCTCCTTAAACACATGGCACCTTTGCAATTGGGTAGGGCTTTCTTGTAATGCTTATGGCTTGTTATGATCAACATCAGACTCATGCAAAACCTATGTAGATTCACTATGTTTCTTTATCATTGGGCTACATCAACACAAAGAATTCTCACTTCACATCAATTTGAGGTCCGAAATTACACTTTGTTCTTCCCTTTATTGGAGCACAATAATGCTCTTCCTCTTCTTCATCTTCATCTTGCTCATCTTGGATGGTGTTTTGATCACCCCCCATCCAACCACTTTGACCATCTTAGTTCTATATGGTTTTGAATTCCCCATCTTGTATTGCATGAATAAGACTCTCCCAATATGTAATGATGGGTTGTATTTTTCTTTGTATTCAACATTGGCATTTTTTTCATGGATTGCTCTCCCCAACATCCCACATATTTTTCCAACCCTTGGCAAATGTAGTCTTTATCATTCAAAGTGTCAAAAAGAGGCAAGGAATTGGGACTCCCCTGTGGTAAATTTGGAGCCTCATTTGCATCGCTCTTCAATAGCTCAATACCAAATTTTGGTAGCCATGCTTCAATATCTTCATATATGTCACCAACCATAAGAAACCCAAGATGTATGATGCATCTCAAATATGGCCTTAACTAAGAAAAAAATGCAAATACGTCTCTATATTCGTTTTCACCCCATAGTTATCAACCTATAAATAGAAGGTTTTGGTAACAATAAGAAAGTAGATCTGCATTAGGATAGTTAACTAATGAAGTACTCCATGGTGCTTACACGAATTCTATATTATTTTCAGCCAGCTTCAGGCTCAATAGATGAATTTTGATGTGGAGACTAAGGCAATATTTCTCTTATGTTCATTGCCATCCTCATGGGATACCTTCCATACAGCTGTCAGTAACTCTGCACCTAGTGGAGTACTGAAATTTGATGATGTTGTGGGTAGCTTGTTGACCAAGGAGATTAGACGAAAGTCTATGGACGGCAACAAGCAGGATGCAGCCTTAAATATGCAAAGAGGCAGATCACAGTTCAGGGGGAAGTCCCAAGAAAGAGGGAAGTCTTGTAGCAAATCCAGGGCACAGAAATTGAGTGTTACCACTATGGCAAGAAGGGCCATATGAAAAAGGATTGCTACAAGCTGAAAAGAGAGCAAAAGGATAAGAAAAAGAATGTAAATTGGGGTGCAAATAAGAAGGAAGAGAGTCTAAGGGAGGAAAAAGGAAAAGTGAAGATCGAGGAGATCAATGCAGTCACACATGATAGTGACAATGACGTTCTCTTCATGTCTAGTTTATCTATACAGTTGCTTACCACTTCAGATGATGCATATTCCCAGGATTGTATTTTGGATTATGGTGCTTCATTCCATGTTACTCCCCATAGGGAATGGTTATCCACTTATGATAGTGGAGAGACAGGTTGTGTGCATCTTGGAAATGACTATGCATGTGACATAGTGGGAGTAGGTGACAAAGTTTTCTTTTGCAAATGGGCCTGCATTTATTTTGAAACATGTGAGACATGTGCCTAAGTTAACCAAGAGTCTTATTTCAGTGGGTCAGCTAGATGATGCTAGTTTTCACACCACTTTTGGCTTTCAGACTTGGAAAATTCAAAAGGGCTCTATGCTTTTGGCCAGGGGTGCTAAGTGTGGGACTTTGTATCCCTTACATGTATCAGGGGTGTTTGATCATGTTGTTGCAATAACCGAGCAGCCAAGCACTTCTTTGTGGCATTGTAGGTTGGGGCACATGAGCCAGAATGGAATGAAACTCTTATGCCGTTTGGTTTATGTACCGCATTTGAGCTTCTCTGATTTTGAATTTTGTGAGCACTGTCTCTATGGGAAGCAGACTAAATCAGCCCATAAAAGAAGGGGAAAGAAAGAGTTTGAAAAGCTTGATTTGGTGCATTCAGACGTATGTGGTCCCATGCCTACACGGTCATTAGGCGGGGCTGAATACTATGTGACATTCATTGATGATGCAACTAGGAAAGTGTGGGCTTATGCTATAGCTCGGAAGAGTGATGTGTTCCAGGTATTTCAGAAATGGCTGGCCTTGGTTGAGAATCAGTCAGGTAGAATGCTTAAATGCCTACGGACTAACAATGGTGGAGAGTATCTCTCTCATGACTTTCAGCATTTCTGTGATACATGTGGTTTTAAGAGGGAGCTCACATCCCCTCATACTCTAGAGTAAAATCCAATTGTAGAAAAGATGAACCGTACCATTCAGGAAAGGTTACAATGCATGCTTTCCGATGCAAGTCTTTCTGGTGGTTTTTGGGCTGAGGCAATGAAGACTACAGTGCATGTGATCAATAGATCACCTAGTAAGAGTTTGGATGGTGGTATTCCTGAAGAGGCATGGAGTGGCAAGAAGCCCTCTTACTCTCATTTGCGTATATTTGGGTGTGAGGCATATGCACATGTGCCAAAAGCGCTTTGAAAGAAGCTAGATCCTAAGTCTAGGAAATGCATCTTTCTGGGTTATGGTGAAAGTGGAGAGATGGGCTATCATCTCTGGGATCCAGAAGCAAAGAAGATCATACGCAGCCATGATATAGTCTTCAATGAGAAGAAATGCATAAGGCACCCATAAGGGATGTGGAAATGAGGAGAATCACTTTCCAGGATGTGAATCCACCTGCATATGTTGATAGACAGCAAGCTGTCCATGCACCAAATGTGCAAGAAATGGTACCACCAAGTACTCCCACAGGTATACAATCAAGGGTAGATGATGGATCATCTATTGGTGGAAATGATAAGCCAAATGTGGCTGATATGCAAATGGGACAGCAAGCTGAAATGCCCTTGAGAAGATCATCTAGAGTGTCTAGACCGCTTTATAGGTTTGTTCCAGGGGTAGACTATGTGATGCTTATTGATTGCGGGGAGCGAGGATCAATGCAAGTGGGAGTATGCTATGCAATCAGAGATGAGTTCACTTATGAAGAATAAGACCTGGGACTTGGTTTCTTTGCCACATGGAAAGAAAGCATTGCCATGTAAATGGGTCTACAAGATGAAGGTCACAGGTGATGATGTGCCTAGGTACAAGGCCCGTTTGGTCGCTAAAGGGTTCAAGCAAGAGAAGGGTGTGGACTTTGATGAGATATTCTCTTCGGTTGTGAAGATGACCACACTTAGATGCATGCTTGGACTAGTGGCATCAGAGGATATGGAGCTTATGCAGATGGATGTCAAGACAGCTTTCTTGCATGGGGATTCGCATGAGGAAATTTACATGGTGCAGTCGGAAGGCTTTGAAGAAAAGGGCAAAGAGCATTTAGTTTGCAAGTTGAAGAAGAGTCTCTTTGGTCTTAAGCAAGCGCCTAGAGAATGGTATCAGAATTTTGATGCTTTCATTCGGTCCCAGGGTTTTAGAAGGAGTGAAATTGATCACTGCCTCTACACTAAAAGGGCTAAGGATAATAGCCAGATAATCTTGGCACTATATGTGGATGATATGCTATTGACTAGCAAGAATACTTATGAGTTAGATACATTAAAGGCCAAGTTGCATGAGGCCTTTGTTGAGAGTTCACGCTCAACATCATGTGATCATGTGTGCATAGCACCATCACGTGATCATATGTGCATAGCACTAACCTTATAGAGTGCTATAAATAAAAGGGTTAGATCCCCTAACCCTAACCCTAAAAGGGTTTGTATATATTCTATTTTTTCAACTAAATCTAGTGTACAGTTAGTCATTTGTGGTGTGCTCTCTAGCTGTGCCCTCTCTCCTCATCTCCACTCTTCTCCTCTCCCCTCTTCATATTTTGTCATGGTATCAGAGCTTCCCTGTCTTCCGTTGAGACATTGAGATTCTTGAGAGCACGAGAGAGATTGTGAGATTGAGAGTTCTCTTGAGTGATTGTGAGATCCTTCCCTTCACTTCCATTGAGAGAAATTTCTATTCATGTGAAAATTTCCGTCCATGAGAGATTTCCGTTAATCTCCTTCCATTTGATTCATTGTTTGTGAGAGATTTGAGAGAGTACATTTGAGTGTTTCTTCTTTCTGAGTGAGAGAGGATTTCCGTCAAGAGTTCCTTGAGAAATTTCTTGTTTCAAATATTTCCATTGAGAGGCAAGCGACCTTGCTCATGCTGTAGGAATTCTCTGTGACAGTCTTCACTTTCATGCTTTCCTTCACTACCTCGGCAACTGCAGTGAGGAGCTCGAACTTCTCGATTTGCTGTGTTAAGGCCTTATTGCACTACTCCAGTTGTTGCTAAGCTCTAGCAACCGCCATCAACAGCTCTCTGCTGCTCTCCAAATAGCAGCCGCACACAAAAGGAATCCCGTATCAAATAAGGATCTATGACGTCTTAGATCAACGTTCAGTCTCTTCTCCATGCGAAAGCAGCGAGACTGGTTCCAAGCTTTTAAATGCCTAAAGAAGCTTGTAGTAAAGGTTAATGCTGGCAAAAAGCCCAACTCTGAGGGAGAAGCAAACTAGCTACCATGTGCAATGGGCCAAGCTCTTTTCAACGAGTCAAATGCCTACATACACGAACTCCAGCAAGGTGTAGCACTACAGCCTCCTTCAGTGCCAATGCTGTCTCGAAAGCCTCATGAGCTTCATGACCATTAGCAAACGGTGGCTACAACAATAGCCGTCTGCAGCTTCTCCATCGAATACTCCAACGTCCTCGACTCCATCAGCAGAAACCGAGGGACTCTCCACAACCTTCAACAACGGAACTTCAGCTCTGTAGCTCCTAGGCTATGGTGGACTCCCCTGCTCCATTCCTCCAGTAGCTCCTGTGAGCTCCTAGCCGCCGCCAAAACAAGCCACGACCAAAGGCCCGCGCACAACCCCGTGACCAAAGGCCACCGCACAGCAAGGAAAATCTCCACGGCGGTGCCTCCACGAGCCAACGTGCTCCTCAGCCCTCCGTGACGGCATCGGCATCTTCGACGGAATCAAGATTCTGTAGTATCCATAGATTCCAATGAATCTTTTTTTATTCCAATGGCTCACCTCGCAACACGTGGTAGATGAGGTTGGTCAACAACCCTAGGTTTGGTTAGCCACCAATGGTCAGTCACTTGACACATGGCAGATAGGACCTAACCAGGGTTAGGTTCAGTCAACCCCTAGTTAGGTGGTTTGATCACAATTGTGCCACATGGCAACCTTATCTTATCCACTGCCACATCATTTGGCCATGTCACCATTGCCACGTCATCAGCTTATCCACAGTGCCACATCACCAGTGCCACGTAAGCAACCACATCATCACCGACTGCCACATCACCACCGACTGCCACGTCAGTAGACACGTTATTCTACCACATCATCAGCCACATTACCTGTGCCACATCATCAAGGACACATCATCAGTGCCACATCAGCATTGCCACATCACCTTGCTGACATCATCAGTGCCACCTCAGCACTGCCACCTCAGCAGTCCAGTCAACACTGACCCCTGCAGGCACAGTCCCTTGCCATCTCAACACAGAGCTTCACTGACACACCACTTGCTAAGTACAGTGCCACATCATCACTGCATGTGACTCATAGTGACACATCATCATTGAGCACCATTTGCACTCCTTTTGCCCCTCCACCTAAATCAAGTCATATCTCTTGATCCAGGAAGAATTTGAGGGCGCTCCAAAAAGGAAAGTCTCTCATTTTTCGTGCTCTACGCGCTCGTCACATCATGCACACACTTCGACACAAGTTACACTCACATTTGAGCCTCGCCGACAAAACCACTTCCTTCACACACATTTGCCTCTACATCGACGCATCTGACCCAGCACTTAAAAAGAACAAAAGAAAAGGAATTATTTGCTGCTCTTTCATCGATCGACGGTTGGTTTAGATCTAGATCAGAGTAGACTAGATCGCCATAGAGGGGACGCTTTGAATTTCCCCAAGTTGCCAATCTAAGCCATGCCCAAAATTCCCGACTAGTACCTACTCGGAGTCAGTCCATACGCTCACATCCAATTTCACATCATTACATTACCTGAAACCTTATGTTCATCAGTTCAGTGAGCAGACTTCAGAGTTCAGAGGCATTGCAGATTGATTCAGTGGGCAGATAGCATTTGATTTCACACACACATGCCACCATTGTAAAGCCTATTTGGCTATCTCACGGCATCGTGCACATCATTTTTCAGCCTTGTAAAGCCTCTTGGCTATTCCCGGCATCATTGCCACAAGCCTTGTAACACAGATCAGATCTTATATACTGCAGTTCTATCTTCACCGATGGTACAGAGATTTCACTTGGCATCTTCAGTGTATTTGCAGTTGATTCATACAGAGTTTTTCAGGACACTTTTTGAGTACATTATTTGCACCATGTCGACTAGCAACCTCAATCGGGAGGCATCTGCTAAGTTAGACAACTCCAATTATGGTACATGGAAATACCGAATGGAGACCATTCTTGTGCTTCAGGACAAATGGGAGTATGTCGATGGGTCTACACCTAGACCATTGGCTGATCCAGCCACGAGTAGCTCTACTCCATCTGTTGTCACAGCACCAGCAACGGGATCTACAATGGGATCTACATCTACACAATCAGTTTCTGCACCAGTAGTAGATCCTGCCATTGCCTGAGCTCAAGCAGAATGGGATAAGAAAGACAAGTATGCCTATCACCTGATCAAGCAGAATGTGCAAGATGTCATGCTAGGACAGCTCAACACAGTCAAGACATCAAAAGAAGCATGGGATATGTTCGCAGCTCTCTACGAGTCCAAGAACACATCCAGGATTCTCCCCCTGAGAAACCAGATCAACCAGAGTTTCCGCAATAGCAGTGAAACCAGTCATGCTTATGTACTCCGCATCAAAGACTATACAATCAACTTGCAGCAGCAGGAGAGACTATGAATCCCGCAAAAATGGTTCAAGTAATCCTGAATGGACTAGGAGAAGGATATGAGAATCTAGTCCAGAGTATTGCCATCCAACGGCAAATTCCAACACTGGAAGAACTTCAGTCAGTCCTACTTGGTGAAGAACTCAGGACTCAGGCCATTCAAGCATGTAAAGGTCATTCTAATGATCAGGCATTCACAGCTTCAGACAGAAGCAGAGGCAAAGGCAGAAATAGAGGTAGATCATATCAGAAAAGTGGTCATCATCAACAAAATCAAAGTCAAAATCAGCATCAACATCAACATCATCCTCAGCAACATCAGAATCAGCAAAGAGGAAATCATTCCAACTGAGGAAGATTTCAAGGACGAGGGAATGCATCCACCAATGTGTTAAACATTCAGTGCAACTACTGTCACAAGTTTGGACACTATGAAAGAGATTGTCGCAAGAAGCAATACGACCAAGGCGGTCAATCCAATAGTAATCGAGGGAATTTCCGCGGAAGAGGAAATCATCGTGGTGGACATTCTAGTCACAGTCATTTTGCAAATGAACATGGAAATATGTTCTTGCAAGTGAGGAATCGCATCAGACTAATACAATGCACCTAGACACTGATTTCAATCCCAAAGAGGATTTCAGCTATCAAGTCGACCAAGTGGAACAGGATCCTTGGTACATCGACAGCGGTGCATCATCTCATATGACAAATCATCAGGAATGGTTCACAGAAATGAAGCCATTAGAAGGACAGAAAAATGTCATCTACACAGCAGACAATACACCGAATCCAGTTCAAGGGACAGGTGTTATCCCTATGAACAATTTCACTGGTACAAAAGGATTAGTCAAAGATGTGCTCTATGTTCCGAAGCTCAGCAAGAAACTTTTGTCAGTAGGTCAAATGATGGAACACAACTACAAAGTCATCTTCGACGGTGATGAATGCACTATCAGAGACAAATCCAAATGAGGTCAGCTAGTAGCAAAAGGTGTCAAGGAAGGATGCTTATACAGGATGCTAGCTACAGTACCAGATAAGCATGCCATGTCAACTCAAATGCAACAGATGCCACTATCTGCAAAATGGCACACGAGATATAGTCATGTCAACTTCAAGTACTTGTTAGATCTCAGGAATCAAAATATGGCAATTGGGATTCCGAAGCTACAGTTTCTTGGAAAAGTTTGTGAAGCATGCTGCTTCGGCAAACAAAAGCGAACCAACTTTGTCAGAAGTACCTCTCGCGCATGAGGTATTCTTGATTTGATTCATACAGATGTATGGGGTTATTCCCAGACCCACAGCATCAATGGTTCACTTTACTACTTGACCTTCATCAACGACTACAGCAGATATTGTTGGGTCTACTTTCTGAAAGAGAAATCTGAAGTGTTTTCCAGATTTCAAGAATTCAAAGCCATGGTAGAAAACCAGACAGGCAGAAAGATCAAGGTCATGAGGTCAGACATAGGAGGTGAATACATGTCTTCAGCATTCATGAACTTTTGCAAAAATCACGGCATTCGAAGACAATTCACATGTGCAGATACTCAGCAAAATGCAAGAGCTAAAAGGAAGAATGGGACTTTAGCAGACAGTGCTAGAGCAATGCTTAGTGAAAAGCATCTTCCGAATCAGTATTGGGCAGAAGCAATAGCTACAACTAACTACTTGCTTAATCGGCTTCCTACCGAACCAATACAAGGTATGACTCCTTATGAAGCATTCACTGGACACAAGCCATGCATTGGGCATCTCCGCATATTTGGTTGCATAGCATATGCCCACATACATGATGATCATCACAAGAAATTGGATGCGAAGTCACGCAAATGCATCATGGTTGGCTACAGTGAAGAAAGCAAAGCATACAAATTGTATGATCCCATCAACCGCAAAGTCATTATCTCCAGAGATGTAATCTTTGATGAGGAATCAGAATGGAAAACCTCACCTACACAGGAGATAGAAGCATCGACTTCATAGTCATCTACAGAACAGGTTGATGAAGAAGAGCAAGAATTGCCAGCAACACCCCATGCAGAGCCACAACAGCTCAGACAGTCTACTCAGACAGTCTACTAGGGAAAGCAAACCACCAGTCAGATTGACATATGCTCAGAAAGGCAAAGCAATTCAGGTGGAAACCACCAACTATGCTCTTATGACTACCATCATGGCTCTAGAAGAGCCAGTGTACTTCGAAGACGCAGTAGACAAGCCAGAATGGCAAACTACTATGAATGAAGAAATGGATGCTTTGTATAAAAATAACACTTGGGAATTATGCGACCTTCCACCAGGAAAGAAGGCCATAGCCAACAAATGGGTATACAAAGTGAAGTACAATCCAGATGGCAATATTCAAAGATATAAAGCCAGATTAGTTGCAAAAGGATTTGCACAACAATATGGTCAAGATTATGATGAGACTTATGCTCCAGTAGCAAAGATGGATTCCATACGGTTCTTGATATCACTAGCGACACTTAGTAAATGGAATGTGTATCAGCTCGATGTCAAGAATGCATTTCTCAATGGTTATCTGGACGAGGAAGTCTACATGTAATAACCAGCAGGTTATGTTGAACCAAGAAAGGAGAAAAAGGTTTGCCATCTCAAGAAAAGTCTCTACGGCTTAAAGCAAGCACCCAGAATTTGGTACAGCAGAATTGACAAGTATTTTGCTGATCTGGGATACATGAAGTCCAATGCAAATCATACTCTCTACTACAAAGTTCAAGGGGAAGACATTACTATTGCACTTTTGTATGTAGATGATCTAATTGTGACAGGAAGCAAGGATAACTTCATCAAAAAATTAAAACAAGACTTATCTGCAAAGTTCGACATGAAAGATCTTGGACTTATGCACTATTGTCTTGGAATTGAGTTCTGGAGAGATTCAGATAGCACATTCATGAGTCAGCTCAAGTATGTTGACAGTCTCCTGAAGAAGTTTCATATGGCAGATTGCAAGATTGCAGCCACTCCCATGGAACAAAGTTTGAAAACTAAAGATTCAGAAAAGCTTACAGTCAATGACAGATACTATAGGCAGCTCATTGGATCTCTCATATATCTGACAATCACACGGCTAGATATTTGTTATGCAGTAAGCTCACTGGCACAGAATGCTTGTCTTCTCTTCTACCTAAAATTGCAGCTTTCCTCAGTAAGGAGTAAGGTGGTATGTCGACCGCGACCCAATGGTGCATAGCACCATCACGTGATCATATGTGAATAGCACTAACCTTATAGAGTGCTATAAAGGAAAGGGTTAGATCCCCTAACCCTAACCCTAAAAGGGTTTGTATATATTCTTTTTTTTCAACTAAATCTAGTGTACAGTTAGTCATTTGTGGTGTGCTCTCTAGCTGTGCCCTCTCTCCTCATCTCCACTCTTCTCCTCTCCCCTCTTCATATTTTGTCAGCCTTTGATATGAAGGATTTGGGACTTGCAGGTCATATTCTTGGTATGCGCATCACGCGTGATCGGAGTAGGAAACTCCTTTGGCTTTCACAAAAAGAGTATGTTACAAAAGTATTGCAACATTTCAATATGGAGGGGGGGAAGGCAGTGAGTACTCCATTGCCTCCATATGTGAAACTGAGTCATATAAATAGTCCCAAATCAGATGAGGAAAGAGCCATGATGGCCAAGGTTCCTTATGCATCAGCAGTCGGGAGTCTTATGTATGCTATGATAGCTACTAGACCAGACATTGCATTTGCAGTGGGAGTTGTTAGCCGGTATATGGCTAATCCAGGAAAGAGGCATTGGGAGGCAGTTAAGTGCATCATGAGGAACATGAAGGGTACCAAGGAGATGTGCATCTGCTTTGGTAGAGGAGACATGCGTGTACTTGGGTACACAGATTCAGACTATGCAGGGCATGTGGATAGTAGGAGATCCACTTCTGGTTATGTGTTCACCTTTGCAGGTGGTGCAGTGTCGTGGATGTCTCGCACACAGAATTGCATTGCTTTGTCTACCACATAGGTTGAGTATGTTGCAGCGACAGAGGGTTGCAAGGAGGCTATATGGCTTGATCGGCTAGTGGGAGATTTGGGGATTCATACAGTTGTACTGACATTGCATAGTGATTCTATGAGTGTTATTCAGCTAGCACGGAATCCGGTCTTTCATGCAAAGACCAAACACATTGAGGTCAGGTACCATTTCATCAGGGAGGTACTTGAGGACAAGTGCATAGAGCTTGTCAAGGTTCATACAGATGATAACCCTACAGATATGCTGACGAAGAGTCTACCTAGTCAGCGGTTTGAGTATTGTCATGTATTGATGGGCATTGGATAGTATGTTCACTAGTTGTTCTTCCTTAAAGGTACATTGTCCATTAAGTGGGAGGTTGTGGGGGTTAAAGGTCGCTGTGCCTTTACCCCGATTATGTACAATACTCAAACACATATATAAATGAATGAAAAAGAAGATTAGCATGGTTTTGCATCCACCAAAACTTTCCATGTGCACCTTTACCATGACCATCTTAGCATTCCCATTAATGCAACTAGTAATTGTGTAGAATTATGAAGTGACTTGGGAAGTGAATCCAATCATTGTATAGTTGTTTTGCTTGGTTCAATTCATAATAATGAATAATGCACATGTATTTCTTAGGCTCACACATAACTTCTTGCTTCTAAGAGTAGTATAAGTTGTGATAGCTTGATTGAGCAAGCATTTGAACTCTTCTAGTCATGAATAAAGTTTTATCTTTCCTCCACCCTCTTTGTAGCCTCTAGTGTAAACTTTATCGATATGAAAGTATCAAATATAGAAAAGGATCTTGATTTGAAAGTGCAACATGTTTGAAAGTATTTTCTCATAACCTATAAGGGTAAAGTGTATTATAGACTCGAAAACCATGCTACCAAGAGTCATATTAACTTTTATCAATATATCCTAGTGTTTGGATAGCCTTGATAGAATTAATTATGTCTCCCTTTTTCCCTTTAATGTAGCCCTTCTTTTATGGGGCATTTGCTCAGCATTGTTCTCAACACATTGTAAGAGTAGAGCCTTGTCCATTTCAATAGGTTCCCTCCAATAATGCAAATCTTTCCATGACAAGCTTTCCCTAATACTACCTCATAATAAGATTTATACATATGAAAAGACTCATGAAATACCAAGTATTCTAAACCATGTAGTAGCACAAAAAAGCTCATTGTCAAAACATCATGTGCAACCTCCTATGTCTTCCTTCTCCTCTTTGTGTAGCAACAAATCATATACATAAGAAACTTGGTCCTAGGACTTTTGTACTTGATATTATCACCTTGCTTCCCATATCATTTATCGACAAATGTGGTGGCAAAAATTCTCCAACAAATGTGTCACAAATGTAGCAACATGCTCTCAAATGTCAACAAAGATTCCACCTTTTTTTTGCTTCATATTATAACCACTTATTCATGTTTTTTAATGGATCATTTTAAAATTTATTTTTCCCCATCATGCAATGATTCCCTTGGTATACCTCAATGCAATCTTGCCTAAGCTAGAATCATGCATAGACAACCTTTGACCATCTTCAAATGTAACCTAATTGGTTAGCCATTTAGGAAGTTCCACATTTAGATCATTTAATTCATGTTCAATTTGAAGTGCAACTTGTAAACCTACATGCATTTGTGAATTTTTGATGTCGACATGATCCTCTACAAGCTTACAAACTCAAATGCATCATTTGGAGATGTCAGTTGATGTAATTATCTACCATGATCTTTAGAAAGTTTCAGGACCATAGATTGGCCTTCTCATGTATATAGATAGTGGCACTATCTCATAGTATAGAAAGGGAATAAGGTCTTTATGCCCTTGGGACATCACGAGCTTTCCATTTAAAGGCACCTTAGTTGATTTCTTTTTCTTACCAACATGTATTTGACTTGCAACTCATTTGGAAGCAATATGTCCATCAATCCTTATGCCCTACCATTATATGTTAAGCTCTATAGCTCTTAATATCTTGATGCTCTAGGGGCATTAAGATCTTGAGATTGTAGGCACTTGATGCCCCTAGGGTAGCATGGTATTAAGCTTTTAATATCTTTACAACCTAGGGGCATCAAGGGCTTAAGGGCATATGGTGTTGATGCCCCTAAGGCCTTAATGCTCTAGGTACATCAAGAGCTTGAGAATTTAAGGCATCATGGTCAATTCCTTTTACTTAATGACATGTAGTTTGAGTTGATAATGCTAGGAGCAAAACAATAATGGAACAACAATGCAAGACACAGAATGCGTAAACATACAATACAAAAACTACACAAAATGGAACAGAGAAAGAAACACCGAGGTACATGGTTCACCTAGAGTGGGCTATGTCCATGGAGAAACATCCAATCCTGCATCTTTCTTATCCATCAAATTTGAAGATATAAGATACAAGTAGTATATCCACTACTTTTTTGCTATGTGAGCCACACCCTTATCTTATAATTTTGACCACACAACTCATAAGCAACTCATGCACCAATTCCCATGTATTTTTGGCTTTGGTGGATGCTTCCCTCGAACCTCCACCACTTCTCCCTGGTTACCACCTTAGTCAACATGTATGTAGGATTCTGGCTAGTGTGTATCTTTTCCAGCTTCAACTAGCCATCCTCCAAAATAGATCGGATGAAATGATATCTGAGCTATATATGTTTGGTTCTTGAATGGAAGGCTGAATTCTTTGTGACATGAATAGCACTGTAGCTATCACTATACAAGCTACAATTTTCTTGCTTCTTCCCAAGCTCCTCCATAAACCTATGCAACCAAATCATCTCTTTACTAGCCTCTCTAGCTGCAAGATATTGTGCTTCTGTTGTAGAAAGTGCAACAATATTTTATAACTTTGAAATCCAACTTACTGCTATTCCACCTATAGTGAAAACATACCCGATGGTGCTCCTTCTTCCATCTTTATCACCTGCCATATCTGAATCAACATATCCTTGTATAAAATGTTTGAACCTTTAAAACATAATGCATGAGCAACCATACCTCTCAAATATATGAGAATTCTTTACATGAATTATTCATAAATCTGCTCATAACTCCCACCGCATGTGCAATATCTAGCATTTTGTGCATATCATTGCATACATCAAACTACTAATTGCTAATGCATATGGAGCGCTTGACATATAGTCAATCTCCTCTTGTGTCTTGGGACACATATACTTGCAGCACCCAAATCCTTGATTGCAAAAGTATTTGCCAACTTCCTCTTGAGCATATTTATATCCTGCATGTTAGAGCCTACAATAAGTATGTCATCAACATACAATGACAAGATCACATATGTCTAGTTTTGAGAATAAATAGAGTGGTGTGAATGACATCTACTAAAGAACTATTTTGCCATAAATCTATCAAAATTCAAATACCATTGCCTTGGAGCTTCCTCCTTTCCTTTGACCTCGTATGCATGTGGCTGTTGCATATAAATCTCTTCCTCTAGATAACCATGAAGAAAAGTTGTCTTCACATCCAATTGTTTAAGATGCAATTCTTATACATCCACAAGACATCATTTTAATAATATGAGAGAATATTTCATCAAAGTCTATACCTTTCCTCTGTGTAAACCTCTTTACAACAAGCCTTGCCTTGTACCTCCTTTTTTCTCCATCTTCTTCCTTTACCTTGTAGACCCATATATTCTGCAATGTTGTTTTCCCATAGGGAAGCGAACCAAATCCAAGTCTGGTTTTGTAGCAAAGAGTCCATTTTCTCTTACATGCCTCGCTCCCACTCCTTTTTGGATTCTTCCTGCATTGCTTCTTCATACGTTTTTGGTTCACCAAAATCAGTCAATAAAACATAATGGAAAGAAGGAGAAGATCACTCAGATGGTCTACTTACCCTTGTGGACTTCTAAGTGAACTTGGAGGAATTCGAGGCTCTTGTTTGCACATTCTCATTTTCTACAGCCTTTGGAATCTCATCTCCTATGATTTCATCAAGAGTTGTGTATTCTGTGTTTGTATTTTCTTTCTTACTTTTCTACAAGTGATGTTTATACATAATAGTCTCATGGAATACAACATCTTTGATCTTAATGATTTTGTTATTTTCATAATCCCATAGATGATAAGGAGACTCACTACCTTCATATCCAATAAAGATGCACTTCTTGGATTCTGCCTCAAGCTTTATTGTCAATTCCTTATTAACATGGGCAAATGCTTCACAACCAAAAACCTTCAAAAAAGAATAAGTAACCTTTTTACCTATACATGCCTCCTCTAGAATGCCACCATCTAAGGAACTTGAAGGCAATCCATTTATCAAGTAAACAATTGTATTCACAACTTCAGCCCAAAGCTGTAAGGGCAGGCCTATGTAGTCTCATGCTCCTTGCATGCTCCATGATTGTTCTGTTCATCCTCTATGACACAAGATTTTCTTGTGGTGTTCTTGGAGTTGTCTTCTCTCTACGAATTCTATTATATGGACAGTAACTATCAAACTCTTTACTGTAGTATTCACCTCCATTATCAAGTGTGAGAGCCTTCAACTTCCTGCCTCATTCTTAGCCAAAGCTTTCCATTTCTTAAAAGTTTCAAAGACATCATATTTTATTTGAATGCAATAAGCCCAAGTTTTTCTAGTTGCATCGTCAATAAAACTAACATAATAGGAGCATGATAGTGAGAACCTCCAAGAGATGATACATTAGCAAGACCTCATACATTTGTATGCACAAGCTCTAACTTTTCTTCTTCTTTTCTTTCCCAACTCTAAGAAATCTGACTCTCTTTTGTTTTCCATAAAAACAACTCTCACAAAAATCCAAATCAACCTACTCTGGCACCAACTTTCTTGAGTGAAGAATCTGCATCCCCTTCTCAGTCATGTGTCCAAGCCTATGATGCCACAGAGTTGTATTTGCTCCTATAGAAGCGAAAATAGTAGAGGTGTAAGCATTACCGATACATAAATACAACATACCTACCTTGGGTCCTTTTGCTATTACCATGGACCCTTTTGTGATGTCCTTCCACAAATGTGGTTGTACAGCCTCCATCATCAAATTGTCATGTTGAAATTAACTTTCTTTTTAAATTAAGAACATGCCTTACCTCCTTTAGCACAACCATTGGTTTCCATTCTAAAAGTTTGTTAATACATTGCCCTTTCCAACAACAATCTTCAATGCTTCATCATCACCTAAATGAACAACTCCAAAATCACCTTAAACACAGTCTTGAAATATTTCCTATTAGGTGTAGCATGAAATGAAGCCTTCGAATCCACTATCCATGCATTAGTGATGATGTCCAATGAAATAAATAAGCCATCTGGCAACACACTACCTCTACTACATTTGCTTCCTATGTATTCTTTTGTTGTCCATCTGCTTCCTTTTTCTTTCATGACCAATAGTCTTTCTTTAGGTGTCCTTTCTTCTGACAGGGCCAGCACTCCAATTTCCATTTGGATTTGGATTTGCTTCTTCTTTACTTGTCGTGATGCCCTAGGCTCTTTCCTCTCTCCCTTTGTCTTCCCCTGTTCTCAAGAGTCAAAGCATTACCTGATGTTTCACCTCTACTTTTCCATTGCATTTCCTACTAAGGAGAACACCAACAACATCATCAAACTTTAAAGTGTTTGACCCAGAAATAGAGTTACAGCCATGACCAAGCTATTCCAACTTTCTAGAAATGAGCACAAAATCAAGAGAGATCGAACCTCCTCATAAAATTTTAATTCTACAAACCTTATTTGGTTTGTATTTGTATTGAATTGATCCAAATGATTAGCTATAGACCCACCTTCTGACATCTTCAAATTGAATAGATGCTTCATAAGAAATACCTTGTTAGAAGCTGATGGTTTTTTGTACAATGTATTCGACATGCTCATCAAGTCCTTTGTTGTCTTTTGTTCAAGAAAATTGAAAGCCACTGATGCTCCCAAACACAGTCATATCATTCCTGGCACCTTTTGTCAAGAACCTCCCAGTCTTCGATTGACATGCTTGTAGGCTTCTATGCAATCCCTTCTAATGGCAAGAAAAGGTCCTTTTGGTATAGATAATCCTCAATCTACATCTTCCAATGCCGTAGTTCTTGCCATTTAACTTCTCAAGTTTTAGCTTGCCTTCTTCCTCCCTTCTTCAGTCATTGCTCCCACTCAAACTAGGAACCTCCTTCCAAATGAGTCAATAAATGTTGCTCAAACAAACGCTCTGATACTAGTTATTAATGCAATAATGGAGCAACAATACAAGATGCGGAATGCATAAAATATACAATACAAAAAGTGCACAAAATGGAAGGGACAAAGAGACACTGTTATACGTGATTCACCTAGCGTGGGCTACGTCCATGGAGAAACAGCCAATCTTGTGTCTTTCTTATCCAACAAATTTGAAGATATAAGATACAAGTAGTATATCCACTGCTTTTTTGCTATGTGAGCCACACATGTTGAGTTAAAAATAAATTTACTCATTCTTGATACATGTGCATGCTTGATTCGATGGAGGATGTTACTTGCCATGTTTTTATATTCCATAAAGCAAGACATCTTATCAAATTAGTCAAATTTTGTTGAAGAATGTTGTTCATGTAACATGAGATCAGTCTATCCCATCCCAAATAAATATTTGATGTACAAAAGTGGGCACCTTCATGCACATTCATATTACCTTCCATGGAATTGATTCCTTATTTTAGCATGAATTGCAAACATGTAATCAAATAAAATAATGTGGGATTTTTTGGCAATGTAGATGAAATTTTTTCCCAAATTATCATTTTAAATCATCATTATCATATTTTCAAATCAATATGAGACTTGAACAAGTCTTAAAAATATCTAAACATGTGTTAATATTTTGCACCAACATTGAATGCACAATTATCTCAAATGAATGGAGGATGGATGGGCAAGCACTAAACATTACTAAACGTAATGCCTAAATCATCTGAAGGGAGGCTTCAAATATGCCAATTGATGCATTGCATATTAAAAGGTCAAGGAGCTTGGAGGTATATAGCAAGTAAATTTTATAAGGGATATAGGACATGAGAATGTTCTTTAGGTCATTATGGATAATGCTAATAATTTATAGAAACTTGGTAAGATATTATAAAGCAACTTCAAATTTTGATGTATATCTATACAAGCATGTGGCATAAGATTGCTCTACAAATTTATATACTCATGAAATCCACAATTTCATGAGATATAATTATGGTAGGCTCAATGTTGGTCACAAATTTTGTGTATGTGTAGACATGAGGACTTCTAAGCATTAAGTTGCTTAGACGCTATGCCAAAAAAAAATCATAATCTTCTCAAAGATGAAGCACATCTTATGTGACATATTGACATACTATTCTAAGCAATATATGGGTTGAGTAGAGCCAAAGAGATAGAAGCTTTTCTTTTACGCTTTATTATAAAGAATTAAAGACCTTAATAGGTGGCATATGGGCAACATCTGCAAGCTTTGGGTTCTACACAAAATACCTATTTGATCCTTGAGACAAACTATAGGTTACAAAGAAGCTTTTCAAAACAAAACACACAAACCAAGGTGGACTATAGTAATCAAAGAAAAATTGAATAAAATAGCTTTGAGGCCATCAAGAAAGCCACACATTGATAGAGTATGTGGTGGTAGATTGGCAAACTATAGCCTATGTAGTAGACTTAGGCAAAGGGTAGAGACCAAGGAGACCAAACTAGATATAATCTAGCTGGGTTTGGATGGCCAGAATAAGTGTGGTAGGCCATTGTAGTAGAGGGGAATATTTTGTGGATTTTAAAGCCTTACGAGCCAGCATTCACAGAGTTCCATGGAGTTTGAAGCTGTGCGAATTCCCAAAACACATGCAGACCAATGTTGACTACAATCCTCACAAAGATTTCACGTAAAGCAACTTTGAGGAAGTTGAAAAAAAGATGGTGGTATTTGTGAAAGATTGTAGATGTGAAGTTTTCGGCAATGCATCAAAGTCTCATTTAGGACCATAGCATACAGTTTTTGGAGTAACCTACATGGACTTTAAGTAGAGGATAGGACTATCTAATCTTGTGGTAGGTTTGAGTTTCAAAAGGCATTCTAGTATGAATTTTGAGATAGCATGATAATCTCAGTCAGCCTCAATTTCCTAGCAACTTCTTTTAGGCAAAGTAGTGCATCGAATAGTGCTAATATATACTTCATTATTGGCTTGTGACATGAGAAGATCCAAACATGGGAATTTTGGATAGTTTGATTCTGCCTGTAGAGTTGGAATTGCATAGGCTTGTGCAAGGACTCAGAGATTAGGTGATGGAGTTGGAATTTTCTCATGCCTTATTGGAAGATAATGTGTGGGTTGTAGGAAAATTGGGTGAAATTCCTATGACATGGAAAGACCAAGGAGTGGTCAAATGTAGTAAAAAAAGGGGCATCTTATGGGTGCTTTTGGCATCCATATTATGGCTATTGGTGAAGTTCCCTCTACATGGTGAACATGAATTTGTATAATTGTAGGTACTTTGGAAAAGCAACCAAAGGATGGGGGAGGACTTTCGAGTAGGTAGGCTGGATAGGCTTTACATTTTGGAAGAAAGGTGGTGGATTCGTAGCCCCATGAATAGAGACCACCTCATAGTGTCAAGTTTGTCCAATCATGCCCCGGTGTCTTGGAAATTCCACACCCCTTAGGCCATCAGCAGATCACTAGACATTCCCTTGAAATTCAACAAAAGATTCCTAGAATCAAAGAAGTTTTTCACTAGTAGGGAGGAATAGAGGAGCACTGACCTTGAGAGCACGGATGCAATGTCCTTGTGGGATGTGGCAATAAGGAGTTTGTTGCTCAGATCCAAGACCAAACATCGGGCCAAGAAAGCAGGTAGAAAAGACCTGCTGAGTGAGGCTTTGGCAATAGTCATAAAGATCATACGGATAGCAATTGGCCAATGCACCCAAGGACATGAGCCTAGCAACAATGTTAGTGGAAACAGAGGCCACATTAATGGGGTGGGAATGGAATGAAGCAAACCAAGCTAGAATTATCAACAAGCAAACCTAGTTAGCAATTGGGGATTGCCCTTCAAAGGTCTTCTTCTAGTCAGTAAAGCGCAAGCATATGCACGAGAAAATTGACTGAGTGAATGATTCCAATGGGAATCGAATTCTGGCACATTGCAGAGATCTTCAACCATGAATGAAGTGCAATAATAGGAGAGCCAGTGGTGCAGGATGTAGAGTAGAAGGACAACATGCTGAAGGTCACTAAAGGCATTGAATACAAGATCTCTAAGTATCAAAGAAGTTGGCTAGCTAGGCCATCCACAGTGGATGCATTAGGGGATTCCTTAAAAGTTCTTAAGGACAATAAGGAGTAGAGTTGTGAAAGGTAGAGATATATTCAAAAACATAGTCAACATAATAGCAATGTTAGATCATGTGCAAGCTAGGAAGTGAAAAGTCTTGGCTTGTGGTTTGGATCTGGACAAGGCATATGACCATGCCCATTGGGATTACCTTTTGTGATTGCTTGAGAAGTTGGGATTTAGGGCATGATTCACCTCTATAGTCAATTGCCCTTTTAGCAATGTGGCTGTTCTCTATGTTTAAATGGGGGGGTTGTAGGGGGCTTCAACCTTAAGAGGTTAGTGCATCAATGTTGCACGTAGCTCCTCTTTTGTTCACGATAGGGACCATCTTGCTAATCCACATGCTCAAGTAGAGTATCGAGTCTAGCATTGTTCAAGGGATGTTTCTACCTTTGGACATCAGCTTAGTGCTCAGCTATTTACCGATGACACACTAGCTTTTTCCCAAGAAATCAAGGATAGTGTTAATCAATAGTTGGAAATTATTAGGCTCTTCCGTGGTGGCTCAGGACACACACACCCTTGGGGATCTTTGTAGTTTCCTTGCATGGGGGCTATGTATAGGATCTTATTGGTCTTGCTCTAGCCTCATCTTTGCTATATTGGCATCAAAAGAAAAAAAGGTTTGAGACTAGAAGTGTGATAGACTCTTTATATAGGAAACTCTATAAGGATTTAATAGCTGACCACCTTTGAATATTTGTTTTTCTTTATTTATGATGACTATGTAGTTTATTTTTATTTATTTTTTAGATAAGGCCCCTTCAACTGAAGGTGTTTAATAATGATGATACAAGTGAGCATAATAGTTCCTTCTGGTCATTAATCATTTGAAGTTAGTTTGCTTTAAACATGATGATAGAAAAGGGTATAATGGGACCTTTTCTTAGGATGGAACTTGAATTTTTATGGCATTTTTTATGAAGGGAGACCTTGCATATATTGTTAAGAGATGTGATACTTTAAGTTGGACCTAATATTGTTTGCTCATCCTTTTATATGAAAGGGAAAGAAAGAGGCTTTTCGTTACAACTTTATTTGAATTTGCAATTTAGATTGTATGAAAATAGTGAAGTGCTCTACAGACTACTAAAAAGGAGGTGTAATGTTAAGAGATTGAATATGTTGACAATTTCTTCCTTGTATAATTATGGTTTAATCATGTAGTCAGCTATTATCAGTCCTTGGTTGGACAAGGGGAAAGCTCTACTGAATCAAGAAGCATTCATAGTTTAATTATTTCTTGGATTTCCCTTTGGATATGAGACTACCTAAAATTATTTGCTTGAATAGAAGGGTATAAGGATGAAAGAGTTTCCTCCTATTGCATATGGGAATTATTTTATAGGTTTTGCATGGACCGGTCAGATAAGCTTAATGGTTATTTTTGTAGGCCTAACATGTTTATCCACATGATTGATGGAAAACTAATTAAAGGACAAGCCATATACTCCCTTAGGAGTTGCCCCAACATTTTATAATCATTTCATTAAATATCAAAATGCCAACCTTTGATTATTCTCGATTACTAGAATGCCAAGATTTGATTATGCTAATCTAGATAGAGTGACATGGATAACAACTTTGTGTCGGCATTGAAGCCTAGCTACCACAGCTTAAATGAATTGTTCTTTCATTTGGTTGTGATGGTGCCAAGTGAGTTAGCATACCTCTCCATCGGGCTTGCTCGATCAGATAATACAATTGAATACAAGTGTAAGAGATAATGAAAACCGAATTTATTAGTACAATTGAAAAGCCGACTGGCTTGGGTTGGAATATGGATCCATAACACTCTTACACTTCTACTAATGTACAGGACTTCAAACCCATGATATTTGTACGTTCGTATACTTATTGGATGGTATCATTGTGTCCATTACTCTTTAATTTTCCTTCAATGGTATCTCATTGGCTAATAACTATGGCAGAACTCTTTGGTGAGTCGTGAGGATTTGACCACTCACAAATTTTAGCTAGATACAAAGAAATCAACAATCAACTAGAAGTCTCGAGAGTCTGTAACGAAAAATTTCTTGATTGAGAAAATCTGTATCAAAGAGAGGATATTCTCATTCCTATGAGGTCCATAGTATTACTTAAAAATGAAGTTTTACAAGGTTTTTCTCGTAGTTTTTACACTTTGAGATGGTGAAATTTTGTTTGGGGGCTTATCCTACATAAAACATGAGTTGAACAAGAGATTATAAAACAATTAATTACATATGGACCTTAGATTTTTGTCATCTTGTGGAGCTTCAATTTTTTTGATTTTGTGAACTCAGGTGTTCGAATTCATGTGAAATTTCTGCACTTGTATTGCCATCTTTTGAACCCACATCCTAGGGTTAGGTTTTTTTTTAAGTATTACATATTTTGGTGCACCCATTAACAATTTTGGGTGCTCACAAGATCTACGATATTGATCACCTCTAGTGGCAAGGACACAAAAGTATGAGGACATTTTATTGGTGGACCTAGAGGGGCCCACTTCGCTTTGTAAAGCACATAGAGCAATATACAAAAGGGTAAGAGGATTGAATTGAGCATGCTACCAATACAGGTAGACTTTGCTAACTTGATTGAGGAGAGATTAGCTTTTATGTTTTGTGACCATGTTGTTGATGGATACAAAAAGGGGTTTCTAGTCACATTGTTGTTGGTAACTCTTTTAATGGAGTTTTATGTTTGTAATGGAGCCAATTTTGTCTAATGGTTGGGCATTTGATACTTCACACTTTAAAGAGCCATCAAATAATTGTGTGAGAGAACAACATGGTGCAACATGAGAGAAATACATGTCACGCTACCTTACACGCATGTCCTGTATCTCTCACGTCTCCTCTGGAAGTGGTCATGGAAGCACCAAAACAAGTAAGCTTCAATGATAGGTTACGTGCTAGCAAGTTGAATTCTGGAGCTGAGGATTCTCAATGACTACAAGGACTCCTTGTAGACAACGATTTCTCTTGGTACGATATTTGGAGGGTGTTGGCATGGAAGTTACCATGAGCATAAGTGTGAATGGGGAAAAGAGCATGTCGAAGGAGTGTGGGATGGGGAGAAGAGTGAGAGGTCCAAAAGAGATGGGAAAGTCCATGGGTGTTTTGGTGGGGCTGGAGATGGGAAAGTCCATGGGTGTTTTGGTGGGGAGCTTCACGGGGGGTGTGGGCAACTTGGAGCAAAGGGAGGGAGTAGGGTCAGAACACGTGGCAAAGCCAAGGGGGAGCAAAACTAGAACCGCTAACTTAAAAGGATCTATTGGACATATTCATTCACGTGCACCAAATTGCAATAGAAAGCAACAACACAAATACAATGCACTTTGGCTTTTCAACAGTCAACCTAAAAGGCTGGCTGGCATATGGCAAATGGGCAGGATCTTTCCTTTGGGCTTCTTCCCAACCATCCACATTGTCAAGTTGCTCCTCTCGCTCACATATAAATTTAAGCATACTTGTGTATTCCCTTCCAAAATAGTTCTCTTCTTTCTTGCCATCAGACTAGAAACATACTCACTTGTATCCTTCTTCCTCTCTCCGTATCTTTCCTCCTTTTCATCCCTGCCCACTAATTGGAACCTTTGTACTCCTTCACACCCTCTACAAGTGCCATGGCAGCAGTAGCTGCCTCCTCCCTCCTCACATCCCCCTCCTATCATTCCTCTACATCTCCAAACTACCCCTCCCTTGCAGCTAATTATCTAGCTTGCCAACCCCCTTCCCTCCCCTCTCCCACAGCCTTCTGCCTCAAGCCTTTGGCTCCTAGAATATATTCCCTCAAGTCTTCCCTTGGCCGCCCATGCTTATCACACGATTTTGGACCTCTCAGCTCAAAGCCTTCTTCACTGACAGTTCAAGCCAAGGCATTTGAGGCTAGACGCCTGCATGATTCGCCCCAGGATGGCTTAGTCCCTGCCTCTCTGCCAGACGATGAAGCTTCCTCCCAAGCGACTGCTCAGAGGCTCAAACTCGGCCTGTACTTTGCAACCTGGTGGAGTCTTAATGTAGTGTTCAACATATACAACAAGAAAGTTCTAAATGTCTTTCCCTACCCGTGGTTGACATCAGCTCTCTCCTTAGCCGCTGGCTCTTTGATTATGCTTGTGTCCTGGGTGACTCGCGTTGTAGAGTTCCCCGAGACCGATATGGACTTCTGGAAAGCGCTTGCACCAGTATATCACTCTTCCTTCCATTCTCCTTTCTGTACTTCGGTTTCTCACAGCAGGTCATTTCCTCTTGCACGGAGGGTTGTCTGACAAAAGTCGCTTATGCAGGTTGCAATAGCACACACAATTGGCCATGTTGCAGCTACAGTCAGTATGTCTAAGGTGGCAGTTTCCTTTACTCATATTATTAAGAGTGCTGAACCCGCTTTCAGTGTCTTGGTCTCTCGCGTCTTGCTGGGAGAGCACTTCACTTCCTCCGTTTACTTGTCTCTTATACCCATCATCGGCGGTTGCGGTCTGGCTGCCTTGACAGAACTCAATTTCAATCTCGTGGGTAAGCGACTTTGCAACAAAACTTCCCTGAATTTGAGTTTTTATTATTTCACGCCCTTGATCTCTTGTGCTCACCTGTACTTTTGCAGGTTTCATGGGCGCTATGATTTCCAACCTGGCATTTGTTTTCCGGAATATCTTCTCCAAAAAGGGGATGAAAGGAAGGTCGGTAGGAGGCATGAACTACTACGCCTGCCTGTCCATACTGTCTCTTGCCTTATTGACTCCATTCGCGTTCGCTGTGGAGGGACCGAAGGTGTGGGCTGCTGGATGGGAAAGGGCAGCGCAAGGAATAGGACCGCATTTCGCGTGGTAAGTTTCGAGCCGCTCCTCATTGGATCTAATCTTTGTCGTCCTTTATGTAAGATCGCTACTGACTACTGGTGGTTTTATGGTTTTTTCCCAGGTGGGTAGTCGCACAGAGTGTCTTTTATCACCTTTACAACCAAGTTTCCTACATGTCGCTGAATGAGATTTCACCCTTGTCCTTTAGCGTCGGCAACACCATGAAAAGGGTGACCGTCATTGTAGCGTCGATACTCATTTTCCATACGGCGGTGAGGCCTATCAATGCAGTAGGGGCAGCGATTGCGATTTTGGGGACGTTTATGTACTCACAGGTAAAGATATGAAAATTCTATTGCGACGTAGATCAAGTTTGCTACGGGAAGAGCTCGTTCAGATTCGAAATAGTGTAGGAAGCATAAGCCTGTGTGAAAGTAAAGAGAGTCGTAAATTTGATGATGCAGGCCAATCAGTGAATTTTTCGATTCTGAGAATGGAATTGCATTGATCGAAGGAGTGACCAAGAATTCTGATTAGACGGAGAGCACACGCGCTCTTGAGTGAGTGGGACTTGAAAGACGAGCATTTTACTCCCTATGTTTATATAGATACCTCCCCAAAATGGTTGGGAGAAATTCCCATTAGGCATTAACATTTTTTTTTCCTACATTACCTCTTAATGCATACCACCATTTTTTTTAGTAATGCCTTGTTTCCCCCCCCCCACCCACCTCCACATTCACAATTGGCTTCACGTATGCAATCACACAATGGGTAAACCTTTCGAACTTTGTGTTTTCACAATTGGCTTCACTTATGCAATCACAATCGGTAAAGCTTATTAGATGGACCGAAAGCTTGGTCTAGCATTTGGAACACTAATGTGTGCTCCACCAAGGCAAAATCCCCTTGGTAAAGTCTTCTTTCACTAAGAGTCCCAAAGATGGATCTAAAAAGAAAAGTGAAAGAACAACAAGATTGAATATATTGTCATAACAAAGTAGTGACAAAACAAATGACCGCACCCTTTTAAAGAGCAATAGCTTGAATATGTTGTCATAACAAGTAGCCACAAAACAAATGACTGCACCCTTCTAAACTTTCTACCATTTCACCAACAAAGAACAAGCTAACTCTTAAAACTCATCAGCCAATATTGCCTCCATCTTAGCCATACATTATATGAGAAATAACTTCATTTTGAAAGGGCCACACTAGTAGCATCACTTGGACTAAGGATTTGCCAAATCAAAAAGAACACATTATTCAAAAAATTGCACTTTCTCACTTCGTTTGGACTTTTTTCCTGAAATGGTTACCTCCACTCAAAATCACTTGGTCAACTCCAAAATTGGGTAAATTTATATGCTTGAATTCTTCCATAAGAACTGCCTTTCCCTAAGCCTTAATAAGGATAGATTATATGATATGGCCTTTTATTACCTTAGGTAAGTTAGATAAAGGTTTAATCATGTGGAAAGAGACTTGAAGCCCACCCATCTCCCTTGAGCTTGCATTGTACATCATTTTGCACATCTAGCCAAGGGCCTAAAAGATATCATCGCAATTAGTGAAGCCAACCTATAGAAAAGGCTTTAGATTCAGGCTATAAACTAGGAATTCCTAGACCCCTTTACAATGTATGAGTCATAATCATAGCCTAGAGTATTTTGCCTCCTCTCCTTTTAACCAAAATTCCCAAAACTATTTCTTAGTTTGGTTCCAATGTTTTCTTTTCCCCCCAAAAAAAGTAGTGTAATAAAGAAGAAAAATATAGTGTAAGCTATGAGAATGTGCTTGAAAATAATAATAATTCAAGTATTTAATAGTAGCAATTGGCACCGTGAAGGAGAAATATCAGCCCTTATGGATGCCATAAGCTCAGCCATTATGGAATCCATAAGCCAATTTGATTGTTGCTTAAGAGTGATACCCATGCATATAGCAAATCCCAAATGTATCCTATCAGGAGGATGCAAATTGAAATTTGTACTTAGCAAGTTCAAACCCAAAAAACTAAAATCTTCTTAATGTTGTCAACCAAAATCTTTGACTTAACAAAACTTGTCTACCAACATGAACAATTTATTAATTATACTCTCCTTGGGCTCTTTGGCTTAAGGAAAATTTAAGCATTGTTAGCAAACACTAGCATCATACCCAATCCCCCCCCCCCTACCTCCAGGTGGGAGATGCAACCACATCAATGAACCTTCTATGTGTAGTACTAATCACTTTCAATAGTGGCACCCTGAATACATTTTTGTGTGATTATGATTGGAAATTTTACGAGGTTCATAATGTAATTTGACAAAACACATGTGATGACATTCTTTATACATTTTCTACTTGTGTCTATGATTGAACATTTGCAAAGTTCATAATCATACCAAATGTAAACATCTATTTTTCTAACCCAAGTTTACCCTTGGGTCTATCTACATGCGTTTCTACTCACCCTTGGTTCTATCTAGTATCTACTCACCCATGCATCTATCTGCCTTAGCCCCACTAGTTAACACCTTGTTTCTTGGGAGAAGGTGAGGTATAAGGAACTTGCCAATGGGAACAACCATCAATTTGCAATACTTAACGTGCATGAGATGTGCTCATATCATTACAATGGAGTAGAGAATTGCTATCTTTCTCTTTGTTGTTGCACACTATATCCTATTACGAATAACTTGTAGCACTAAAATAATGTGATCAAAAGAAGTACTAGTAATTAAGATACAAAACTAAAAAAATATAGCAAATCCATTGTCCATTGCATCAAGGGAACTCACCATTCACTCATCCTATCTTACATCTCTCTCGTCTTGACATGGTTTCTTCAAGGCATACATAGAGACTATAAATTCATGTAATCCTGTGCACTTTTTGCATTTTTTGTGTATGCAAACATCATTTTTATGTAATGATAAATGCAATCATGAAAACTAACAATCTACCACCAGTGGTTGAAACATTATCATCGATAAATAGAAGTTTACTGCTTGTAGAGCCCATAGTTAGTACTACCAACAATTTAGGTAAAAGTACCAGTTAGAAACTTGGTGAGAGATTGGACTACTAGTATTACAATTATTATGAGTGGTACAAGATCTAGCATTGTCGATGATGTTAACTTTTCACCTAATAATGGTGCCTTTACTAGGGGTGGTGGTCTCTAGTGGCACCTTTTACAAATGTTGTGGGCCATCTACATGCCTTGGATAAAAAAAGCCATGAACCACTCCTCCATTAGACTGTGGAGCCTACTCCCTGAGGTGTTTATACTCTATGGGCGAGCTGTAGGTAGGAGATGCACAATGTCCGAGTGCTTCTCGAACGTCAATCCAACTTGCACTCAATGGACCTATTGGTTCTGGCATGGGGACTTTGCCTTTCACAGTGAACAACAGCAACTCCATCTGCTTTGAGATATCGAGGAGAGGAGTCTAGGTGCTTGGGCCAGCAGTTTATCAAAGGAGAAGAAAATGTCATTGTGCAACTGGTCTTCGAGCAGCTACTACTGTCGTTGCTACTTTTGTTGTTGCTAGTCCAGACCTTTGGTGTTCATGATGGGGGAGAGGTGACCACTTGGTGACCAGTTGTCCCACCCTAAGTGGTAAAGAGAGAGATAGTCAAGCCCTTCTTAGCAGCTGTTGCTGCTACCTATTCTATTCTTTAGCTCTTTCCATCATCAGTTCAGCCCATTCGGTAGTAGCTCTAGATATCTCTTATTACCATTGGTAATTTTCCTATTCTTCAACTATGGCCATGGGAGGGACTATGGCTGCAAGTGGCATGGATTTTAATTTGTGGCTCCATATTGGTCGGTAGGACATTTGGTGTCCAAGATGTGCCTGATCAATTGGCATGAAGATCATCTGGTTGCCAATCTTTTGCATGGTCTTGTGGAACTACTAGTGGATCTCCTTGTAGAGCAGTAGTCAACCCAATTGGTGTGATATTGCACAAGATCCAATAGTCAGAGTAGGAGGTCGGGCACGACTATGTTGTGGTGTTCTGCCAGCTTGATGAATGCCAGGATGTTGATGTCATGGAAGGGAATTCCACCCTTGTGCCTTTGGCCATCCCAGTCTATGAGTGGTGTGATCTTGAACTCCAAGTTGCATGCCTTCACCAATAGCTCGATCATCACAAGAAATCGAACACTACCTTGATGGCATCGATGCTTAGTTGGAAGTGGTGTATCTTGCCCTCGTCGACTATAAAGAACGTGAATTTGGTAGCATTTTTGAAGTGGTCCACAAACTAAGCTACGAATTTGAGGTCGAGGTAACCAAGAGATGGTCCACCAGGGGCATGGACCCGACTGCTTTAAGATGAATTTGGACTTTCGGGTTGTAGTAGACCTGTAGCACTGATAGCTATGATAGGTTTGGCTTGTATAGGCATGAGGAGTGGATCGTCACTCCACCAAGGGCGACCAGCCTTTGTTGTGCAAGAGGGGACGTGTTCCCAATAGTTACAAAGTGTTCTGTACATAGGGGCATAGCTGGAATGGTCTTCAGTCTTTTAGTTGGCCTTGTTGTATACTGCTGCCTTGATTCTTGAGGCTGTGGTTGGGGATGTAGCTCAACACTGAGCTCTTCCCCTATGTGATTGGGCCTAGCAGGGGAAGAGAGATAGAGGGAGTAATGGAGGGAGTGGGAGTTGTAGAAGAAGGAGGGGCTGCTACAACAGTAGATGAGTGTTGGAAGGGGTGGTGAGGCTAGTAGATGAGGTAGTGAGGCTAGTTGTGCCTTCATGGGAGGTCCTGGACTCCATCTAGTCGAACGAGTCATAGATGCTGAACAGGTCACTAAGGGAGTCATTGGAGCTCTCAGAACTAGAATTGATAAAGTTTTAAGAAGCTAGAGACACTAGGAATTAGTTCCAGAAAGTTGTGTAAATTTATGGGGAAATTTTGACAGAGGCCTATCAAAACTACTAACGCAACGAATTTTGGCCAAGGGGGTCTCTCCTTATAGATTTTTAATTCAGTGCACGCTAAATTATCTTGGATGTTGGGTTATTAGCCCACTGGGGCATTGAATGAATAATGCGACAGGGCACTAAATTGGCCACCTTGCATGATGTTGGGTTATTAATGTAGTAGACGCTAAATTAGCTAACTCAGCATGTGCTGGGCTAGCCTTCTTTCAGCATGTTTTTCAACTTGGCATTTTTTGGACTTTTTTTGGACTTTGACAATTCTTGATGATTTTTCACATTGTGGGGGACTCTAACTTATCCTAATTTGACCGTTGGAAGTGCCATTAGTGGTGTGGGTAGGAAGAAGGGTTCATCCAAAAAATGAGAATGTGTGTGGGGGACTCGTAGCTAATCCCATCATGCCTAGAAATGTCAGTGGAATGTCATGCATGTCTTCACTTTTGAACCTTGGACTAAATAGGTTCCGAAAGTAACCTTCCCTCTAATGTGGTTTACCCTCTCCGGTCAAGTGACGAAAGGAAAATTGTGGGTGAGGAAAGTGTGAGCATTACAGGATAACCTTTGGAGATTCACCTAGTGCATGTGGACCTTGAGTTGACCATTGACTGGTGCTCATAATTTGTGAGTATGAATTACTTGCCAATAAGTACTCTTCAAGAAGGAAAGCTTGGTATCAATCCTTGAAGGAGTGGATAAGATATGAGCAAGAAAAATTCAAAGTAGACCAAACAGCAACATTCAAGAGTAGGGAACCAATGCCATAAAGTATCGACTCGGTGATTGAAGCCACCACCAACCCAAGAGCCTCAAGCATGCCCCCCTCTCCTTCTACATCTCTCTTGCTCCCTCTTCTCTCCCCTCTCCCTCCCCTTCGTCCCTCTTCTGTCCCTCTCCCTCTCCTCTCCCCTCTCCTTCGTCCCTCTTCTCTCCCTCCCCTTCGTCCCTCTTCTCTCCCATTCTCCTCTCCCTCCCCTTCGTCCCTCTTCTCTCCCACTCCCTCTCCCCTCTCCCTCTCCCTCTCCTTCTCCCTCCCCTTCCTTCCTCTCCTCTCTCTCCCCCTCCCCTTTTTCCCTCTACCTCCCCCTGTGATCAATCAATGCCCCTTTGTATTTATAACCTCACCTATTAGCTTTTGGAGACTTCTTGATTAATCCCTCACTTTTAGAGACTTCTAAATAATTGTTCCACCACCACCTTACCTTAATTTTTGTCCTGCTCCTCCCCCAACATTGACTAATTAATTAATAGGGGGCTCTTTTCTTGCTAGGGGCCCCTATTGGATCTACATACAACCCGCCCCCAAATAGATGGAGCTGCCCTAGCAAGCTTGATTAATTTCCCCATCACGATGCCAATTGGGACCTTATTGAGAAATTTTCCTACAATGTGGGTAAAGTTTAAGGTTTAAACAGAATTAGCACAGTGTTCCCCACCACCTGAAGAGAAAGAAAAGGCTCTATCGGTGAAATTTGGTGCTGGGGATGACATCAAAACTATAACCATCCTCCTAGAGCATAAAGACTTTGGCCAATACCCTACAATAGTGGATGGGGGGGTAGGTTTCAACATTCTTGCAAAGGATCTCTATGAAGAATGGGGCCTCCCACCAATGAGGAATGCCACATTCAACTTACACCTTGCCAACTACACCAAAATGAAGCCAAAGGGAATCATTGACAATTTGCCAACAAAAATTCTGGGAGTCAAGTTCACTATACAATCCAACATACTGGATCTTCCCCAAGGATCAACCACATACCAGATATTATTGGGAAGACCATGGCTTCGGGATGCTTCAAGTCTCCATGATTGGCATATAGATAGGATCACAATCCAAAATCGGGATACTGCTTTGAAAATCAACCTGGGAACTGGGGAAATCAAGCCCATTATACCCAACAACTTTGATGACACTTCTTACATCGTAGCCACTAACCACGCATCACTGGAAGAAAAAGTGGTGAATTCCACATTAGAAGGTCAAATCTTTGATAACGACTTGGCCAGCCTTTACACATTAATGGGGGTAGAGTATTTGAAGTTAGACCCTCCAGTAGAAACAAATAGCAGATGGTCAAGAAAGAAGAAAGTGGGTGTGCAATGCCAAAAGGCTAAGGTGGAGCACTTCAAGGAGTTTGAAAGGATGCAAGCCACATTCGTGGCCCACACAAGTGTAAGAAACTAAAACTACAATGGGACCCAAAGGCCTTGAGGTGTATGCATGGCAGAGGAACCACTCTTTGAAAACAAAATGCCCGTTGAGAATCTGGCACCAGTCTCCCAAAGTAAGAAGTTCTGTAAGTTCAAACCCAATGTGCAGATGAAGCTGTGCTAGATAGTACACACAAAAAATAAAAGCAAGTGGGTATCGATTCAATAGATCAAGACTCCTCCACAGCAATTAGTAACACAAATGCTGAGGCAAGCACCTCACAATGCTATGAAAGCCGTAGGGAAATACCTGACTATTTTAAAAAATTTACCAGGGGAAATGCTACAATAGCCATGCCTAGACCAATCAGGGAATCAAAGACAAGGAAACAATAGAACTAGAGGAAGGCCCAATTTATGAGGGGCCAGCCAAGACGAGAAAATTGGATCTTGCTTTGGAAGGAGAGGAGGAAAAGCCTATGTACATTTGCAAGCAAATCACTAAAGAGGAAGAAAATGAACTAAAACCACTACTGATGGAATATAGAGATTGCATGGCCTGATCCTATAAGGGCATGAAAGGGATTTCCCCTAAAAGTTGCAGTACACAACTTACCATAGGGAAGGATAAAATCCTAAAGTATGTGGACCCTATAGGATAAATCCAAAGTATGGCACCCGTGTCTATGAAGAACTAGAAAAATTATTAGATGTCAGCTTCATTTATGAGATCAAGCACACTGACTGGGTGTCACCAATTGTGATTGTCCCAAAACAAAACCAGAAGCTGAGAATATGTGTGAATATCAAGAACATCAATGTAGCAACAATTAGAGATCACTAACCCCTACCATTGATAGAAATAGTTTTGGAACAGTGGTGGGTAGAGGGGTCAAAAGTATTCAACTTCTTGGTTTTGGCTCTTTTTTGCGAGCCTTGATGAGTAGACCTTGGATGTTGCTTTGAAACATATAATTTTTTCACAAGGACATTAAAATAATGGTAGTTTCCTCAGCCATGCTCTGTGCACACAACTGTGATTCTTTGCTTTTCATTGATGAGCTCACAATAGAGTCTAGTAGGTTATTCAATTCTATGGCATCCCATTTGGCTTATGCAATGCCCCATCCACTTTTCAAAGGGTCATGTATGCCGCCTTCAAGAAATTTCTCAACAATGTTCCTACAAGTCTTCCTTAGTGGCCTATGCATACACTCAGACAAAAAGGATCACTTGAAATGCCTTGAAGATGTACTGAAGAAATGCAGGGAGAATCGAATCTCCTTGAACCCTCTCAAATGCCAATTCTTGGTCACACATGGAGTATTTTTGGGACACAGTCTCTTGACATGGGATTGCTACCGACATGGACAAAAATCAAGATCATCATGGAGGCCCCCCCCCCAAAATGCTAAGGGTGTCCAAGTATTTATGGGCCATGATAGATACTATAGAAGGTTCATACTTAAGTATGCCATGATTGCAAGACCCCTTCATAAGCTATTGGTGAATTTCCTCTGGATAGAAGAATGCAAACAAGCATTTCAAACCCTCAAGTGGAGATTAATCACAGCTCCTGTACTGATGGCTCCAAATTGGAACATTGAACTTCATGTGCATACGGATGGTTCCAAATATGTAGTAGGAAGTGTGTTATGTCAACCTGGAAAGTACAACAAAGACCACCCAATATACTTTGCAAGCAGGAAGTTGAATGACACAAAGGTCAATTATACTACACTAAAAAAGAAGCCTTAGCAATGGTCTGTAGTGTGAAGAAATTCCAACATTACTAATTGGCCGTTGACTTTGTATTTTATAGGGATTATCAATCCCTATTATATCTTGTGAATCAACCATGTTCCACTAGTCTGATCACCATATGGCTTCTACTACTCTAAGAATTCAACTTCAGGATAGTAGTAAGGAAAGGAACTCAACGGTACATTGCAGATCATATGTCATGAAGAGTGATGATAGGAGAAGGGCCAGAAGGAATAGAAAATGACTTGCCAGATGTTGCTTTGTTTCAAATTGATGTTGTACCTAAATGGTGTGTAGACAACATCATTGGGTATTTAATGACAAGAAGACCACCCCCAAAACTAAGACCAATGGAGGCAAGGAAATTAATTTTAAAAGCTACCCCCTATCAACTATTTGCAGGTCAGCTATACAAGTGGGCAATGATCAGAGTCTCAGAAGAGGTGTTATGCCGCATGAAATCATGCCAATCATAAGAGAAGTTCATGAAGGCATAGCAGGAGGACACTTTGTAGGGAAAGCAACAACAAGAAAAGTCCTTTTAGCAAGACATTGGTGGCCAACAAGATGTGATGCATGCCAAAAAACAATCAAACCCAAGCACAAGGATTTCAACCCCTTGACAATAGTTACTGCTCAACAACCGTTTGAAAAATGGGGGATTGATTTCATGGGACCCATACATCCAGCCGCAAAGGGAATACAAGCACTCTACATCATTGTGGCCATGGGCTACTTCACAAAGTAGGCCAAAGCCAAAGCAGTAAGAAATACAGATGCCAGATGCACAGCAAATTTCTTGTATGAAAATATGATTATATGACTTGGATGCCCCATTGAAATTGTGTCAGATAGAGGCACACATTTCATCAATGAGGCAATCCAATAACTTTTGTCTGGCTTCATGGTTATCCATAGAAAAAGCACACCCTACTATCCCCAAGGCAATGGACAAGCCGAGTCCACCAACAAAGTATTATGCATTATCCCAGCAAAATAGTGGAGCCCAAAAGATCCGATTGAGCTGAAAATCTTAATGCATTCTTATGGGCATATTAAACCACACTAAAGGTCATTACAAGATTTATACCTTTTCAATTGGTGTAGCCTTGAAACAGTGGTCCCATTGGAATTTGTAATACTAAGACTATGCATAGCAGTGCAAGAAGGCATGGGAGACTATGAGTCCCTCGAGGAAACACTCTATCAACTGGAAAAGCATACAAAGACAAGGTTAATTGCCTAACATGCCAGGATGGCATAAAACAAAAAGGAAGGCATACTTTGATAGAAATCTTAAGGATAAGGAGATAAAGAAAGTGATCTAGTTCTGCTATACAATGCCAAAGTCCACAAGGGCAACCTCAAATATCTAGGTCAAGGGTCATATAGATTCAAGAAGATGAATCCGATTGGATCTGTCTTGCAAGAAACATTGGATGGAGTCCAATTCACCACAACAGTCAATGGGAGCCAGCTGAAGCACTACTATATCAAAAAGCAAGCCATCCCTAATAATAATGAAGATTTAGGAGCCCGGAGTCTTCCATAGCTAGCATTAGATCATATCACAATCACTCTCTGGCATTAGTACGTCGTCGCACATATAGGTAGCTTCAATCAATTTCAACCTAGGGCTCAAAGGTGATGGCTGAGTCCTAGTTGCCCTATGAACTTTCTAGCAAATTAAGCATATAGGAGGAACTCCCACCTCACTAGTCATACATAGCACACCCACACGTTTCAAGCACCATGAGTTAATTGCACAAATAAAAGCCCCAAGATATACTTGCTTTGGTCCACACACACGGCACCCTCATCACAAAAATAGTAAAATGCATTAGCCACTCACAAAAGTTCTAAACATGCACTATTAGCACATGGCACTCTTACCACATAGCACTATTGGCACTATCAAACTGGGACCTAAGTCATGTGTGAAATGCCAAGCAGTTCACTAAGATAGGGAAAAGTTCTACAATGCCATCAACAAAGCGACACCAAGCCAAATACCCAAACCTCAACCTCAATAGCCCTCCCCAAGTCACAAACTTGAAGACAAACAAGATCTAGGATCACTAACCCAGAGGTTAACACCAAAACGACCATGGCTGGTGGTCTTGGATAGTGACAATGATGAGCAAATTAATGCAACATGCCAAGGATTTATACCACAGAACTTGGGGAGCCCAGAGTCAGGAGAACTAGAGGCAGCACCATTGACTATGCACGATGTAGATGGAGAACAAGTTGATGCCCAAGCCGACAGGGAGCTAACAACCGAGAGAACAATACAGCTTGTATGGCCACAAGTCTCAATGTTCAACATGTCAACCGATGCATGTGACTACTTGCAGTCCAAGGTTCTAGGGAATTTTTTTGAGAAGCTACAATCCTTCTTACCAACACTTGCTATGACTGAGTACATCATTCAATTTGTAACATCATATCAATGTAGAGAGTGTTCTGCCCACCTAGATTGGCGGCCTCTCAAGTCAGGTTGTTTACAAAAATGTTTCAGAGTATCATCATCAACATCAACATAAAACTCTGATCCACATAAATAATGTCTTCATGTTTTCAAAGCATGGACAACAGCATACAACTCTAATTCATGAGTTGGACAATTTCGTTGAGAGGGAAAAAGCTTCTTGCTTTCAAAGGCTAATGTCCTTCCTCTTGGAGGAGAACTGCTCCTACTGCAATGCCACTTGCATCGGTTTCAATGAAAAACAGTTTCTGGGAATCAACTATTTTTAACACTGGTCCTGACACCACAGCTTGTTATATGGTATTAAAACTTTCCTGTTGAATCTATCTCCATATAAACGGTACTTTATCCAAGGTCAGATCAGTCAATGGCGATACTATCTTGAAATATCCTTTGATATATCTTCGATAAAATTAGACAAATCCCAAAAATGATTGCAAAGCGGTCAAACACTGAGGGATAGGCCAAGTCAGTATCGTAGCCACATTCTTTGGATCCATTTCCACCCCCTCAGGAGTAATAATGAATCCTAAATATTCAAGTCTTACCATACACAGTACAGTTTTCTTTTTATTTACATAGAGACTGGCTTTCCTCAAAAAAATGAACCTACTCTCAAGTGTTCATGATGCTCAGCAATACTTTTGTTGAAAACAAGAATGTTGTCAATAAAATGTACTACAAACTTCTCGATATACGGGCGTAGTAAATCGTTCATAAGCATGACAAATGTAGCTAGAGCATTGGTAAGTCCAAACGGCATTACCAAAAACTCATAATGTCCAAACCTGCTTCTAAAAGCGGTTTTATGCACATCCTCGGCTCTAATATGGATCTGATGGTAGCCACATTTAAAATCAATCTTACTGAAATTATTGCCCCATGCAATGCATCTCGCAAATCATCGATCTGAGCCATCGGATACTTGTGTTTAACAATGATTATTCAATGCTCTGTAATCTATACAGAGGCGAAAAGTATCATCTTTCTTTTTCTTCAATATCAGTGGCGAAGCAAAAGGTGAGAAACTGGGTTGAATCTGCCCCTGCTTGAGGTATTCTTCCAGTTGTCTTCGCACCTCCGCTTCTTCGGTAAAACTTAATCTATAGGGAGGTCTATTTATAGGTTCTGCCCCCAAGATTAGTTCAATCTTATGCTGAACATTCTGCTCTAGAGATAACCCATAAGTCAACTCATCCCTAAAACAATCAGAGAATTCCTCTGCTATTTGATCAGTCAACTTGGCCATCTCCCCATCTTGGGTAACATAAGTGCTAGCCGAAGAACCATCAATCGGCTCTACCGATGATGTACAAAGAAATAAAAACTCTTCTTGAGCTTTTCTAACTTCCATTATAGAAACCAACGGTCCTTGAGGTATATCTTTTTCACCTTGTAAAACATATAGCACATCACTCATCTTCAACTGATAAATGTGCTTTTTTCAATCTATGGCTGGATTCTTCCTAGAATGCCAAGCCTTACCCAGGGCTATGTCTGCGTGAGCAAGCTTTGTCATTTCAAAATCAAGCTTCTCTGCATACTCTAAAATTCGAAGCTCCCACTGGGTAACCCTTTGGTCCCATACTTCAGTTGAACTTCTATCTACCATTCTGACTGTATATGCATAGTCAGATGGTCTAGTCTTTAATTTCAACCTCTTTAAAAGCTTGGAGTTAATTACATTGTGCGTTGACGTTGAGTCAAACAACACAATAACGTCATGATTGGATACTTGCCCTTTCGTCTGTAGGAGTTTAACTTGACGATTCGGTATCGAAGAGGGAAGGATAATAAAGTTGCTGATGCGTTGTCATGCATTATGCAATTAAGTATGGCATAGTACCGTATAATGAAATCCTTTACTCATCTACCCCAATAGCTTAGCAATGCAAGAAGGATAATAAAGTTGCTGATGCGTTGTCATGCATTATGTAATTAAGTATGGCATAGTACCATATAATGAAATCCTTTACTCATCTACCCCAGTAGCTTAGCAATGTAAGAAGCTTTCTCATTACCAAAGGCACAAGAATAATATCCAATGAAACATTTGGAGATTCTTAGAAATCCAAAATTGGTTTCCACCTAACACAAAGTCACAAAGTGGGGGTATACGCCATGATATGATTTCTGGACCCAATATGCAAAGAGGCAGCCAAGTTTGTGGCTGACATTTTCAATCATACAGTAGTTAAAAAAATTGCATATCGAGAAAAAATCTTACACTCTTTTGGTAGGGAAAAACTATAGGATTGTGGGCTCATCACATATCCTTGCTGCTAACAAATTATGTATCCACCACCCATAATGGCAAAAGCTACATTGCCCATCTACTAACCATTATAATTGGGTTTGCAATATAGCAATAGGAAGCCTCTACACCCCTCTCAACACAAGAATCAAAAGACTTTGAAACATTGATATTATCTTCGGAATGGGAACTAGAGTCCCCATCCACTCTCAATGCAAAAGACATGGCTAGACAACAATCCAAGCAGATTCCAAAGAATCAAAGACTTTGAAATGTAATGGGAACTAGAGTCCCCATCCACTCTCAATGTGGAAGACATGGATGGACAACAATTCGAGAAAATTCCAGAGGATGTTAATGTGGAACTCTACCAAAGAATTTTGCAACTCAGTTTAGAATTGCTACCGCAATGGATTGACTCAAGGGAAGAAATCCAAGTGGGATCCTTGCCTCACAACGACTTTACAAGTGGGCCAGACAGTGTTCCTCTTCAAGAATCCCAAGTCAACAATGTTGACGACTCTACAGCGACTCTAGGGCCACCACCACAAATCATCTCTAAGTGACATTCTACAATAGGATGCCATTCATGAAAAAGATCAGGATACCACATGGGTGCATGGGAGCCAGCTATATGATCAATACAAACAAGGAAATAGCACATTCCAAATCATACAGCATCACGGTTAGCAATTGCAACAATGGTCAGAATTATTTGCTAGCATGGCATTAGATGAGTAGCAATGAGAAATGGAAAGACAGATGATCCCATGGCTCCAAACCAAGTTATAGAGTGCAGAGACTAAAATTCATAAGCTCAAGGAAATCATGGCAAAGCAAATACAACAACAACTCCTTGTACAAAATACTCTAACTGAAAGTAGAAAGGATGCATTACAAGCTACAATCTTTCTCCAAGAGAAACACCTATAGCTTTCTGATGCATTGAGCAGAAATGAAGAGGTTGAGCTATCCCTCTCCCAAATGCAAGTCTCTTGTGATGATCTGAAAAAAGAAATGGTGCACTTAAACGAAATCCTACTGCTTAAAGATGATCAAATCCATGCCACAATAGACATAAGCAATGAGTTGCAAAAAAGCCTTAAATAAGGTAAACATGAAATTGAAACACTAGAGAAGGAATGCATAGCATCAAGGGAGACAATTGTGAAGGCCAAAGTAGAACTGGATGCTCAAGAACAAGCGATACTCAAGCTTCGCGTGCTTAATGATCAATTGCCAAGACAACCAAAAGGAGCTCAACAATTCAATAGTCTAAAGCTTGCCTACACAAAGAAAAGTGCATCGACTTGTAAAATCAAAAGGCAATAATTTCCAAATTGGAACTTCAACTCCTGCGTCAAGTCGATGATGATGCATAGGAGTCAGCACAAGATCTATTGCTACAGAGCATCATAGCATTATACCAAGGTCTTGTTGCAGTCCTCAAGTAAGCAGATCACCTCGAAGGAAGAGTATGCATTCAGTGGAAGCACTTGCAACTCAAGATGCTACATGCAGTATCTGATTGGACCTGGCTGCACAAAGACTCTCTAGGATCTATGCCAGAAGATGGACGAGAACGAGAGAAGTATGTTTTGTCTCTCAATGCATGCAAATGTCATACAATTAAATCCTGATGCGATACTTTTATATGAGTGCTTGATGGAAAGTCCTCTTCGAGTAGTAGCTGGACTCCTACACTTACTGCAACAATCACCATCATCTTCCCTAGGATATAATTCCAACACAAATCTTGCATTGAAGTTGACAATGCCTCCCAAAGCTACAAAGATCTCCTCGAGGAATATGTGGTCTACCTTCAATCTAATCTCCCCTATCTTGCCACTCTCTTTTATGATTTTCTCACATCCCTCCTTAACTCCAGTAACATCCTCTATACCTTTCCTTAAATCCATGCTAACCCATATTCCTTGCAATGCCTCTTCGTCCATGCCTCTCAACACCGCCTCCTAATCCAAGAATCTATAGCTCCTACCATCCAAGAGCCAGTAACACTGAATTTTTTTCCACCACTTGAAAACCCTTCCCTTGAGGACTATCAAATCACTAAATCCATTTCCTTGCTCTTCCGCCACTTTCCACCAACATCCTTGCTTCCCCCTTCTCTAATTCACTACTTGTTTCCACCTCACTTTTGTCCCCTGTAACCTCTTCCTCCCCCCCAAGGCCATATATTCCTCAGATCTCAATCGAATTTCCAATGGAAGGTGCCATCATGATTCCATCAATTAGCTTCACGAATTTGATAATGAAATCGAAGACCCACATGGGAGTTGCATAAGGATATATACAAGATTTCCATGCCTAGTAATCCCATAGGTGATATTTGGAAGCAATACCCAAATATACAGTCAAGAGGAGGATGGGATTTTCCCGAGATTTCCATGCACATTTGCCAAGCATAAATCGCTCTAGACATAAGTGACAAATTGGAACCACCACTTGCATGGTGTAGACCAAAACAACTCAAAGAAAAGTTATATTTTGCATTTAAAACAAATATCTAGACAATGAAATGGAATAGATAGTCTTTTGATGTTGGAATAAGCCTCAAGTCTTCTTTATTAGAGCCTACAAAAGAATGCATTTGGTATGAGGTTTACTCCAATTGGGGGCAAGTGCTGTTATAAGTATCTACTTGTATGAAGCATCAATCAACCTATGAATTAAAAAAAATGCAAAACACATAGTGGAAACAATTTTTTCCTAAGGTAAGTCTACTTGAATTTGCATACATGTGACTAAATTCACACTAGTTGGGTGGTTCAAGTAGGTGAAACTATAATGCCCATTAGGCCACTAACTGCTAAGAGAATAATACGTAAGTGGTTTAATCCACTTAGGTAGGTGAAACTATAACGCCCATTGGGCCACTAACTACCAAGAGAATAATACGTAAGATTTAACTACTAGGTGAAATTGTAATTACCATTGGGTCTCTCGCTGTTGGGTGAAATCATAATTGCCATTGCCATTGGGCCTCTAACTACTATGTGAAACTATAATTGCCATTGGGCTTCTAACTATTAAACAATAATCATACAATTGAAGTAGAAGGGTTGCTTATTACAAAATGTTAGGATTTTGGTTTTTGTTTTCTATGGCTTGTAAGGATAACCCATTTGTGGAAGTGCTAAGATTATGAAATATTGCAAGTTGCAACAACTTAGCTTTTGAATTTTCAAAATCTTGTGCACTTGAGATCGTATTTTAAATTCATTTAAAAAAAAGGCATTAATGCTACATGCAAATACATTGTCTTCTTAAACTCTCTTGAACAATCATAAGATGCCTTGCAAATAATAATAATTATTTTCTCTTTGTGTAAGAATATTAAATCCATAAAAATGAAGGTTGGTAAGCTCTCTATGTGATGATATGAGTGATCCCATGAATCTCTTTGTTATTATGAAAAATGTCATTTTTTATTAAGTTGGTAACAACCTATTAAAAGCAAGTTGGTAACAACTCATGATTAAAAATTGAGTTGGTAACAACTCATGATTAGAAAATGAGTTGGTAAGAAATCATGATTAGAAAAAGCAACCCACAACAAAAGCTGCAAAAAATGGGCAATTGGGGTAGCTTGAATGAGGGTGCCCTTGGACAAGGGTTCCCACTCCACACATGGTGGACCATTCACATTGATCTTACGGAGGTGTTGCAATAGCATGTAAGGCCTTTTTAAAAGGGAGCCAAAGGCAAAAGAAACAAAAAATTTTCATAGAAATACTTTCTTTTGTTCACTACATACGGTCCACCGATATGTATTGAGGGGTTACACTTCATGTACTCCTACTTCAAGAATGTTTGCTATTGGATCCTTGTGCCTTGATATTGCCAAGGTGGTTTCTATGATCCATGAGTAATAATGCACATTGAAAAGTGGTTAGCACAAATAACTTCAAATTAGATAAGCTTACATATAATAAGGACATGTGGGCCTACTTTTTTCATTTAATTATGAAAGCCTTTATAGTCATTTAATTATGGAAGCATTTTCAAGCAACGGCTTATTTGAGCATAACTGTAGTCTCCAATAATATATTATGATGTGCATCATAGAGAATTAAGGAATGACGACTTGCTCTACTAGTGAGTGTAGGAAATGAACTTGCTAGTGTGACACTATCCATCATGATACTTTCACATTCTTTGCACGTGACTTCTTTTGCACCTGTAGGAGTAGGTGCAAGCTTTGGAAATTATAACTTTGCATTAAAAGATGTACCACCATGTTCCTAATCTAATAAAGAAAGGGCAAGCCTATTCCAAGTACTATTAGTACTTGTAGGAAAGTGGTAAATAAACAAATATTACAATTCAAGTTTGTTATTATGTGCTACCTTGTTGGGCTAGACTATTTAATTGGCTCTATTACTTACTATATATACTCCATGGTAAAACTAAACTTCTCAAATTCATGACTGAATACATGTGGTCAATGCCAAAATGGGATCAAATGTAAGATATGGATTCACATCAACCCAAAAGTCCAACTTATATATCAATATAATGGACTACTAGGTCATTAAAAAAAAACATGTTCTTTTTAAATACTAAAATGAAAATGTCACAACTTGGAGACCTAGTATCCTACAAAGCTTCTATTTACCCCCTCTACAATTTGCTAAAATGTTTATTTCCAAAACATCTAAAGATACAAACACTATGTCAAGATCTATACAAGTCTTTTCTCTTTAGCCTATTAATACATTTGAATCATATGCTAAAGTCTACCAAATGGTTGATTTTAAATAATCTATCAAATAGGATAACATAAAAGAAGAGGCTTCAAAGCTTGATATGGAAACCTCTTCTTACTCAAAATATGAAAACGGAAGCATGACATCATTTGACACTAACCATCATGGCACCTTACCTCTTTTGCATGTGTTGGAGGAGTAGATGTGAGCTTTGGAAACAAGATCACATAAAAAAATGTGCCACTACTTGCTAGTGTATACTATTAAAGAATGGGCAATATAAGTGGGAAAACATTACATTTTAAGCATGTTATTATAAGAATTTTTAACCTTGTTAGGCAGCAATACCATTTAATTGGATCTTTACTAATGATCAAAGTGCTCTTTGTTAACAATTAAAGTGATTCAGGTCAAGTTTTTGATTGGCTTTGAATGGTATGAAAGTTGAGCGAATTGATTAGACCTTTCATGGGCTTGACCATAGAAAATGAAGGTGCGATGGACATGACTGAGGAAGCGTATGGCACATCCATTGTGGTGAAGCAGTGTAGTGTGAAATGAAACAGGGAATGATAGCATGAATGCCATCCACACTCCCCGAACTCAAAGGGGTTAGAAGCACCTGAACTGTGACTTGTCGTGTTTCATAGAAAAGCATCATGCTCTCCATGCTATACACCACCTGAAACTGTTACTTGTCCTGTTTTACATAAATGCATCATTTGCGCTCGATGCAAGAAGAAGGACCACAAGGAATATGCTGAGATAGGGGAACTTGAAAAGCCAGGGTGAGGACGGGAGCGGATGAGAAGTAAATATTATAAAAGTGAAAAATGGAGGAAAGAAGGGAATGGGGATACTATAATTAAAAGTAAAGAAAATTCTGACTTTATTTTTTTTATGAGATGAAAAGTTGTATTTTATATAAGGGGAGTAAAGACTTGAGATTGGAGCGACTTTTCGAATACTTAAGTGATCAGATCTGTGTCTGTTGCTCTCGCCGATCTTTCTCATTTGATTTGATTTCTAACTAACACCCAGCTGCATTTCCTTCACTACCCATCTCCTCGTTTTTTCACTCGCATTTGATTCTCTTTTTTCCCACCTTTAGAATGCCTCCTTGCTCGGCCTTCCTCACAGAACTTTGCGGATAAGTTATGTGCCATGGAGTTCTTCCAGAGCTTCGCAACCGGGTCTCCACAGCTCGGGGATTACTACTTGGCGATCTACCTCGCCGTTGCATTTCTAGTGGCGCGATTCTTCCTCGACATCTCTCTCTTCGAGGTGGGTGGCATTTTTATTTTAGGGATTTTGAATTTTGGTTGAATTTACCGAAGTTGAATGGCTTGGGTCCCGGAGTTGAAAGCCTAGACGACTTGATTAGATACTGATGGGAATATACGAGTTGCTTAGCTTACAGAGTAGTTTTCTTCTAAATATATCCCTCCCCCCCTTTCGCCCAGCCTACCCCTTCTCTCTTTGCCTTTCTATTTCCCTTTTCACCTTCTCCCGTGCCTTTTTTAAAATTTTGGTAAGAGTGAATGCAGATTATTCTCCTCAAGATTTACTTGTGCAGAATTTTACAGATTTAAAATCTGATTGGTCGTGGTCTTGGTCATTGGCTTCGTTGTGAGATCTAAGACTTCTTGCATAGATGTCCCTTAGAATGATTCATTTTCAGCATTTTTGACAGTCTCATGAGCTGCATTTGGTATGTGAACCAGGTAAACTGTCTACCTCATTACTAGGAAAAACTTGAAATGCTGATTGATGTTTATTTGCAGAAGTTGGCGACTTGGTTAATCAACTCAGGGGAGGGAAGCAGTTTTCAGAAGAATTTGAAGGATGGAAATCAGGCCAAGATTTTGAAATCTAAAGAGTCTTTGTGGAAGTTGATGTGTTACATAGCATCGGAAGTATTTGTATACAAGATTACTTACAATGAGCCCTGGTTCTATGATACGGATGCCTTTTTTAATGGGTGGCCAAATCAGACTTTGAAGTAAGGAAACTCTGTTTTTGACCTTTGTTGCAAATTTATCATTTAAAAACTGTTGGGTGGAGCTTGTGTGTGGCATCTGCGGCTATGCAAGTTATGTTACGTTTGGCACATGGATTTATGATGTTGCAATGATGTCGAAGTGTGAAAGACTCCACTTGTTTTTACTTGACGTACATGCAAGGAGAGATTGAGGTTACACATGAATGCAACGTAGTAAAGAATAATGCTTCCACAACTATAAAGAGGAATATCCCTTTATTAGAATCCCTTGTGTTAGAAAATGAAATTCCTCTAGTTCTGTGCTCCATTGAGCTTATGTAGACTCTCTGTCCAAAGGATTCCTTCCACCTTGCTGTCCGGAAAGCCAGCCTAGGTGGGCTGCCACTCTAGCTTAGTCTGCAGCTTCTTCTGGGTCACCTCCACATCTTGAGTATAGGCCCAAGGATGCCTCTTCTGCTGCTCCTATCTGCTGTGGATTGGCTGCTCCAAGTGATGTCAAAGGAAGCCCAAACGGCCCCCTTTTATAGGGGCTGGTTGCCCCTACCAGCCCACTCAGCCGGCTGCAAAACCTATTGGGGGGTTGGCTGCAAGACAGCCATCAGTTCAGCAGTCCCTGAGGGTGATCCAGAAAGGTATCCATGCAGCACCATAGCCCGGCTTGGAGCAGAGGTTTGGGGTTCCTGTTTCAGCAGCTTTCTTTTACAGTTTTCAGCTCTTTCGTAGTTCTATCTTCAGCTCTATTTAGCTCCATCTCTCTCAGCTTCCATATAGATCTCTCAAGCTTCATATCTCATATTTTTTCCTTCCCTTCACCTCTCCCACTCACGCAGCTCCACTGCATGCCCAGGGGCAGGACAAGCCTCTTCAATAGCCTTGCATAGTGGTCCACATCTACAGTTTGGGCAGCGTTGGTCTTGGTTGAGATTGGATTTCTTCTTAGGCATTCATGGGTCAGCTCTCAGTGTCGAAGGGTCATCCTTAGAGTTGCATCCCGTGCTCTGAAGGAGTGTTATTTGTAAATTTTGCAGTTCTCGAAAGCAAATTCTTCCCTATTTGGGGAAGGGGGCCCTCAGTGGGTACAGGACCCAATCTTGTGTCGTTGACTCTCTCTCTCTAACCCTAATCTCTCTCTTCCTCTTTATGGTGCATACACTTATGCCTCACACAAAGGTTTAAAGGTCTCATTGCAATTACACGATCATTAACCGTTGCATGTTACGCGGTACACCATTAGCTTGCCATAGCTCATTGAACTTGGTTTCCCTTGTGCATTTCTGTCCTCTCCATGTAATGGACAGCATTTGGATCCTTTGCCAGATACCCTCTATGGTGGATCTTCTCTGCTAGGTACTTCCACACGCTTTTTGTTGCCGGCAGCCCACATGACCTCCCATGTGCTGCCCATGTGGCAGCCCCATGCCTATTACTATTCTATGGTCCAACCCCCCAATGCACACCTCATATGGGAGCTCATAGTTGGGCAGGTGACCAATCCTATTCCAACATCCCCTCTCACCGCCCCACTTTGGCAATATCCAATTCCATCGATGAAGATGCTCTAGTAACTCTCGTGTCGTGGCCCTTTGGAACACTCTGGGGTCGTCATAGTGTTCTCGTGGCTTTTCAACCAGTGGTTCCTGCTTTGCCAGGTCCGATTTTGCTTTCGCACACTAGTCTAGTACACAGGTCCATCCTAGGTAGCACCTAATGGCACCACCACATTCACTCACAAACCCGCCTCTGAACTTGAGCTCTCCAGGTACCAGCATCCTTCAACTCCTCTGTTCAGAAAGTACAGGTAAAAGATAAAGAGGATACAATTCCAAAGGTTGAATATCTTGAAGTCCTACAAGCATGAAGCTCTTAGGGTCTGTCTCAACCTGTCCTCCGTTTGGCTAGGTTTGCAACCAAAATACATACCTGAGACATATATCCGAGGCATAAATCTAGATTACCTAGACCATGAAGCTCCAACTATGGTTTTGTACTGTTGTCCCCCTCTAAGTCACAGCCTTTGTCTGACCTTGGGTCCTCAAGTTCTGTCTGAGAATCCCCCTTTGCTTTAGTAACACTAGCCAAGCACCCATATGACTCCAAGCACTCCTCAGAGTCCATCACCTTCACAAAGGATCCTGACTCCTCTTTTGACCAATCCTCAATGTTCGACATTCTGACAGTAACGCTAGGATTCAGATACCTAATCTCTCCAGCACTCGGAGTTGCCACCAAGAAAAGTTCTGCTGTCACCAGCCGAGCTGACTCCTCTGACTCTGAGCTGGCACCCTTCTTCTTCTGATCAACCTTCTTCTTTTTGCAATCCTTCACAAAATGTCCAGGCTCATCACAATAGAAGCACTTCTTCTCTTTCTTTCTCTTCTTCTTGTTGTCTTCATCGGAAGAGTATGCTGTGTCATCTGATTTGAGCTTGCCTTTGCTAGGCTTACCCTTGCCCTTGCCTTTGCTCCTATCCTAAGCTATTAGGGCCTACCCGTACCATTGTACTTCTTTTCTCGAACTTCTTGCTAGATCCAGTTCCTCGAAAGTCATTGGCGTTGCTCTCTGCCTTTTAGTAATCGTAGTCACAAAGCTACCATAGCTTCGGGGCAGCATTCCCAACAACAACCTTGCCATCTTGGTCGAGCTCGTCCTTTGACCAATTGCCGCCAGTTGATCCCCCACCACTTTCATCTTGGTGATGTGTTCATGTACTTCATCCATCCTCATGCCGTACAGCTTCGTCTCGAGGTCCAAGATTCTTGCCTCGTTGTTTAGTCATACATATCCCATTAGGCAGCACCATTTCCGCTGTTGTACCCACAATGATAGCCAAGGCTTCTGCATCTCTGATTTGTCATGCCCTCACCGTCGGCGTCAGCACTGCCGTCGAGGTTGATGTGGTTGGAGTAGCTACAGTGGCTTGAGGCAACAGCTATGTCCTGTCGTGATCCCCCATAGCTCCCTCAACACTAAGTGGCTCCGGACCTTCATTTTCCACGATGGGTAATTGGTCCCGTTAAGCTTGCCTGTCTTAGCAAAATTTGGGATCTGATATCTATTGGCCATGATAACGAGCTGAAAGAGATAAAGGGTTTGGAGTGTTGTACACTTGTCTGAACGTGAGCCTCCCACTTGGGCACAATCCTTTAGACGCCTGCTTGAACGTGAGCCTCCCACCTGGGTACAATCCTTTAGACACCTACCTGAACCTGGGCCTCCTGCACTAATTTCTCTGAGCAATGAATCAAGGTCGTCCCTTAGCAAGGTCCTTGCCTTCAAGCTCCACGTCCCGAGAACTTCCGTGAGGGCACTGATACCATGTTAGAAAATGAAATCCCTCTGGATCTCTGAGCCCGCATGCTCCACTAAGCTTATGTAGACTCTCCATTCAAAGGATCCCTTCCAGCTTGCTGCTGTCACTCTAGCCTTGTCTGCAGCTTCTTTTGGGTCACCTTCACCTCCTGAGTATAGGCTCAAGGCTGCCCCTTCTGCTGCTCCTATCTGCTGTAGATTGGCTGCTCCAAGTGATGTCAAAGGAGGGGCTGGTTGCTCCTTCATACTGGGTGACTTGCTGCCCGTAGCCGACTCAGCCTGCTGGAAAACTGACTTGGGGGTTGGGGGCTTATAAAGGCCCTCCTTGAGCCTTTCCTAGCAGGCTTTTGTCACCATGCGTGGCCACGTTGACACGACCCCAGCCCTCCTAAGAACCTGGACCTGCAAACAAACACATCATAGAACAACGATGGAAATTGCAGGAAGTATTACTTAAAGATTTTGGAGAGATTCTAGTACTTTGATAGATCCAAGGAGTAAACTTTCCAAATACGTTTCTACCCCCTTGGTCGATGGTACGTTGTCATCATTCATTGGGATGTCTTGTTTATCTCACCAACATATGCCCTTTTGACATTTCCTTTTTAGTTGGGTGTTGAGCAGGTTCTACAAGTCACCTTATGAATCACATTGGATAGCAGGATAACGAACTCTTTGGTATCTAAAAGAAGTTCAGGAGTATGGTATCTTCTAGTCCCTGAGAGGTGAGCTTGAAGGATACATAGATTCAGGTTGGGGTGGTGATATTGATTCTACTATAGCTATTGTTTCTTGCTTTTATGGTCAAGCAAGAAGCAACATGCAGTGGCTGTTTCAGCTGCTCAGACAGGTGTTTGCAAATTTGGGGATAGAAATGGCAAGGGAAAATACCAACCAGCCAACTGACCAGTTGACCCGAGGCCAGCTAGGTAGTGGACTTGGCTGACCTGCAACGTGACAAGCCGACAATGCCATTCCAGTATTCGATTGCGACATCATCGCTTGCATTATTTGTCAGTCAGTAGCTATCGTAGATACCATGCCAACAACCACCGTACAATGTCATGTGGTTGCTGCAGCTTGCCAGATCAATAGCCTCGTACAGTGCCATGTCAGCTTTGTTGATCTGCCACATGTCCCATGTGCCATTTAGCACATCGTGTCCTGATTAGTACGTCACAGTGCTGTACATGTGGCTTGGATGCCACATCCTCATCTTGGTTGTTGTATGCCACCTTTACATGCTTTTGGATGCATAGAGGTGATTTGCACAGCCATATGTTGTTGTGAATGTGCAGCCCATCTCATCAAGATGATGGAGGGCTGCATATGAATGCCTATACATCTCATCTTTACCTACACTACATGCTTCACGGCCTTACAGGTGAGCAACCAAGCCCCTTTTAAAAGAGTTCACTGCTTAGATCCAACCTTATCCTATTGCCAGCTCCTGCTACTACTAGTGGTCATAACATTCTCCTACCACAAAATAACATCACACGAATTTTTGGGCAAGAAAGTGCTGCTGCAAAGATGCAGCACTTCTCCTAACCCGCCTGTCCTTCCATTTGATTGGAAGCTTAGAAATTACCTTGTTTTTGAGAATTGCTCGTAGCTCATGAGGGATGTCAACTGGCAGGTCCTCCAAGCAGACAAGCTCCTCGATGGAAACCAAACTATAACTAGTTGAACACCTCTTTCAGGTAGTTAACATGAAAAACTATGTGTATCCTCACTCCAGGAGGTAGCTCCAGCTAATAAGCTGTTGGGAGGTCAACATCTCCTGATGTCACCTGTGAGAGAGGGCCAGTGCTTGTGGGTGTGCCCACCCTGGTGAGGCTAGGGTAGGATGAGTGAGGGCCTGTGTTGTGGGTGTGGCCGCCCCTGTGAGGGTAGGCTCCTGTAAGGGTAGTCTCCTGTAGTAGCAGTGTGAAAATGTACAGCAAAGTTAGATCAATCACCAGAAGGTATCGAGCCTAAAGCTTTGTGGTGGAAAGCATCAACAATCTCTTGAGCCATACACATTCGATTGTTGTTGTGAAGGCTAGCTTCGCATGAAGAGGTCGCCACAATGGTTGCTCCTTGCTCAACCAAGATATGCATGAGCTGCCAAGAAAGAAACAATTTCCACTTGTGGACAGCCTACCATCATAATCACCGCCCAATCTGAATCATTGAATGCGTGAAACTGGCATAGAACAGTCCAAGATGGTGGGTGCCCTGTTAGTATAGAAAAATGCGCATTATCTGCATACCAGTGCATGGTCTTATGGCTGTACATATCTGTGCTTACCTGTGACACCCAAACTGAATGTAAAGATGTGTCTTGCATAGGTAGATGAGGCAGCCCACAGCTTGGCTGTATACAGTGGCATCAACAGATTCACTACCATAATACATTTGACGGCTTGAACCCAGGTTCAACCGGAGTTGAAATTGGCTTACAATTCTGCACTCTGAAGTTGTGGAGCAGCCTTTGTATATACTTGGCCTCTTGTGACTGCATAAAACTCAATTTCCAAGCAATAATGCAATTGTTCCAAATCTGACATCTCAAATGAGGCTTCAAGATCAGTCTTGAATTCTGCAATTCCGTCCTCCTGTGGTGCCTATGAGCAGCATATCATTCACACAAAGGATGATTATGAACAAATCTTGTTTTTTTAAAAAGGTTGCTCCAACCCATGTTCTTTGTTAGTGTGTGTGCTTTTTTTGTGGGGGAGGAGGGATATGGAGTTCCCTATTTTAAGAAATGATTTTTAGGTTGAAGGACTATCAAACACTCGGGAGACCCTTCTTATATTTGTTGTAGGTATGAGGAAAGGATTTCTCTGGCTTGTATCAGAGTTCGATGCAGAGGGGTTAGAGTGTGAGTATTTTAGACATCGATGCATGCGTGCTAGAGGATAATATCTTTGATGAATATGCAATCTGATGGCACATACTAAACAATTTAACGTTGGTCAAAGTTATTAATAGATGTTAATTGTTGAAATGTTTTATCTACTTATCCAGGCTCCCATTGAAGCTGTATTACAATTGCCAGTGTGGTTTCTACATATATAGTATTGTGGCTTTGCTTGTGTGGGAAACACGCCGGAAGGATTTCGGTGTAATGCTGTCGCATCATATCATCACGTTGGTACTTATCAGCTACTCTTATATTGCAAGGTACAGGCCTAACAAATGCTTGTTGTGGTTTTGCTATGCTCCCCCCTTCTCCCCCCCTTCCCCATTGTCACTAAGGTGACCTTTTTTTATGTATTGTGCCTGTGGTTGTCTATTATCTTTGTTTGGGAAGCTTATAGCAACTTGAAAAGTAGTTTTTGACATGTGATGACCACTGCTTAAAAGTGGGGTTCGGTCATACAGTTCAGTCTCAATTGTGTCTACAAATTTAACAAAGATGGCAGACAATGGATTTCCTTCTTAATATTCAGTCGCCTATTGTTGTCTTAAATAAATCTTGCCTGAATAATTTGCATTTTGTTGCATGATGACAAGAAGTTGAATTTCCCTTAGTTCTTGCCATTGTGATCCCCCCTGGCCCCTGCATGCGCTACCAGAAAAGACAAGGGTATCCGATGTCCTAATTGTCCCATGACATGACCCTAGGTTAACCTGACCTGCTTAATACAAGCTACATTATGTCCATTTATTAACCTATCACCCGTACTATCTCTCATTTTCCCACCTTTTTCTCCTAGGACTACCCCTAACTAGGCCTTTTCTCCTTCTTTGTCACTATCCTTGCAGCTTTTTGCTAGAATAAATCATGGTCATTTTTTACGAAAATTGTCGCGTGTGGTACAAGCTTGATTGCAGATGGCACACAATGGATTCAGCAAGAATTAACTAAATTTTGAACTCCTTGGTATTGGTGGAATGCATGCGGACCTTTGCCATAGCATTAACACCTCCGCCCCCTGGTGGGGCCCGGGGGGCCAGGGGGGTGTGTGTTACAACTCTCTCAACACGATATATTGCCCTTCAAAAAAGTCCAGAATTATTATCATTTGTTGGTTTTCATAACACATGTTTGTACTTATGACGAGTACATATATATGTATTTGTGTGCGCTCGCGTGCTTGCATGTGAGATGCTTTTGTGTATGTCTTCAAGTGCATGCAAAGCCTCCTCCCATCCCAACACACATGCGAACGCACACATGCACAGATTCCCTGTGTGTGTGTGCGCGCTCGTGCGTGCAGCAGAGACGATATGAAAAATTTGTTAGAACAGCCAGCCAAAAAGCTAGGAAGCTACTTGAAAGATGTTTTGAAACACCACAACAAGGTGCTCGGGCTAGCACATGCACAGCTTCCCTCTGTGGGTGTGTGTGTGTGTGTGTGTGTGTGTGTGTGCATGCGTGTGCGTGTGCGTGCAGCAGAGACGATCTGAAAAATCTGCTAGAACAGCCAGCCAAAAAGCTAGGAAGCTACTTGAAAGATGTTTTGAAACACCACAACAAGGTGCTCGGGCTAGCACACAAGGTAGCACAACAAGTACTAAAGACGTAGCAATTTTGTAAGACCTTTATTTCACTGGATGTAAAAAACCACTATTAATTTAATGTGGTCACTAGGCCGTGTACTCTGATACACACACACACACACACACACACACGCACGCACGCACGCAATATATCCCCATCACAGATCTAGGGGTTTGGCTCACTCTATGATGTCCCGATGTAGACACCGCCTGATATGTCGTCCATGCCCATCCATGCCCAAGCCTACCACATGTCGCGTGTTCACTACATAGAATGTTCAGGACGTGCTCCGCCGACTCCATAATCAAGATCATGAGGGACTATGGACAGAGCATTTCGCACATGGGTAGGAGATCCTAGCTACGATCGTAGCGAAGTTGTTCAACCAGGTTGTATGCTACTTGTTCCCTTCTACTTGGAGCACTACCACCATTATGCCCATACACAAAGCAAGAGACCCCATGGACACTAGGAACTATTGCACCCTTATGATTGGCTAGACTCTGGCCGAGATCTATGGGTTGATATTAGAGAGAGATCAAGAGTCACACAAGAGGCACATGGGTAGCGGGCTCTGGGGTAGGCAGGTTTCCGACGACAACACTCCACCCTTGACCACATCTTTACCTTGAGAGCCATCATCGAGGAGGTGAAATCGAGGCGGTGGGAAGGCCTTTGACATTTTTCTCCACTCTCATATGATCAGGAGGCTTCAAGAGATGGAGATCCCAGAGGTCTTGATTTGGGGGGTCATGAGTCTATACGAGTCCGTCAGAGTGAGAGTTCCGACCCGATAGGTATCTCAAATTGGGTTGAGAGCACCATCGGAGTGATGTAGGGATGCCTTCTTTCACAAACCCTCTTCGGGATCTACATTGACGAGATCACATCCTTCATTGAGTGCCTAGGAGGCGAGGGATCACTGATCGCTGACTTGGTGATACCGATATTGCTATATGCAGATGACAGTCCTCCTATCATCTTCAGTAGAGGGGCTGCAAAAGCATTTGGAGGCACTAGAGGTGTTCTGCAAGGAGAGAGACTTGACAATCAACCTTGGGAAGACCAACGTCATGATCTTCAACACCTCACGAGCTGTGCTACACCGACATAGCCTCACTTACCGAGGTGAGCCAGTAGAGATAATACAGTCCTCCACATATTTGGGGGCAATCTTCATAGGGCCAATTTACAGTATGAAGCATGCAGCTGGTGCTCAACTCACGAGGACAAGGAGCCTTGGCCTAACTAGAGAGGCAGTGCTTTCAGGCTCACTTTTAGGACCCGCTGACAAAGAGTTGGCTTTTCGACACCTTAGGGAGACCGACAGCCATGTACACAATACTTTTCTTGGAGAGTAACCTCTCAGTAGCAGAGTGGAAGACATTTGAGCGGCTACAGGTAGTTATGGGTTCCATGATGATTCAGAGTAAGCCCTCAGTCCCACATCAGATATTACAGGTGGAGTTCGTCATGACCCCTCTCTAGGTTTTTGCCATCTTTCAGACAGTGACTTACCTCCACAGAGTCTGGACCCTACGTCGTAGGAGACTTCAGAGGCTGGCACTCAAGTCTTCCATACAACTAGTAGAGAGCGGGACTGATACATGGTATGCATGCGTCTCTGCATGGTTTGCCAGCCACGGTATCCAGATGGACCAGCTGCCCCCTTTCCAGTACAGCATGGACATACCACCCGAGTCGCTTCCTCATGATGAGATTGACTGCATCATACGGTTATATCTGAGAGTTCCCCACCAAGGTCCAGTTCTACCGTGACCATTTCTTGAGAGTGTCTGAGGAGGGACTCATCATCAGACCCCAGTACCTTGAGGATAGAGGAGTATCGCATGCATTGAGGATTGCTATTAATGAGATGCAGGTCTCATAGCATCAGTTGGGGGTCGAGGCAGGGAGAGCCATAGACATACCTAGAGAGCTGCGGATCTGCAGATTATGCAACACTGGAGATAGTTGAGACAGAGGAGCATTTCCTATGTGTCTGCCCAGCCTACTATGCAGATCCGAGGACACTATCACCGGAGGGGCATGACTTTGGCCCACTCTCCCGACTGATCCACTTCCATGATTAGGTCTATATTTGACTGTATATGATCGAGATGACACGACACAGAGACACGCTACTACGATAGATCAAACAGCAGCATGCAATGAACAGCACCAAAGGGCACTAGAGAAAGAGTGCCCTCGTCAGAGTACTTGTTTCTTGTTTTGACCTATATGCGAGGTGGAAGAGAGATGGCGGATGAATGCAATGTGGTAGAGAGAATGCTATGAATGATCACAATGAATGGGAGTACCTTTCTGAACAACCTTGTAAAATCCTGACACAAAATCCATTGTAATGTGCAGCGTGGATCAGCAGCGAGGGTCGACATAGTACAATTGGCTGAGGGATGCAAAGCCCACACACGGATGGAGAGTGACCGGGGCACGCACGATTGTGTTTCAACCCATTTCCGCCCTCCTTGGAGATCGCCCGAGACGAGGTGTCACTCTTGATATTGCTTTCCGGATACAGAGGTCGAGGAGACCACACCCCCCCCTTCTCTCTTGCGACTGCGAGCGCGTGCGTGTGTGTGAAAGAAAGAAAGATGTATCAATGTCCTCGGAAGGCCTCACGGGCCTATGTGACAAAGTACAGTAAATGAAAAATGAAAACTCATACAAGCCACAAGGGCTGAAGCAAAGGGCTCGCTAAGGCATTGCTGAGTGCTAAACAAAATATCAAAGAAAAAACTCAGTAGCTGAAACCTGGCACTGTGGTAGCTCGTCGGTGGGCTGTGAAGATATCCCAGATTAGCGTCTGTCGGGTTGTCTCCTGCTGTGGCGGAGAGAGAGAGAGAGAGAGAGAGAGAGAGAGGTATGCATATGTTAACACCTGTTGCATGCACAACTCAGTCCTTGCCATGCATGTACGTGTGTTGCTGGCTTCTTGGGTGGAGTTTGAGCTTTTTAAGGCTTCTTCTGTTGTTGAGATAGGCAGTCAATGGCCAACTTACCAGTGTAGATTTAGATTTAGATTTAGATGCTCGTTGGGGAGAGACTAAAATGAAAATGTTTAGACTTCACAAGCAGTTGTAGCTTGAATGAAGAGATTTTGGACTACCTTTTGATTAGCCTTCTCCTTTAGTGCTAGCCTTCATCATGGCTGAGTCTGCATGCCCTTCACTTCCGGAGTGCCGACAGAAACTCAGTACGAAGACTTTGTATAAATGGATGCTCAAGTATGTGTGGGTGTGTGGATTTGTATGTGTGAGAGCATATTTTTATAGCGCCCAACAGTGGGTGTAGACCATAGTGATGACGTCAGTGGGGATGTCATAGTAGCTAGTCCCTGCTATGCATGATGGAGTTTATGGTTTTCAACCTTGTGAGTGACTATCATGAGATTGAAACTGCACTATGTTGTGTTTTTAGAGGATGAGTTTGGGAATATTCCTGGATTCATCTAGGTATAGGCAGTCAATGGCCAACTTACCAGTGACACTGCTGTTTTAACAATACATTTCTGACTGTGTGTGACCCAGGTTCTTCAGGATCGGTTCTATGGTGTTAGCTCTTCATGATGTTAGCGATCTGTTTATGGAGTTTGCAAAATTGTGCAAGTATTGCAGCAAGGAATTGAGCGCTAGCATTTGCTTTGGAATCTTTGCACTATCGTGGTTTTCGTTGCGCCTGGTTTATTTCCCTTTCTGGATAATTAGAAGCAGCAGGTAATGTTTCCTTCCTTGTTATTTTGAAGATAACACTTCTACTAAGGATAAATATTGGATGGTTACAGTTACTTTGTCAACCTGGAATTGATTTCAAGATCCTGATTATTTTTTTGCAGTTATGAATCACCCAAATACTTTGATCACTTGAACATTTATCACACATGGATGTATTATATCTTCAACACAATGCTCATAACACTCCTGGTATTTCATATATATTGGTGGATGCTAATCTGTAAAATGGTTCAGAAACAGCTACAGAACAAAGGGAAGGTTGGTGACGATGTCAGATCAGGTGGCCTTTCTCTCTAATAATTGTACTTCCGTTAAAGCGTTACTTATTACTAGTGAAAGTAAAGACGCTGCTGTCTCTATTAATCCTTTTCAGCCAATGCTGTATGTAATTACATTCTCACTCCTTAAACTTGACCTCCAGGTTTCTTTATCGAGTGTCGTTCCTGATTGGCTTTTATCTATACAGGTACTGATCCACATGTTTATATTTTTCTGCAGATTCTGAAGATGAAAGTTAACTGGTTACACATATCGCTTTGCACTAGTGGTTAATGCTGTCGAGCCAATACAAATGGATTGGCAGTGCCTGATAGTTGAGTTTTTCCATGTAACTTTTACTAGTGGAAATGTTTACAACTAGTATATCTTTCAACGAGTGCAGGTCAAAGCTGAGGTCACTTTCAGAAGAAGTTTTGTCGGGGGTTGGGTCGTTTTTTTCAGCAGCATGCTGAATTTTCCACAATATTACTAAAAAATGCTGTCCTTACCCATTTTTCATTTTAGTCTAAGGATTGGTTACCAAAGCCCTTGTTTTATATTGCACATCTCTATGCCCTTCCTAGGAACGGGCAGTCTTTTTGTTTCATGCACTGCTTCTGCTGTGGGCTTCTTCCAAGAGCGTATGGCCAACGGAGAAATACTCGGCTGTGGAAGCATTGTCTATTGAAAACCTCTTGGTAGGCTATTTTGTCACCTTTTAGATCTACCCTTCGATTTCCTGTACAAATATGCTCAGTGTTTCGAGAAACATGGTCTAATGAAAATCCCTTGGTAGGTGCTTTTGTCCCCTTTTGAAGAAATATTGACCCTTGGAGGTCTTGCAAAAGGGTGCTCGGTTTTGCAGGTATTTATCATAGCACAATCGATTGGACAGACCAGAATTGCATCTGTTGTCACCACCTTCCTTTTTTTGCACAGTGCATTTTTTCATTTTTGAACAGCTGTGAGTTGGTATAACCTCAGTATATATATGTACTCATCGTTAATAAATCTGTATAGTATCACCATAATTTTGAAGATGATTATAACATAAGTTTTCAAGTCTACATTATTGATAGTGTTATTTATTCTCATGAGATGAACTTGCATAGAAATGCTTTGGCTACCAACAAGTAGTATATAGAAGAAGTGCATCATTCAATAAAAACTTCAACATTGAACATTTAAAGAAAGAGATGTACTTACTCTTTAGTTTTTGTTGGATTGGTGGGATCTAAGAGTGAGTCATTAGGGGATAATGTTTTTGCAAACACAAGAACATGGGTTTTGTTCGAAGAGTGAATAGAGTTTTCAAAACCACGCATTTGCACATGCATGTAATGTGGGCTATTCCAGTCCTAGGAAACTTTTGACTTGCGTGGAAGATTTCATTGGTGATCTTACTTACGTTGGTGGAGAGAGAGAACTTGATTATGGAGGATTACCAAAAAGTGAACGAGGAAAAGTGAGCGAGGATAGGGTGTGTCTTTACTAATGATGCCTTGGCAACGACATAGGTCCAACTCTCTCATGGACTTTCGAAGGATTTAGATAATTTTGCTACTAAAATAGGGGATTTGTCAATCTATTATTACTTTGTTTTGATTTTTTTTTTTTGGCTTGCTCACTTTTTCTTGCTTACTTTTTTTGGTTTGCTTTTCCTCGCTTGCTTTTTGGTAATCCTTCATACATGCGTATGTATATACGTACATACATACATACATACACACATATATATATGTATGCATGTATGTATGTATGTATCTCACATCATCTCTTTTCTTCCCTCTCCTTTCATCAACCCCCCTTGTCATGAACTTACATGCAGGATGCTCATGTGTGAGAGAATGATGCAGAATTATGCTGAATTTAAGAAGGATTGGCTCAGACTCTTTCTACATGCTCATCTCAAGCCACAATCAATATGCATGCAAATGTCCATACTCACACCATGAATGATGCGAGAGGGTATAACCCCTTATGTCTTTTGGGATCACATCCCTTAGGCATATCCCATTATTCTACCCTTAGCCTATGACTCTTTTATGCCCACCATTGATTCATGCCATATCCATGCACAATACTACCCTTTCCTAACCATTTGGGACCTAATGCTTATGTTCATATTTTATTATATCCAATTGACCAATTTACAATGTTACAACCATAGGGTAATTGCTAGATTCCCTAGAATGATCCACTAGGATCTAATACAAATAATCATGTCATGACATGTCCTCTTGTCTCATGTGTGCCTTCAAATAATCTTTAACAAGTGCGGGGTAATCCTTCAAGTGATCTTTATCGAACCATTGACCATCTTGCATAGGATATTCTTTAAACTTTACCAAATATAAGATCACCTGATTCAACCTGACCTGATGGAATAGTATACGTTCCGAAACAAGTAATTCTACCCTGTCTTCGAGTTTTAGTTCCTCTTCTTCTATAGGCCTCACCAGTGGTTCACCTTTAAATGGCTTCAAGATGCTAATATGAAAACCATTCTTTATCCTCCAGCTAGTAGGCAATGCGAACTTGTATGATGTTGGATTTCCCTCTGCATTTATAACCTCTGAAACTTGGAAAGGTCCATAATATTTTACTACTAGCTTTACAAACGTGACATTTTTACGAATTGTCTTTATATGCCTTTTGTCAATCTTTAAAAGAATCCAATCTCCCTTCTCATAATGTACATCCTTTTTCTTCTTATTTGTAGCCTTCTTGTACACTTCTTGAGCCCATGTAATCTAACTTGTGTAAGTACTTCCTGCACATCTTCAGCAAACTGATCAGTTGCCAAAATCCTATCTCCTAAATGTGCAATGGCTGTGGGAAGGACTTGCCATAGATGATCTCAAATGGTGCCTTGTGGGTAGCAGAATGGGTTGAGTTTTTATACATAAACTTTAATAGAGGTAAACATAGTTCCCATGGGATAGGATTGTCATGGACATAACTACGTAACAACTAGCTAATAGCTTGGCTAGCTATTTCACTCTGTCTATCAGTCGATGAGTGATATGTAGTGGAGAATTGCGATTTAGTTCCTAAGTTCTCAAAAAGAGCTTGCCAAAATTGGCTTTGGAACTTGGGATCATTATTTGACATGATAGATTTAGGTAATCCATGTAATCTAAAGATTTCTCTAATAAATAACTTAGCGGTTTCTATGGCAGTGATGTTCTTCTTACATGGAATGAAATGGTCATGTTTAATAAGTCTATCTGTAACAGTAAGGATTTGCTCATTGTGTCCTTGTCTTTGGAAATGCTAACACAAAGTCCATGGTAATATGCTCCCATCTTTCACTAGGTATGGGGGCTGAAGTAATCCTGGTGTCTTACCATGATCACTCTTAACTTTTTGACAAGTTAAGCACTGTTGGACTAAAGTAGTTACGTCCTTTCTCAATCCTGACCAATAGAAATATCTCTCAATTCTATTAATGGTTCCTCTAATACCTCTATGTCCAAAATTGGGACTACTATGCATCTCTTCAAAAACTAGGGATCTAAACATGGAGGGTACACATATGAAACGTCCTCTAAGAAGACACCCATCATGAATTGCATATCTCTTTAAAGAATCACCTTGTCCTTGAAGTAATGCATTATAGATAGTCCCAAATTCTTTATCGCCTTTGTTGGCATCCTTCATTGCACTAAGAGATTCTTCTCTCACTATGGGGACATAGTTTACACTCGGTCTACGACTTAGTGCATCTGTAAATATGTTCTCCTTACCAGGTTGATATTCTAACTCAGGTTGTCCAAATCCTTGAAGATATTCTACCCACTTGATTTATCGGGGTGAAACTATTGGTTGAGAAAACAAATGCTTAATACTTTGATGATCTATCTTAACCTTGAAGTCGGATCCATAAAGATAATATCTCCATGACTTCAAAGCATGAACTATGGCTAATAGTTTCTTCTCATACGTGCTCAACACTTTGAAGTTTATGACTTTCAAACGCTATGGGATGTCCCTCTTGCATTAGTACAACTCCAATGGATGTACCACTAGCATCTGTACATAGACAAAGAAAGGCTTATCAAAGTCCGACAAGACTACTAACACAGGGCTAGACATTAAAGAAACCTTCAAATTCTCAAAGGCACTCGAATGTCTATCACGCCAATGATACATTGATTGCTTCTTGAGAGGATCTGTAAGTGGTGATGCAATCTTAGAGAAATTCAAGATGAACCTCCTATAGTAGCTACATAAACCAAGGATATATCTTAGCTCATGTACATTCATAGGAACACGCCATTTCTTTATAGCTTTCACCTTGGCTAGATTAACCTGAATTCCATGTTCATTGATGACATGGCCTAAATATTCTATTTCCTTCTTAAGGAACTCTCTTTTCTATATTCAAGAAGAGCTGGTTATCACGAAGAAATTCCATCACTTGTGCAAGATGTTGCTTGTGTTCTTCATTTTGGCTATAAACTAAAATCAAAGAACACAACTACAAACTTGCCTATGTATGGTCAAAGAACTCTTCTCATTAGCCTACAAATGGTAGCACGTGCATTAGTCAACCCAAAGGACATAACTACAAATTCATAATGTCCTTTTTGTGTTCTAAGGGCAGCCTTATGCATGTCTTCTTCCCTCATCCTAAGTTGATGATATCCTAACTTTAAATCCAATTTGTTGATTACCTTGGCACCTTTCAAGGAGTCTAACAAGTCGTCAACTCTAGGGATAGGAAACCTATTCTTAATTGTCAACTTGTTAAGGGCTCTATAATCAATACACATCCTAAAGGTTCCATCCTTCTTCTTCACTAAAAGGACTGGAGCCCCAAAAGGTGAACTACTTGACCTGATTAGACCTTTCTCTAGCAAGTCCGCAACTTGCTTTTCTACCTCCTCTAGCTCCACCTTATTCATTCGATAGGGAGCTCTACATGGAGGAGAGGACCCTGGAATCAACTCAATAGAATGATCTTCAAGTATAGAGATAGGCAACTCATGCCAATCATCACTAGCAAATCGATCATCGAATTGCATAAGGAACTCTAAATGTCAACGCTCTTGATTACTATGTTTGGGCTTCACTTCCCTAACATATATCACACTACAACTCACTCCCTTACGTATCTCTCTTTTAGCTCTAGTATGAGATATGAGTAGAATATGGGAAATATCTTGCTCATCTTTTAAGGTGATTGTCATAGCTTGGTGCTCAAACGTACAAGTATGTTGCATCCATAAGTGGTTAGAAATCATACCTCTAAGACTTGCCTAGGATCATGTCGACTTCCTAGCAAAGGAGCAACAAGAAAGTCTCTACAATCCTCATACTTCTGGATCTTGAAGAGCAAGTTCTTGACTTTAGAAGTAAACTGCTCTTCATTCCCTCTAAACGCACCACTAATACTCATATCCATCAAAGGCCATTTCATAGCTTTGACTATATTAGCCAACCTATCTGAGATAATATCGTAGTTACTACCATCATCCATGAGGATGATGATACGTTTACCCCCAACATACCCATGTAACTAAAATAAGTCGTGCCGACCAAAGGTGTAATGCAAACTAGCATTATTGCTCTTTTTATTATTTTTAATATTTTTACAAGAAGGTTCACCCTCTTGCTTAGGGTGAGAGGCCCTAGATACATTGGTCTTACCCATCTTCTTCTTTAACTCTAGATAATCATAGAATCTATGATTTGTTGCCTTTTTGCATCCAAAACATTTTCTTTCCTTAAAAAATCTATCCCTTTCTTGAGGAGACATCAATGGAGGTTTCACACGCCCACCTAGAGTAGATTTCCCTATTGGTTTGCTACGATAGGTGGCTGAGGGTTATCAGATAATTGATCAACTATGTTTTGGTAGATAGGGGTGTAGGGTATTGTTTCCATGAGGTTTAATGTGAGTTGTGGAACATTTCCAGGTGTGAATTCTTGATTATCTTCCATGTTTTGGAAATGCAAATGGAACTAATCAAGTTTTCAATTAAGGTTCGTGATGAGTTGCAAGTGTGTGAAATGAATTTAAATGTGATAGAAAAAGGGAGTTGAAAAATAGTGGTACTTCCCCATGCCCATTCAATGAAGCCCACACTTCACGCTACTTGCCGTGATAACTCTATTGTTGCTTCAACTATGGCGATGTATAAAATGTCCCCTTTTTTGTTTCTTTTCCTTTCTTTGCAGTGTAACGAGGGGGGGGCGTGGTTGGAAATACCAATATAGAGCGGGGGGTTGACTCGACTCACAATAAAAGAGGGAGGGAGAAAATGACGGTGGCGACTGGTGGGAAGGGCTAACAAAGGTGGTGGGTGGTTGGCAGATGGCGGCACAAAGGAGGCAACAGGTGACTCTAGACTCTATAGGTGCCATCACAGCGGCATCGACACGTGACAGGGTTGCATGGAGCCTGGGTGTAATTCACGATGCACCACGTGGCACGACGATTCATGGGCTGCGCGTTGTGCATGATAGCATGCACCACACAGCCTGACTGCAGCACTACTGCTGCTGCAGCCTTAGTTAAAGGCCGTGACTGTTATGGCCGAGTTTTGGAAGGCTCACGCTAGTGACACCGCCTTGCACACATTAGCTAGCTCCACGCAGGCATTTGGTAGCAGTGGCTCCTTTAATGGAAGGGGGGCAGGACAATGCATTGGGCTACATCACTGGGGGGGGAGGAAAATTAATGCAATGAGAGGGGGTACTAGCCCTGCGGCTGCCACATAGAGGGACATGCAGACTGTGCCACACAGTAGAGAGAGACAAATTTCCATGAAGAAGGACCCCCTAGTTTTCTCTTTAATGGTCACGGTGGTGTCAACCCCTGCAACAACTTTCACATGGCGGTTTCACGCAAGCAAAGGATCAAGGCTCTGAGACCACTTGTCATGAACTTAGATGCATGATGCTCATGTGTGAAAGAATGATGTAGAATTTAAGAAGGATTGGCCCTCCCAAATGGGGTGGAAGGAGTGCCCATGTGAGTGTATTTTTGCTAGACTCTTCCTACATGCTCATCTCAAGCCACAATCCATATACTTGCAAATGCCCATACTCACACACCATGAATGATGCGAGAGGGTACAACATCTCATGCCTTTTGGGATCACATCCCTTGGGCATACCCCATTATTCTACCCGTATCCTATGACTCTTTTATGCCTAGCATTGATTAATGCAATACCCATGCACAATACTACTCTTTCCTAACCATCCTAGGACCTAATGCATATGTGCATATTTTATTATATCCAATTGACCAATTTACAATGTTACAACCATAGGGTAATTGCTACATTCCCTAAAATGATCCACTAGTATCTCATACAAATAATCATGTCATGACACCCCCTCCTTTTCTTTTTCCTCACCACCTCCCCTTTCTTTCCCTCCCTTTTGCTAGCCCACTCTCATATCTTTTCCCACCGCTCCCCTCCCTTTTGGTACCCCCCCAAATTTTTGTTTCCCTCCCCTAACGTCTACCACCCTCTCTCCTATTTTTTCCTTTCCTTTCTTTCACTAACCCCTTTCATTTCTCTCCCTTCCCAACCTATATGGGTATGAAGGGATACCTTTGACAGAACACCCTGACGACTAGCATATATTGACCTTAGTAGGAGGTACTACAGAAGGGAATGTCCTCTTGAAGTATGTAAAAACCAACGGCAAGGTTATACCCAAATAAACACCCCGTAAGGCTTGTTTGATTACACCCGATATTTGGTGACCCTCAAAAAAATATGCATGTTGTCAAAAGCCCTTGATAATTACCATAGAATCAATTAATTGAGAAAAGATATAGCCTTATGTAACATATTACTTACACCTAGCATGATAATAATAACTAAAATTGGAACCTGGGAGTGATCTTGAAATGATATCCCCAAGCACATGCACGTTAGTGCATCCTTGACCCCTACCATAGGAATTAAGAGATAGTAAGAGGTGATATAGCCTGGGGTGTTGTACTAATTACATCCCAAGCCACTGGTAAAAAGGTTTATAACTGACGACGACAATTGACAAGCCACTTCTTAAAAAAAGGAAATAGTCTAGTAACTAGGACCTTATTGGAAAAATCAACACAAGTTATTTACCAGTGGTATGGGACCCCTTAGGAAATGTTTGAACTTTGCAAAAAATGGGGGGATCCCTTTGTAAACAAATATGATAAGTGGGAGAGTAACATATTTGAAATTGCAAGGGATCCACATAAGATTGGGTACGAGTTGGCACTCTGAGGAGAATGAAAGGAGGAGGATGGGCAAATCTCAAAGCCCATGTCCTTGAGCCCCTCAAAATTCTGTGAACCACCAATGGGCAATTTAATGCTCACCCTTCCCACCCATCTTGTGCTGTAAGATGACCCCCCACTAAAGTAAAGGGACGCGAAAAGCCTAGTTTCTTCTTGTTCTTTCTCTTTCCCCTCCCTTTTTAATGTTCACCCTTCCCACCCATCCAGACCACTTGGCCTAAAAAGAATCCAACACCTAAAATTCACTCTGCTACTTACCAATAGCCAAATTTGGATAGAACTTCCTGACGCATTGGGAAGACAAACCCTCACACGACTCGACGAGAGCTAGAGAGCACTAACATCTCAAGAAGATCAACCAGTGCACAGATTGAGGAGAGCGATCGATCTTGGAAGAAGATGGAGGCATGACATGTCATTAAGCACCCCGCCTTTTGCTCACATACTTGCCACCCCGGAGTATCATTCGGCCTCCTCCTTCCTCGAGCTACAAATGCAGGTTCATGGTCTGAGCGCTTGCATATAGCGCAGGGAAGACCTGGACAGGAAGCAGATGACAAGCGTAGCCGCACGGGCTCGTGACTCCTTGTTAGCTCATTTCTATGGTCGATTGTAATGTATGCGAACGCTTGGAAAGCTCACAAGGCATGCGGGCTGGGCTGCCTTGATCTCCTGGAAGACCTTGGGACATTGTAAACCGCAAGCCCTTCTTTCATTTTGGTTTCAGGACTAGCAAAGGACAAGAGGTTCTTGGCTTAACGCTCCCCAGGAGCTCATAGCGTAGCTTGTAGTACTACTCTAAGCTTAAGTCTCCTTGGAGAGCCGCTACTCAAAGGCGACTGGAAGCACTACTCAAGAATATCACTTCTAGTTTGCCCACAGTGATGGTTCAAATCCACGTTGTGATATACGCTATGCGCACGTTAGCCCATTTTGGTTCTATCGCATCCCCGGCTCTACCCTTCAAAATCGAGTCTGTCACTTGGTCCCTGCTCTACCCTCCAACTCTTGCTACCAACTCTGCTCCCTGTACTGGCCTCCCTGGTACCTACTAGGTTCTTCCTTATAGTCCTAAGCTTCGAGAAACAACAGCGTTGCTCAGACTCCGAGCACTACACGGGGAAAATGAACACTACGTATCTCCATGAGCATTGCCTGGCAATCGGCCCGACGTTCATAGACACGCTGCTTATTGGTTCCACCTAGGTAACTCCTACAATGAGCCCCGTATTCCCTCTACGTACTTGGTATACTTTAGTGACCACTTCAAAGTCCCCACTATTCTTTGGTCTATATGCGAGTGTCTCTCTCTTTAGAACGGCGACTCCTTGCTTCCCTCGTGACCTTATAATACGACAACGTTAATCACGATGTATTGTTGGCCTACGCAGTCACGTCTGAAGATGGACATAGCTCGAAGTGGAACATGACACTCACGACTGAATGTGGACATAACATCATTCATACTCACGACGCATACCACAAACACAAAAGCACGTATACCGCATGACACAAACACCAATCGCTGGGCACAATGCTAACACAACACACCAAACCCACAACACAATAAACCACACATAGTTGTGGGCAACAATCACGACTCACAAAATTAAAACAACAGACCAAAAAAACCACACCCAACTCACCACAAAACACAGCAAACAAACAACATGATAAACCTAGACCATTGCGGTACCAACTGCGACTCACAAGACTAAACAATACACCAAATAAATAAGAGATAACACAGTCGCACATAGTTGCGACAATAAGTGCCCCCCCCCCACACACACACACGCACACATAAACATACACACAGTAGCATTTTTTGCACACACATTGCTCACAAATCCTATTAACAGTCATTTATCAACCTGTTACGGTTATGATTGCAGGAAACTATCTCTTTGATGGAAGATTGACATCGGATGGCTATCAAGATCATGGATCCTCATTTTTTGGTGGTTTCTGGGAACTTTCTCTTTGATGCTCGGGGGGGGGGGGTCACTTTGTATAAATCCTCTATAAACTTGCATTCAAGGCATATTTGTAAAATCCTCTATTTATAAAATTTTCATTAAAAAAATGTACCCTTTATCTATATAAATCTGTAATTTTTTTCAAACAATCTTTAAATACTCCCTTATGTAAATTAATTTTTGTGAAACTTAAAGATTAAAAACATCCTTCTGTTGAACTCACGTGATAGGGTTACAGATGATGACTGACCCCCCCGAGCTTTGATGGAAGAATGACATTTGATAGCTAGCATGTGCTTGGTTCCAAAAATTTTGGGTGTGATCAGATTAGTATTCAGTTCTTGTAGCTTCTTCAAAATCATTTTTTAGCTTACTGTTTTACACGGCTCTTTTTGCATTACCTTGAGCTGTGCATTAATATAATGATGCTTACCCCCATGCTTTTCTTTTGTATTATAATAATTAACTTATCCATTCCCTTTATTCTGGTAATTAATTATCTTGGATCGAGAAAATATTAATAATTGATCATTCTTGGAATTGATTCCCTCTATTGGATTCTTTCCTAACTAATTTTCCCCTTGTTATACATTTACTAATTGGCTTGGTGCCATTTAAATCACTAATTACTTGTCCTCTCTAGGCTTACGTTTATAAATTTTTACATTAAAATAATTGACAATTGTTACCTAAGAATAATAGTACCTACATGTAAGTTTACTTTAATTATTATTATGCTATAACTTCATCTAAGTTCATTTGTCAATTTTATGATTGGTTACTTAGCATCATATTGGCCTTTAACCCTTTAAAGTCTTTTAAGTGCTTAATCCCTCCATTTTTCTTATTCTTGATGTTTTAATCTTTAATTTTATTTGTTTGGAGTTAATTTCATTTCCGCGAATCTTACTCTTACCCTCTTATACCCAAACCAATCCTGACTATTTTTTCTACAATTTCTAGCCCCCTTTTTAAACTAATTCTCCTACCTAACCTTCCCCCTAGCTAACTAGTTCCCCTTGTCTTTACACCTGACTAATGACAAATTGTAGACTTTTAGATTCATTTATACACACACACACACATACCCCCTAATCCCTGTCCTTATACTCATACAATTTCATTTTTCCTGTGTTTTTTCTTTATTAATTTCTATTAAGCATTATTTAGAGCTTCGACCCCCATTAGCTAATTTCCCCCCCTCTTTTTAAATTTTCCACTCTTTTAAATATTTAATGTTTCACTTTTAAAGATAGGTGCACCTTTGAACCTTTTTTTAATATATACCCCGTTTAAATTATTTGTGTTAAATAGATAATTTGCACATTTGCCCCCGCAATTACTGCTACAACTTGCCCTCGACATGCTACCTATTTCTAATCAGTTGTTAACACCCTTAGCTGGACCTAAGACTTTCTAAACACCCTAAACCAACTTATACCTCCTAACCCACCATTGTGTTTCATCATTGCCCATGACCTTGCACGTTGTGAGGGTGGCAGGCCTCCTTGTAACACTTCTAGGTTGCTTTCTATAAACATACACAACCCCTTTTGCCTCCTCATACTCGCGCCCCTTACACTCAGTAGTATCCTACCCCTTTCTTACTTCTAAAGTTTCCAACAAGCTTACTACTATGGGGCCTTCAGATACATCGGTAAACCTTGCTCCTTATTGATTCGACTTATCACTTGGACTTCTTCTTTGTATCCGTTCATTTCGACACCTATAGTTTGACAAAATATGAAGAGGGGAGAGGAGAAGAGTGGAGATGAGGAGAGAGGGCACAGCTAGGCACAGCTAGAGAGCACACCACAAATGACTAACGGTACACTAGATTTAGTTGAAAAAGCAGAATATATACAAACCCATTTCGGGTTAGGGTTAGGGGATCTAACCCTTTCCTTTATAGCACTCTATAAGGTTGGTGCTATGCACATATGATCACATGATAGTGCTATGATCATATGATGTTGAATGTGAACTCTCAACACCTTCCCTCAAGATCAACATGATGGAGTAGGCCTTCCCTCAAGATGATGATTCTAGGGAATCGAAGAAGGACTGAGCATTACATTCCATCACACCCCTTTAATGGGAATGTCCTTCCTCTACATCAAACCAATAGCTAGTCAATGTTTCTCGAATAGCTCTTTACCAAGTGGTTTGGTAAAGATGTCTGCAACATTCTTTTGCTATCACAATGCTGCAATGTGATGTCACCAAGTAACACTCTTTCTCTGATGAAGTGCTCTTTGACATTGATGGGTTTTGTCCTGGAATGATATACTAGATTCTTGGCCAATGCTTGAGCCGATTGATTATCACAGTATATTGTTGTTGGCTTTGACTCATCACAGTAATCTATTTCTGACAATAGTCTTCTGAGCCATATAGCCTCACATGCACCTGTAGTGAGTGCTCTATATTCTGCTTCAATCGAAGAATCGAAGACAAAGAAATAGTTGGCTGTTTGTTTAACAACCATGATATAGCACCTTGACCAAGGAAAAATGCATATACCTGTGTCGATCTCCTAGTCTCATGATCTCCGGCATAGTCATTGTCACAGTATCCATGCAACCATGGATGACTTCCTCTGTATTCTATCCCAAACTGTCTTGTACCTCTAATGTATTTCAAGACTCTTTTGGCTGCATTCCAGTGAGACTGTTTTGGATTAGCCATAAGCTGTGCTAGTGAGCTTGCTGCATAACAAATATTTGGCCGTGTGATTGTTAGATATATAAGAGATCCGATGAGCTACGTATAGTATCTATCATTGACTGTAGGCTTTTCTGAATCTTTAGTAAGTTTCAAACTATGTTCCATGGGAGTGGCTGCGATCTTGCAATCTGCCATATGAAACTTCTTCAGGAGATTGTCAACATACTTGAGCTGACTCATGAATGTGCTATCTAAATCTCTCTAGAACTGAATTCCAAAGACAATAGTGCATAAGTCCAAGATCTTTCATGTCGAACTCTGCAGATAAGTCTTGTTTCAATTTTCTAATGAAGCTATCCTTGCTTCCTGTCACAATTAGATCATCTACGTATGAAAGTGCAATAGTAATGTCTTCCTCTTGAACTTTGTAGTAGAGAGTATGATCTGCATTGAATTTCATGTATCCCAGATTAGCAAAATACTTATTAATTCTACTGTACCAACTTTTGGGTGCTTGCTTTAAGTCATAGAGACTTTTCTTGAGATGGCAAACCTTATTCTCCTTTCTTGGCTCAACATAACCTGCTGGTTGTTGCATGTAGACTTCCTTGTCTAGATAACCATTGACAAATGCATTCTTGACATCGAGCTGGTACACATTCCATCTGCTGATTCCATCTGCTGAGTGTCGCTAGGGATATCAAGAACCATATGGAATCCATCTTTGCTACTGGAGCATAAGTCTCATCATAGTCCCGACCATATTGCTGTGCAAATCCTTTTGTAACTAGTATGGCTTTGTATCTCTGAATACTGCCATCTAGATTGTACTTCACTTTGTATACCCATTTGTTTGCTATGGCCTTCTTTCCTAGTGGAAGGTCGCATAATTCCCAAGTATTATTCTTATACAAAGCATCCATTTCTTCATTCATAGCAGTATGCCATTTTGGCTTGTCTACTACATCTTCGAAGTACATTGGCTCTTCTGTAGCCATGATGGTAGTCATAAGAGCATAGTTGGTGGTTCCACTTGAATTGCTTTGCTTTCTAAGCATATGTCAATCTGGCTGGAGGTCTGCTTTCCCTACTAGACCGTTTGAGCTGATGTGGCTCTACTTGGGGTTTTGTTGGCAATTCTTGCTCTTCTTCATCAACCTATTCTGTAGATGATTGTGAAGTCGATGCTTCTATCTCCTGTGTTGGCAATTCTTGCTCTTCTTCATCAACCTATTCTGTAGATGATTGTGAAGTCGATGCTTCTATCTCCTGTGTAGGTGAGGTTTTCCATTCTGATTCCTCATCAAAGATTACATCTTTGGAGATAATTACCTTGTGGTTGATGGGATCATACAATTTGCATGCTTTGCTTTCTTCACTGTAGCCAACCATGATGCATTTGCGTGACTTCGCATCCAATTTTCTGCAATGATCATGTATGTGGGCATATGCTATGCAACCAAATATGCAGAGATGCCCAATGTGTGGCTTGTGTCCAGTGACTGTTTCATAAGGAGTCATACCCTGTATCGGTTCGGTAGGAAGCCGATTAAGCAAATAGTTTGCAGTGGATTTTGCTTCTGCTGAATACTAATTTGGAAGATGCTTTTCACTAAGCATCGCTCTAGCACTGTCTGCTAAAGTCCCATTCTTCCTTTCAACTCTTGCATTCTGCTGAGGAGTATCTGCACATGTGAATTGTCTTCGTATGCCATGACTTTTGCAAAAGTTCATGAATGCTGAAGACATGTATTCACCTCCTCTGTCTGATCTCATGACTTTGATCTTTCTGCCTATCTGGTTTTCTACCATGGCTTTGAATTCTTGAAATCTGGAAAACACTTTAGATTTCTCTTTCAAAAAGTAGACCCAACAATATCTGCTATAGTTGTCGATGAAAGTCAAGTAGTAAAGTGAACCATTGATGCTACGGGTCTGGGCATAACCCCATACATCTGTATGAATTAAATCAAGAATACCTCGTGCATGAGAGGTACTTCTACCAAAGTTGGTTCGCTTTTGTTTGCCGAAGCAGCATGCTTCACAAACTTTTCCAAGAAATTGTAGCTTTGGAATCCCAATTGCCATATTTTGATTCCTGAGATCTAACAAGTACTTGAAGTTGACATGACCATATCTCTTGTGCCATTTTGCAAATAGTGGCATCTATTGTGGTTGAGCTGACATGGCATGCTTATCTGGTACTGTAGCTAGCATTCTATATAAGTGTCCTTCCTTGACACCTTTTGCTACTAGCTAACATCTTTTGGATTTATCTCTAATAGTGCATTCCTCACCATCGAAGATGACTTTGTAATTGTGTTCCGTCATTTGACCTACTGAAAAGAGGTTCTTGCTGAGCTTCGGAACATAGAGCACATCTTTCACCAATCCTTTCATACTAGTGAAATTGTTCATAGGGATAACGCATGTCCCTAGAACCGGATTTGGTGTATTGTCTGCTGTGTAGATGACATTTTTTTGTCCTTCTAATGCTTCATTTCTATGAACCACTCTTGATGATTTGTCATGTGAGATGATGCACCGCTGTCGATGTACCAAGGATCCTATTCCACTTGGTTGACTTGATAGCTATAATCCTCTTTGGGATTGAAATCAGTGTCTGGGTACATTGTATCAGTCTAATGCATTTCCTCACTTGCAAGAAACATATTTCCATGTTCATTTGCAAAATGACTGTGACTAGAATGTCCACCACGATGATTTCCTCTGCCTCGAAAATTCCCTCCATTACTGCTACCTTGGTCGTACAGCTTCTTGCGGCAATCTCTTTCATAGTGTCCAAACTTGTGACAATAGTTGCACTAAATGTTTGACACGCTGGTGGATGCATTCCCTCGTCCTTGAAATCTTCCTCGGTTGGAATGATTTCCTCTTGCTGATTCTGATGCTGTTAAGGATGATGCTATTGCTGATGTTGATGTTGATTTTGACTTTGTTGCAGATGATGACCACTTTTCTGATATGATCTACCTCTGCCTCTGCTTCTATCTAAAGCTATGAATGCCTAATCATTAGAATGGCCTTTTAATGCTTGAATAGCCTGAGTCCTAAGTTCTTTACCAAGTAGGACTGACTGAGGTTCTTCCAGTGTCAGAATTTTTTGTTGGATGGTAATACTTTGGACTAGATTCTTGTATCCCTCCCCTAGTCCATTCAGGATTACTTGAACCATTTCTGCGGGGTTCATAGTCTCTCCTGCTGCTACAAGTTAATTGTTGTAGTCTTTTAAGTGGAGTACATAAGCATGCCCGGTTTCATTGCTATTGTGGAAAATTTGGTTGATCTGATTTCTTAGGGTGAGAATCCTGGATGTGTTCTGGGACTCGTAGAGAGCTGCAAACATAACCCATGCTTCTTTCGATGTCTTAACTATGTTGAGCTGTCCTAGCATGACATCTTGCACATTCTACTTGATCAAATGATAGGCGTACTTGTCTTTCTTATCCCATTCTACTTGAGCTTGTGTTGACTCTGTGCCAACATCAACTTATGTAGAAAGAGAATGTGATACAACCTTTTGTTACTACTTTGTGTTACAACTTTGTGATACAACTTTGTGTTACAACTTTGTGTTACAACTTTGTGTTACAACTTTGTGTTACAGCTTTGTGATACAATGAATGTGCTATCTAAATCTCTCCAAAACTCAATTCGAAGACAATAGTGCATAAGTCCAAGATCTTTCATGTCGAACTCTATAGATAAGTCTTGTTTTAGTTTTTTGATGAAGCTATGATGGGATCATACAACTTGTATTCTTTGCTTTCTTCATTGTAGCCAACCATGATGCATTTGCGTGACTTCGCATCCAATTTCCTGCGATGATCATCATGTATGTGGGCATATGCTATGCAACCAAATATGCAGAGATGCCCAATGTGTGGCTTATGTCCAGTGAATGCTTCATAAGGAGTCATACCTTGTATCGGTTCGGTAGGAAGCCGATTAAGCAAGTAGTTCACAGTGGCTATTGCTCTCAATATTTTAAGAGTCTTGAGAATCTTGTGATGGGACACATGGCAAGAGTAGCCAAAAAGGACATGGATGGTGACATACGTGCTTATGTAATTGATGGGGAAAGGAATCTACAGGCAGCAATTGTAAATGGGTGAAGGAGGGTAACAAAATCTCTCTAAAAGAAGCCCTCCTCTCCCTTGTTCATCAATCTCTTCCACCATTAGGCCTCATGTTGCTGTAGCTCTAGTCTCCCCAAGCCTCTTCCATGAGCCTTCTCTCCCTCTTGTAGATATTCTCTTATGTAGACTCTTGAGTCCATCTCTCTTTATGAGTAGTCTTGGAGCTTCCGCTCCCTCTTGTATATATGAAACCTCTTCTTCTCCCTTGTGTTTGTAGTGTTGGAGTGGATTCTCACTCTATTTGTAATGAAGGTCACTTCAGGTTCTCTCTCTCTTGAGTGTCTCTTCCCTTTTCTTTCTTTCAAAGCCTTAAAAGTTCTTTCTATTCGGCTGCTCACTATGCACACATGGTCCATCTGTTTCCCGAGCCACCATGCAAGCTTCTTACCCTCTTCTAGGAGAAATCCATGAGGGGTGGATCGTTGATGAAGGTGGAGTCTTGAGGGAGCATCCTGCTCAGGCGAAATTAGCCTGGGTGGAGGGCAGTTTTCATGATAGTTTGACCCCTTGTTAGTGTTTTGCTCATAACTTTCTGCTCAATAGTCTGATTGTAATGAAATTTATATCAGCGCGAAGCTCTCTTTGAGGTTCATGTTTGTATGTAATTAGATCTTGAATCAAATACTGCTGCAAAAAGTTATGATTCTCTGTGTTTGACAGTCAGTTTTCATGATAGTTTTTACCCCCATCTAGTAAACTGTCCATAACTTTTTGGTCGCTTCTTTGTTTCTTATGAAACATATATCAGCGTGAAGCTCTCTTCAAGTGCATGTCTGTAGGTGCTTAGATCTTGAATCAAATACTACTGCAAAAAGTTATGATTCTCTGTGTCTGACAGTTTGTTTTCATGATAGTTTTTACCCCCTTCCAGTAAACTATCCATATCTCTTCAACCGTCTGTCTGTTTTCAATGAAACTTATATCAGCGCGAAGCCCATCTCAAGCCGCATCTCTTTTGTGATTGAATCTTTGATATCATGTCTCTACTAACATTTATAGGCCTCTGTGTCTAATGATAGTTTGTAGAGTGTTTTGAGCTAAGTATAAAGGTGTCTATGAAGGAGGTGCAATGTTTCCTCGGAATCTACCCATCCGACCTAATCAGCCCCTTCAAACTCCTCGATATATATAAGTTCATGTCATGTTGAGCCGTAAGATCTTCTTTCAACAACGTATCGCTCTTCTCTTTGGCGCAGACCGGCTCGCTGAGATTATGGCCTCTGCTGATCCTTTCCTTCTCCCTATGCTTGATTACAACATCACTTGGGATGTTACCATCTTCATTCTCATCTGAGGGAGGAAAGTATGGTGTGGTATCTTGGCATAAAAGCTTCTTTCTAATGTCCCATTGTTAATGATATATATCTTTGTCAGTCAGTTCGAAAGCAGCAGGAAGTGAAGAGGTACATGAAGTTTATTACCCCCAACTTCATGTCACATCTTTTGGTGGAGACGATGGGTACATTTGGTATTGGATTCATCCCACCTTACTAAACGGTCTCGGGTGTACTTGATTGCATGTTATGCCTAGAAGAGGCAAGTGTTTTGATGAGATAAAGAAGATGCCTGGAAGAACTCCGTTAGAAGAGATTGCAACCCGTTTAAGAGAACTTGAAGATTGTGAAGGTGATGCTCAAGCTATTCGCACAGTCACCATGATCATATCCTTTATGTTTGCACTGTTGAATATGTTGGTGAATCGACAATGCCGGCAGCAGGCACAATGATAGATTGGGGATTGTTCCATGCACTGGCAGCTTGGTGTGAAGAGGAGTTGAGTCTTTGGGTAGTTTTTGACTATAACAATGGAGTGGTGATTCTCAATGCTTTCAACTTCTTTTGCTATGCAAATGATGAAGATTACAATATCTTGAAGCTTTTATGTGCACTTCCTATTGTGAGAAGGGTGATTCTAGAATGCATGTATACACAATGTTTTCATGGTGCTGGTTGGTCACTTATTTTTGAAGATTTTGTTGAGGATCACATTGTGGAGGGTTTTCAACAAGTGGTTATGCATAATAAGTTGGTCTTGGTATACTAAGGCTCTGTGGGATCTTCTTCGGATCTTGTTTGGGATATTATTTATATCTTGGTGTTTCCTTTTTGTGTTTCATCATGGTAAAGATTCCAGTGTTTCGAGGGACCCATGGGGAAGACCCGAAGTCTTATCTTCGGGATTTTGTTCAAGGATGCCGGCTTTCTGGATGGTCTATGAAGGATCGGGCAGAGATTTTGCCTGATTTTCTTGAAGGTGTAGCCTTGAATTGGCATGAGACCTTGCCGGACTCTACCAAGGAGGACTGGGACCAAGTGGTGGCAACAATGAAGTAGAGATTTGGGGCAATGGAGTCACCAAACAGAAGTGAAGAGGTGCGTGAAGTTTATTACCCCCAACTTCATGTCACAACACCTTTTGCTACTAGTTGACATCTTTTGGATTTATCTCTGGTAGTGCATTCATCTCCATCAAAGATGACTCGGTAGTTGTGTTATGTCATTTGACCTACTAACAAGAGGTTCTTGCTGAGCTTCGGAACATAGAGCACATCTTTCACCAATCCTTTCATACTAGTGAAATTGTTCATAGGGACAACACCTATCCCTTGAACTAGATTCGGTGTATTATCTGTTGTGTAGATGACATTTTTCTAACCTTCTAATGGTTTCATCTTTGTGAACCATTCCTGATGATTTGTCATGTGAGATGATGCACCGCTATCGATGTACTAAGGATCCTGTTCCGCTTGGTCGACTTGATAGCTGAAATCCTCTTTTGGTTTGAAATCAGTGTTTGTGTACACTGTATTCAATTTGCTGCATTTCCTCTCTTGCAAGAAACATATTCCCATGTTCATTTGCAAAATGATTATGAATAGAATGTCCACCACGATGATTTCCTCTGCCACGAAAATTCCCTCGATTACTAATGGATTGACCGCCTTGGTCGTACTGCTTCTTGCGGCAATCTCTTTCATAGTGTCCAAACTTGTGATAGTAGTTGCACTGAATGTTTGCCACATTGGTGGATGCATTCCCTCATCCTTGAAATCTTCCTCCATTGGAATGATTTTCTCTTTGCTGATGCTGATGTTACTGAGGATGATGTTGATGCTGATGCTGATTTTGTTGCTGATGATGACCACTTTTCTAGAATAATCTAGCTCTGCCTCTACCTCTGCCTCTACCTCTGCTTCTATCTAAAGCTGTGAATGCCTGATCATTAGAATGACCTTTGCGTGCATGAATGGCTTGCGTCTTGAGTTCTTCACCAAGTAGGACTGACTGGAGTTCTTCCAGTGTCAAAATTTATCATTGGATGGCAATACTCTGGACTAGATTCTCGTATCCCTCTCCTAGTCCATTCAGAATGACTTGAACCATTTCTACAGGATTCATACTCTTTCCTATTGCTGCGAGTTGATTGTTGTAGTATTTTATCCAGAGTACATAAGCATGACCAGTTTCGCTGCTATTGCAAAAACTCTGGTTGATTTGGTTTCTCAGTGTGAGAATCTTGGATGTGTTCTTGGACTCATAGAGAGCTGCAAACATATCCCATGCTTCCTTTGATGTCTTGACTATGCTGAGTTGTCCTAGCATGACATCTTGCACATTCTTCTTGATCAGATGATATGCATACTTGTCTTTGTTATCCCATTCTGCCTGATCTCAGGCAATGGCAGGATCTACTATACGTGTGAAAACTGTTTGTGTAGCTGTAGATCCCATTGTAGATTCCACTACTGGTACTGTGACAACAGGTGGAGTAGAGCTACTGGTGGCTGGATCATCCAATGGTCTAGGTGTAGATCCATCGACATACTCCCATTTGTCCTGAAGTACAAGAATGGTCTCCATTCGGTATTTCCATGTGCCGTAATTGGAGTTGTCTAGCTTAGCAAATACCTCCAAATTGAGGTTTCTAGTCATAGACATGGTGCTAGAAATGTACTCAAAGTGTCATGAAAGAATCTTTGTATGAATCAACTGCAAAACACTGACTGTGCCAAGTGAAATCTAAACTGTCAGTGAAGATAGAACTGCAATATATAAAATCCAATCTGTGTTACAAGGCTTGTGGCAAATGATGTTGGGAATAGCCAAGAGGCTTTACAAGGCTGAAATGATGTGCACAATGCCTTGAAATAGTCGAATAGGCTTTACAATAATGGCATGTGTGTGCGAAATCAAATCATGTGCTATCTGCCCACTAAGCAATCGACAATGCCTCTGAACACTATAAAGTCAGCTAACTGAACTAATGAACGTAAGGTTTCAAGTAATATGATGATGTGAAATTGTATGTGAGCGTAGGGAATGACTTCGAGTAGGTACTAGTTGGGAATTTTGGGCATGGCTTAGATTGGCAACTTGGGGAGATCCAAAGCATCCCCTCTATGGTGATCTAGTCTACTATGATCTAGATCTATACCAACCTTCGATCGATGAAAGAACAAAAAATGTTCTTTTAAAGTGCTAGGTCAGATGCATCAATGTAGAGGCGGATGTGCCTGTAGGAAGTGGATTTGTCGACGAGGCTCAAAAGTGAGTGTAACTTGTGCCAAAATGTGTGTGTGATGTGATAAGCATGTAGAGCACAAAAAATTGAGCGACTTTCCTATTTGGAGTGCCCTCAAATTCTTCCTGGATCAATAGATACGACTTGATCTAGGTGGAGGGGCAAAAGGAGTGCAAATGTGCTCAATGATGATGTATCACTATGGGTCACGTGCAGTGATGGTGGCACTATGCCTAGCAAGAGGTGTGCCTGTCAGTGTGTTGAGGTGTCACCTATGTGTACATGCAAGGTGTGCACAATGTGCCTGGTAGGAGACTGTGCTTGGGATCAGTGTGGTACGTGGCACTAATGATGTGGTAGCTAATTGGGATGTTGATGTGGCAATGTTGACTAGTCAATGATGAAGTGGCATATGCTAACATGGTACCTGAGCTGGCAAGGGTGATGTGGTAGGTGATGTGGCATGTATGATTGGACTGTTGATGTGGCAGTCCACATAGAGCTGGTGATGTGGCAGGTGGATAAGATCTACTGATGTGGCAGTCGACTCTACATAGATGATGTGGTAGCCTCACGGGGCTGTTGACATGGTAGGTAGGAGTCTGCCTACATGGCAGATAAGATAAGGATGACCACAGTTGCCATGTGTCAGGTTCTAGGGCACCAAAATCTAGGAAAGATTATGATGAAGATGGCAATTCCAATGCTCTCTTTTGTTCGATTTGGGCAGCTTTGTTGTGGCACAGCTTTGGAGCATAGGATGCTTGTATGGTGATGAAGGCGGCTGACTGGAGTCACCTATGGCAAAGGAGTCTGGAGCATCGTTTGGAGCCTTGTAGAAGGCATGCCAAGCTATTGTCTCATGGTGATTGGAGTCATTGTGAGGCATTGGGCAACAAAGCGTTTGCTTGAGAGAGCTTGGAGTAGGTAGGCACTAGAGCCAGGAGCTTGAGGCTTGACGGGCGATGAGTAGTAGCTTTGCTGAAGGTTGAGGGTCATTGGATGCACAATTTGTGAGTAAAGGGAGAAGCTATATGGAGCCGTGTGCAAGGCGGTCACTGCAAGGCTTGGTTGATGGCTGATTGAGGTTGTTGGAGATGCGCTGGAGGGGAGTACATGGATGCAGAAGCCCTGGGATGTTGGCTGGTTGAGGGCCCATGTTGGAGCAGCTTGGAGCACTGGCGCTGGCTGTGTGTGAAGAGAATGGGAGAGAAGGAAGGAGTCTCACTTGTAGCTTTCTCACATACACAATGGGGGAATATACACAAAGGTGGAGGCTAAAAATAGTTTTCCTCTTCTTAGTTGTGAAAGCCAAAGGAGCTCTGAGTACAAAAGAATAGGTGAACCCTATATGTGGGTCTCAAACCAAACTCAGCTAACTAAGGTGGCATACTAATTGAGCCACTAACTAGAGTACATAAAGATAGCTATCATTCGGCTATTATTCATGGACGGTGTACCAATCGCATCTGCAGCTCTAACAAGTCGATTATATAAATGCACAATGGTCAACCTGGCATATCACGAGTGGAGCTCGATATCTCAACACTCCCCCTCAAGCTCAATCCCAATTTCTGCACACCAAGTAGGTCTCTGAACTTGCACAGCTTCTCTGTGCCCAATGCCTTCGTGAATATGTCAGCTACCTCATCCTCTGTGCTGACATAAACTAGATCAATATAACCTACTAGAACCTTCTCCTGCACATAGTGATAATGCATCTCAATGTGCTTTGTTCTAGCATGATAGACTGGGTTCTTTGCCAAGTGTATACTGCTCATGTTGTCACAATAAATGACAACTCGTCCATCTGTAGACTAATGCATATCATAAAGTAGCTTATGCAACCAAGCTGCCTCACATGCAGGCATTGTTGCACCCCTGTACTCAGCCTCTGTGCTTGACAAGGCAACTTTAGGCTATTTCTTATTGCTCCAAGTGACTGTAGTACTCCCAAAAGAGAACATATATCCACTTGTAGATTGTCTATCAAAAATACTACTAGCCCAATCAGCATCAGTGTATCCATGCAACTGTATCTGAACCCCAGTCTCATTAAATAGTCCATACTGCAATGTGGACTTCACATACCTCAGTATGCATCTAGCCGCATCCAAATGTGGTTTCCTTGGAGCTTGCATAAACTGACTTACCAACCCAATAGCATAGCTCAAATCTAGCCTGGTAATAGTCATATAAATCTAACTTCCTACTATGCGTCTGTACATAGTAGGGTCTTCCAGAAGCTCACCTGCATCTGCGCTCAAATTCACATTCTACTCCAAAAGAACTGAAATAGGCTTACAGCTTGTCATCCCATATTTGGACAGCTTGTCGAATCCATACTGCCTCTGCAAGAGCCATATCCCACTTGTGGATCTAATCACCTCAATGCCCAAGAAGTAACGCAGCTCTCCCAAATCCTTCATCTCAAACTTTTGCTTCAATAGCATTTCACATGAAGGATATCTTCATCACTATCACCTGTGATGATCAAATCATCAACATATATGACAAGCAGCGTAATGCCTTTCTCTGTTTTTCTCACATAAAGTGAGAAATATGCCTTGGAAATCTAAAAGCCAATAGTGACAAGATATTGTCCTATCTTGTCAGACCATGCTTTGGGTGCTTGCTTAAGCCATACAAGGCTTTCTTCAACCTGCAAACAAACTCAGGATGAACAGCATGAACATAACCTCGTCGCTGCTCCATATAGACCTCTTCTTGCAAATCACCATGCAAGAAGGCATTCTTTACATCCATCTAATGTAAAGACCATCCCTTTGATGCAGCCATAGCAATGACTACTCTTATAGTTGCCATCCTTGCAACCGGACTGAATGTTTCTTCATAATCAATGCCATATGTCTGTACAAACCCCTTGACAACTAATCTTGCCTTGTATCTGTTCATAGAACCATCTACATTGTGCTTCACCTTATAAACCCACTTGCAGCCAATTGCATTCTTGTCTTTAGGAAAAGGCACCAATTCCCATGTAGCATTTGCTTCCAAGGCATCCATTTCTTCATTCATGGCTTTCTCCCATTTTTCTTTTCCCATGGCTTGCTCAAAAGAAGTGGGTTCTGGTTCATGTATCACTTTCACCATATAGGCATAGTGAATGGTTGTAAATCCATCATATTTCAGCCTATCCACAGGATACCTAGCTCTGCTAGACCTGCGCAAAATAGGCTCACTACTAGGTGCTCTCAAAACATCCCTTATCTTCCTTACTCCAGGTGTAACAACAGAAGGAATACCCAACTCATCATCAAGGCTCTGTTCTGAGCCACTGGATTCACCATCCACATAAGAGTGACCTGCATTCACATCAACCATGGGCTGAACTACTTCTCCTTTTCCTTTTCGTGATACTTGCATACCACTATCTACATTGCTTTGAGGAGATCCTCCTGATCTCAATCTGCCTGTCCATGGCAAAGTATGTGAACCACTGCTAGAGGACACTACAGGTCCACTAATATTTTGTGATTGCTGCTGTGAGTTCTATGCAGCATTACCATTTTGTGCATCTACATCATCAATCACATTTACTAGTTTATACCAACTACTCATCTCATCAAAAACAACATCTATACCCTTTTTGCTTCAGAGAATAACCAATAAAGATGCGCTTCTCAGCTTTTGGATCCAACTTGGATCTCAACTCATCTGGCACACGAACATAGGCAATGCAACCAAAACTTTCAAATGAGAAATATCTAGTTTCCTACCAGTATACCTCTCCTCTGGTTTCATGCCATGTATTGCTGCAGTGGGAGTCCTATTCATTATGTAGACTGCTGTAGCAACTGCTTCAGCCCAATAATAATCTAGCATGTCTTTTTCATTTAGCATGGCACAAGATATCTCTCCAATATGCCTATTTTTCCTTTCTGCAAGTCCATTTTGCTGTGGGGTATGACTGCATGAATATTGCTACTTAATGCCATGCTCCTGCAGGAACCTTGCATACTCATTTGAGAGGTACTCTCCCCCTCCATCTGACCTTAGGCATTTTATTTGCAGGCATGTTTCTTTCTCAACCATAGCTTTAAAAGCTTTGAAATGCCCAAACACTTCACTTTTCTTTTTCATAAAATAGACCCAAACTTTTCTGCTGTAGTCATCAATAAAAGTGACAAAATAATGATAGCCTCCAATAGATGCAGCTTTAGTTGTCCACACATCAGAGTGGATTAATTCCAATGGCCTCTTACTCTCTTGAACACGTCTAGGAAATGGTTTCCTTGCCTATTTTCCAAATTGACAGGCTTCACATACCTTATGCATTTCTATAACCTTGAACTTAGGCAATCCTGCAACAATATTTTGGGCCTGCATTAATTTAAGTCGCTATACATTAACATGACCAATGCGTTTATGCCAGATATCAATATTTGCAACTACACCGGTCCCATGTGCAAACATTCTTGCACTCAATTTAGGCATGTCCGCATCCAACATGAACATCCTGTCCTTCTTCTTCCCTTTTGCTATCAAGCGACCTTTATTTTTCATATCCTCAACAAAGCATCCATGAGGATTAAATCTGACCTGCAAGCCCTGCTCAACCATTTGACCAACAGAAACCAGGTTCTTGGTGATATTTGAGACATGAAATACATCAGACAGGTATTTCTTTTTTCCATCCTGCATAGACAAAGGAATTTTACCAATCTGCATAATAGGATGTGCAGTATCATCACCAATCTCCACAAATCCTAGTCTTTTCATTTTCCTTGCATCCTGCATCCATTCTGCATGACCTATCATGTGGTTTGACCCACCTGAGTCAACATACCACACATTATTGCTTTCTTCTGCACTTGTCACAGAGTTGGTCATGTGCTACACCATAAACAGATGCTCATTTCTGTCATCACCCTGTCTACTAGAGGATGCATAATTGCCTTGCTGCAATTTTCCAATCATGATGTCATTCTACTTTTTATAGCAGTCTTTAACCATATGACCCATTTTACCACAGTAGTAGCATTCAACATTGTTGTTTGCATTTTGGCCTCTCTGCCATCCACCACAACCTCTTTGGCTCCCCCTGCCTCTAAAGTTACCACGTCCTCCTCCATAGGATTGGTTTTCTTGAATTTGTTGCATATTCTGATTTCTGCCATGGCCTCCAAATCGGCTTTTTCTACCTCTGCCTCTACTCTTCCAGCATTTGAGTAGAAGACAGCTTCTTTTGAAGTTCCTCCTGAAGAAGATGCACCACCATTTCTCTGCTCTTTAGAAATTAGAAGAGCAATCAACTCCTCAAAATCAAGAAAATTCTCACGGACGGCAATGGATGTTCGGAATTGTGCATAATCCTTTCCTAGACCATTCAAGGTCACGGAAACTAGATCATCCCAATAGCCTTTTCCCTTAAGGAAATTCTTCATTCTAAACTTCCATGCTTGGAAGTTGTTCTTATCAAGCTTTTCAGTGACAATCGAAGAAAGAGCATCATGCACCATTATAGAACACTGTGAAATATTCTCACTGCAAAAAAACACAACTTCTGCCTCACAAGGGCATATCTGCAAAACTAACGAGAGTGGTATTTGACCTCACAGTCACTTCCTAGTGACGATTATGCATCAACAGGCAATAAGAATGATTCTATCACTCCTAATATCTCTGTGCACAGGCATACAATGTAATTTCTGCAATAATTTTTCTTCGACCTACAGAACAATGGTCGCATAGCAAAACAAGGCAGTTTCCTGAGTGCCTGCGGAAAACTTCTGCCACCAAAACGGGCCCCAAAATGGCCTCGAATCAAAAAAATAATGTCACCAAGGGCTTTGCCCTGTCCCATAGCATATACGGCCCTCTCGCCACACCATGAAGGGCGTCCCAATATGAGACAATGCACACTTGTACTTTTCGGTTGTGCTACCTACAGAGATTTGCTCCCAAACTCGAAAAAAAAGGAAAGCAACACTGATCCTCTTACTAGAACACCGCGAACTTGGTTTGCTTTCTTGAGCTCCTTACCATGAACCGAGCTCTGATACCATGTGAAGAGAGTGGGAGAGAAGGAAGGAGTCTCACTTGTAGCTTTCTCACATACACAATGGGGGAATACACACAAAGGTGGAGGCTTGAATCTGAGTAGGAACTAGTCAAGAATTTTGGGCATGGCTTAGATTGGCAACTTGGAGAAATTCAAAGTGTCTCCTCTATGGTGATCTAGTCTACTCTGATCTAGATCTATACCAACCATCGATCAATGAAAGAACAGCAAATAATTTCTTTTCTTTGGTTCTTTTTATGTGTTGGGTCAGATGCATTGATGTAGAGGCTAATGTGCTTGTAGAAAGTGGATTTGTCGGTGAGTCTCAAAAGTGAGTGATACTTGTGCCAAAATGTGCGCACGATGTGACGAGTGCATAGAGCACAAAAAATCGATCGTTTCACCTTTTTGTAGCACCCTCAAATTCCTCCTGGATCAAGAGATATGACTTGATCTAGGTGGAGTGGCAAAAAAGAGTGAAATGGTGATGTGGTACTATGAGTCACATGCAAAAAAAAGGACTATGCTTGTGGAGAGACAGTGCCTAGGAAGCACTGTGTGATGATGTGTCAGCTAGGTGCACATGCAATGACTGTGTGTGGCTGGCAGGAGGTCACTATGCTTGACAAGGGACAGTGCCATGTGGTAGTGCTGAGGTGGCAAGTTGATTGGTCAAAGGATGATGTGGAACTTTGACTTTGACTAGCTGAACTGGTAGTTGACTATTCAAAGCCGACTTGTCATTGAGTTGGATGAGGTGGTAGCGATGTGGCAAGGTGACGTGGATCTGACATCTAGCAGATAAGTTGATGTCAACAATGATGACATGGCAGATGTGTGACCACTACTAACGTTGCACGAGGTGCAATTAGGTCTACCAAGGTTAGGTAACCCTAGGTGACATGGCAGATAAGGTCTGCCATGTGGTAGATAGGGGTTGACATGTGAAAACCCTCACACCACACCTTGGTGTGTGGTAACCCTTATGATAGGGTGGAGGTCTGCCACCGGAATCTAAGAAGATTCTGTCAAGAATCCAAAGATTTTGTATATTTCAAAATTCCATGGATGTGCCATTTCTATTGCTGGTGGAGTCGACGTGAGCAAGGAGTAGCTGGGAGAGCAGTTTCTAAGTCCACTACGAACAGCTGACAACCGTTGGAGCCGCTTCATCAATGGTGTTGTGGGAAGCGCTGTTGCTCGTTGCTGTCAGAAGCACTTTCTCTCACTGCTGTGCAAGTTGCACCTTAGAACCATGGAGCTTGTTCATTGCTGACCCATGAGCCCATTGTGTTAGAGCCAAGAGCTAGGTCGGGTGAAAGGAGCGCATGCAGGAGAGTTACATGGAGGGCTCTGTGGCACTATTTACCTTGGTTGTGGGATGCATGGAGCCATTGAAGTGCAATTGGAGAGTCGGAGGTGGCGGGAGCCTTAAGCTCTGGAGCTATGAGGCATTGCAGAGTTTTGAGCATGGCGTTGGTGCCACAGATAGTCGTCTATGAAGGCTGGCGGATTTGTAGGTCATTGGCCTCCGAGAAGGTGGCACTAGAGGCTACGTTGAGGTTACGATGTAGCCTTTGAAGCTATATCTCGATGCACTGAAGATGGAAAAGGAGCCATGAAGCGGGCAGTCATAGGGCATCAGGTGTGGAGACCTTGAGGCTTGGGCTACAGTTGTGGTGGTTGTGAGCTTTGTCGATGAGCATTAGTCATGCTAGAGCAACCGCCGCTATGCGCTGCTATAGGAGCTTTGGATGCAAAGGAGCTAAGATGGAACGGGCTGTTGTTGAGGAGTCACCCGATCGTAGGGAGCCTTAGATCCCTTAGTTGCTAGAGCGTTGGAGCCGCAAGTTGGAAGCTTGTCGTGAAGCTTGGTGAAGCCTTGCATGAAAGTAGTCATTGAAGTTGCCTATGTAGAGTCTTTGAAGAGTTGCCTTTGCCTTGCTGCTGCTGCTAGTCAAGGCTGCTTGTTGTAGAATAGAGTTGTCTCAAAGCTGAAGAGAACTAATCTGATTTGAAGATCCCGTAACCTTTCTCTCAGAAAGTGAACCTCTCAAGAAATGAATATTCTCACAGAAACCTTTCGATGAGCTCTCTCAAAGAATACACTCAAGGAATGAATAAGGACTCTCTCTTTCAATGGAAATCTCTCAATCTCTCATGGATAGAATTCTCTTAATGGGGAAATTCTCTCAACAGAAGAGACACTTAGGAACTCTCAATCTCTCGATCTCTCTATCTCTCTCACAATGATCTCAATGCCTCAGCAGAAGGCAAAGGAGCTTTGATACCATGACGAAATATGAAGAGGGGAGAGGAGAAGAGTGGAGATAAGGAGAGAGGGCATAGCTAGAGAGCACACCACAAATGACTAAATGTACACTAGATTTAGTTGAAAATGTAGAATATATACAAACCCATTTAGGGTTAGGGTTAGGGTTAGGGCATCTAACCCTTTCCTTTATAGCACTCTATTGGGTTAGTGCTATGCATATATGATAACATGATGTTGAGCGTGATCTCTTGACATCCACTCTAGTTTCAAAATCTCTCAGAACGATAGACTGCTTTTCATAACTGTTGAAAGCCATGGCAAGATCGTGCACACATCTATCGTGATCTTCTTGCAAGGTCTTGTAGCTTACTCTTTGGACTTCCAACAATGTTTTGAAAAAACAACCCTCACCATGCATGCTACAAATTGCTCCACTGTGGTGGCTAGAACTTGCTCCACTATGGTGGCTGAAACTTGCTCCACCGTGGCTGCTCTCTGCATCCTTCCTGGCCTGGGGAGATACCTCGATGTCTTCTCCACCTCGGCCTCTCTCTACCCCATCCTTCCTAGTCTTGAAGCTCTCTCGCAGTTCCTACATCACCTTTTTGATTTTTGCATTCTCCCTTTTCAGCTCCATCATTTGGTCTTTTTCAATGTTCAATGTGTTTTGCATGTTGCAAAGACCCTCCTTTTCGGCTCTCTGATCCTCAAGATCCTTTCGCATCTTTTCTAGCTCCTTGTCTGCCATGTCCCCATCATTTCTCACTTCTTCGAGCCTATCTCAGAGCTCCTTCATGCACTTCTTTGTTTCTTCTCTTCTATGCCTTTCCATGTCAACCAATTTTGTAGCGACCTCAACTTGCTCTTGTGCCTGCAAGGCCCTTGCTTGTGCCTCGTCTACCTTGGCTTCTACACCTTCCCTAAGATTTTTCTCAAGTTGTGATGCCTTTGCTGCATTGATGGCTTTCTCTTGTAGAAAAGTCACCTTTTGAGACATCTGCTTATCATATTGCTCAAAAATCCCTTTGAGGGTAGATGCCATCAGGTGCATTGCAACTCCAGTGGACTGAGATGAAAATTGGGATTTGCCATCCACATAATTCTTCAAGTTGGTTAACACGCTCTTGGAGATCACCCTTGAGAAAGATACATCACGTCCTTTCAGTTGCTCTACTGCTGCTTGAACCTGCCAGAACTTGCAGGTTCCTCTCGTATTAGGAAAGAAGTGAATGGTCTTCTTCAGTACATCTTGGAGTTCTGCTAGCAAGCTCAAAATATTTTCTCCACCATCTTTACTCATCTGAGCGTTGGGGTATACATCTAGAATATCCTGTCTCTTCCACTGCTTCTTGAAAAAGTGTGCTTGCAAACTGCCTCTAGAAATTTTTAGAGCATTTTCAATCACGCTTTCATTGATGGTAATCTTCTGACCTTGACAGACTTGTTGCCCATCCTTCACATTCACCTCCTATACCAACCTGATGAAGTTTTGGAGAGCATCAAAATTGGGCTTTTGAAGAGCAAGAGAGGAGCTCCCATATATCACAATTTCAAGATCAGGGGAGGAGGGGCTCTCGCATTGTGCTGCACAGGGGGAGGAAAGATTGTGTGAGAGCTCCCGGACTATGCAAGGTCCATTACGAAAGGAGATAGAAGTTGCAAGAAGAGTGCAACGGAGATAGAAATGGTTGAGAGGGATAGAAGATGAAACAGTGAAGGAAATGGAATAGTGTGTTGGTAAGCTGAAAGGAAAGCAAAGAGTGGACACAAACTCAGAATACTTGCATTATGGAATGAAGAAGAGTGAGGTCCTTAAGTAGGCACCTCATACATGCTCACTGACATCACTGATGACTTCAGAGCTCCACAATCATCTCCTCAATCTACTCCTAGATTCTCTCAATCATCCTATGTGGCTCTCCACCACCTAACTGTGCTTGTGGGCACCTAACTGTACCTCTAGCACTCACACATAGAAACCAAGGTGTGCCTAAGGCATACACCTTGAGATATCCCATCAAACCCCCCCTCAAGGGAATGCCTCAGGCTATGTCAAGGATACATCTAGTCTCATAGTTTCTCATGCCATCTCATGGTGGTCAAGGATAAATCTATGGCTAGGTTCTCATGCTAGCAAGGGTTCCCATGGGTGTAAGGTAAACAAAAAGGGATACAAAAAGACCTTCCAATGGTTATCTCCCCTGCATGTACATGCACACAATGTCTGTAGGAGGTACCATGGAGCAAAAAATACACATGGCCTACATCATAAGGTGACCAGAGGTGTTTACAAAACACAAAAAAAGACGAGTTTATTTCATTCATTTTGGAGGACTATCCAGGCTGAGTACCTTGACATAAAAAGAGAGATCTGGACCATACATAGAGATGATTTAAAATGCATAATCTTCATTGGATGCCTCATCTTGTGGAGGCAAAATATCCATGTCAAGGCAAGGTCTTACCACATGGGCAATGTCTAGTGCCTTATAAGATGCCTTATAAGATGGTACTATGATAGAACAAGTGGATCTAAAAATCATATCCTTCAAGAGAACAATTATCTTGTCATCTCCATAGTTGTGTAGAGAAGCATATCTTAGGTGTCTGACCTTCATCTTTTTCTTGTACTTGGAGTCAAATAAAAGTGCCATGAGAGGGTAGATCTCTGGCTTTGTAGTTGCTTCCTTTTTGGCAACCATTGTTTTGCCAATCTTCAACAAGGAAGTCAGGTTTAGCAATTCAAAGCAAAACTGAAGCCACACTTGTACTGATGTTATTGAAAGTTTCAAAAAACCAGAAATGCTAGAATAGCATCTTATGTAGCAGCTTCTTCAAAAACTTGTCAAAACTGTCAAAACCAAAAGGCTGAACTTGGAGGGCTTGTAGCTTACTCTTCAGAGCAAAGGAAAAGGGGGTTTTTAAGGCAAAAGAGAGCTGTTATACCACAGAAGATCCTCTAGGAAGAAAAGGCGCAAAAAGGCGTCATAACTCCATAGCTTGCCTTTCCAATTTCGACTGGTTTTTCTCTGTTTTCAGCTTGAATAAGCAACCATTGCTGCTTAGATTTCAGCACAGGATAGCTCTAGGTATGGACTAGCTCCCCCTGAAAGGAATAAGAGAAGTATGGAGTATGCTGAGAGAAAATGCAGGAACAGAGGTCGACGAACTGCGTGTAATGGCGACGAAACGAGCACATATTTCTTTGATTCCTTTCAGCCAGAGGTTTGCCCTTTCGAGGTGGGTCTTCAGCAGGAAGGGCGTGGGAAATGGTTGAGAATTGAAGGAGAACAAGCTTAAGCAAACTTTGGGAAGAAGAGGGAGAGATGGTGAAGAAGAAGATGAAGAAGAAGAGGATGATGTGGTAGAAATGGGCTCAAGGGGGATCAAAGGGCTCTGATACCATGTTGGTAAGCTGAAAGGAAAGCAAAGAGTGGACACAAACTCAGAATACTTGCATTATGGAATGAAGAAGAGTGAGGTTCTTAAGTAGGCACCTCATACATGCTCACTGACATCACTGATGACTTCAGAGCTCCACAATCATCTCCTCAATCTGCTCCTAGATTCTCTCAATCATCCTATGTGGCTCTCCACCACCTAATGTGCTTGTGGGCACCTAACTGTGCCTCTAGCACTCACACATAGAAACCAAGGTGTGCCTGAGGCATACACCTTGAGATATCCCATCATAGTGGAGGCTTGAGTTTGCAGTCCGATTGCAAGGGAGAAAGAAATGGTCGAGAGGGATACAAGATGAAGCAGTGAAGGAAATGGAATAGTGGAGGCTTGAGATTACAAGGGAGAACGAAACAGTCGAGAGGGATAGAAGACGAAATGGTTAAGGGAATGGAATAGCGGTTTGTAGCCTGACTACACTGTCAAGGTGAGAGCCACCACAGTGGTTGTAGCCCGACTACTGTCAAGGTGAGATCCACCACGGTGGTTGGCCTGAATTTTGATTAATTCAAGACGACAGTATTGACTTGCATGGTAATGAATGATTAGAGGTGGTGGCATCTAAGATTCCCAGCCACGTATGTGGTGGTGGCTAAGAGCCACCGGGTTGGCAGTTAATTACCAACCACCGCAATAGTGGCCCACAATTACTCAACTTCTAGTTACCACCACCGAACTTGCATGCATGATTACTACGAGTGCAGTAAATTACCAATCACCGAGCTTGCATGCTCATGAGAGTACTAGAGTGCATGGTAATGAGGGATTAGAGGAGATTAGGCTTCATGATTTACTTTTATGGGAATTATTGCTCGATGGTGGTGGCTATCATCAGCCACGTCTGTCATGGCTATGATTCCACCGTGCCACTGCTCACCCACCACTGGGCTTAAGCATGCATGATCACTACGAGTGCAGTAAAAATTACCAGTCATCAGGCTCACATGCTCAATAGAGTACTAGAGTGCATGGTAACGAGTGATTACAACCATGTCTATCGTGGCTACGATTCCACCGGGCTGACAGTTAAAATTACTAGCCAGCGCTCACCCACCAGCGAGCTTAAGCATGCATGATCACTACTACGAGTGCAGTAAAATTTACCAGTCACCAGGCTCGCATGCTCAGTAGAGAACTAGAGTGCATGGAAATGAGTGATTAGAGCTTCATTATTTACCTTTGTGGGAATTACTGCCCGATGGTGGTGGCTCTCATCAACCACATCGGTCGTGGCTAAGATTCCACCCGGTTGGAAGTTAATTACCAGCCACCAAAGCAACACCACATGGCGTCTTCTTCATGATTACTAGCCTGTCGTCTGGGATGGTGCCTAAGATTCCACCGAGGTGGCCTCCTGCAATTAATATGGATGGAACCCCGGGCTCCAGCCACCACGGTGGCTCGAACTTTATAATATATATAAGATCCGTGGCATTTGGCATTTTACTACGTTGCTCTGATCCGCTCATGCTTTGCTACTTTGCTCCACACCCCTCCTCTAGCTCTTTTCCACCCCAGCTCTACTATGCTCCACACTCCCTCCTCTAACTCTTGTCACTCATCTGCTCCCCTGCTCATGTGCTGCTCACCCAGTCATCTTCAGCATGCCTATAACTACCACCCCCCCTCGATGCTCTGTGATTCCAATGTTATTTGCCTTCTCATATAAAGTGATTGCGTTGCACTCACCTGGAGTAGAAATGCTAGCACTAGTGGAGACCCTCGGCTCCCACAGTTGACTCCCCACACATCTGCATCATCAAAATTGTGCTACTAAAGGCATTAGTGCATGGTAAAATCATGGTAAAATTAGGGGATTCCTTTATTTCCCTTGGTCCCGACATCTAATCCAATCTATAACAAATCTATAAATATCTATACATATATGTGTAGATTTAGGTCACTCAATTCCAATTCTGCCTTCAAATAATTTATCTCAAAGTATCCAACATATAGGTCGATAATCCATTATGTTGCAAACATATGTCCACTCAGTGTCATCAAATCTATGCTACTGAAGGTATTGGTGTACCATAATTATGTGGTACAATTAGGAGATTGCTTCATCTCCCTAAGCCACATTGGTCCATATTTTCTCTAGTCTCCACTATACAACCCCTTCTTTGTGTGTGTGTGTGTGTGTGTGCGCGCGCGCGCGCGCGCGTGTGTGTGTGTGTGTGTGTAAGACAAGATGACAACCCCTTTTGCATAGTTAAAGGATAAAACAGTAAGGGTAAAGGATGGAAAGAGAGCATTATAGAATTAAGGAAGAGTTTACATATGTAGGTAAAGCACCTACAAAATTGCAATATATATATATATATATATATATAAGTGCTTTAATGTTTTTGCAAAAAAATTTGAGCTTGGTGAAGTCCTGATAAGCATCTCTTTTATTGAAGAGGAGAGTTTGCATACCTGCCACCATCCAACAAGAAAACATGATAAATTCCAACTTAACTTAAGTTGGGAAGACAGGTGTCATAAACACTCCTCCCTTATTATCAGGGTCACAATAAATTAGAAGCTTAGCTGTGAACTTAACCAACACTATGTACAAAAAATTCTTAAGTGTAAAAGATGGGTATCTTTGAGTGTGGATTTGGTAGAGTGTATTAGGTAAACGGTAAGGTTGAGGGGTTAGGTAGAAGGTTAGATGTGGAACTGCATAGAAAATTATTATTTTTTGTTACAAACAACAACAAAGAAAATTTTGTACGAAAAGTTACTTGGGGGAATTAGTAAAGGGGGAAAATGGGGATATACAAAGAGGAGCAAGGGGAGAAAATTAAGAAGGGGCATTTTTTTAAAGGTAGTTAGAAAGAAAGGGCAAGGTAAGAGATTGGAAGGAAGTAGTTTGAAGAGTAAAGAAATAGTGGGCGGGGCGGTTTTCTTTGGGAAAGTAAGGGAACCGATAGCTTAGGAAGAAATAGGTAGAGATGTTTAATAAAGAAAATAGAGGTGGAATTTGTAGAAAAAATAAGGGTGAGGAGGGAACGAAATTAGAGTAATGGTATAGGCTATTTTATTAAAAATTTTACTTAGGACTAGAGGGGGGAAATTAGAAGTAGGTGGATAATTAAGAAAATAAACAAATAAGAGGGGGAATTTGAAGTAAAAAGGAGGGGGAGAGGGGTTGGAGAAATTAGAGTGAAAATTTTATAATAGAGGCTAAAAAATAGAGTTAAAAAACGGGGGGTTGAAAGAGAGCTAGATGAAAAATAAAAAATTAAAGTGGGAAATTAAAGAGGGGTAGAAAATGAGTAAAAAAATTAAAAGAAGGGCAGGGGGGGAGTTTTTTGTGTGTGGAAAAAACAAGAAACAAAAAAATAAAAGACCTGAGAATCCAAGGGGAGCATGTAGTAGCGAAGGCACTGAACGAAGGAGCAAAACACAGGTGTCTAAGGTCGTGGGAGTCGTGACAAGGATTACCTCACTTGTGTGCCATGGGGAATTGAAGTAGCCACCAGGAAAAGGACTGGGTATTAAGAGAGAAGCACAGCAGTCGAGGCAAAGGAGCTTTAGAGCTACAGTCATGCAAATGGGCAGGAGCGCAGAAGGTACAGGGCGAACCGAACAGTTGGCACGAGCGGGGGGAGAAAAGACAATCGAAATCGAAGGGGTGTCAACAGCGAGGCACAAGGCAAAAGGCTGCAGGGGCAGGGCGATGGGTTAGGGGGTGCAAAGTAAGGTTTAAATAGATGGGAGGGTGATCAGTCGGGGATGTAAAGAGCCCACTGCCCAAGGGATTTGGAGCAGTGAGCAGTGCAAACCGAGGCACTGAACACGGTGCACCACATGTGCAAAGGGGTATGCAGTAGGGCGCAAGCCAAGAGCACGTGTGTGTGGGGTGGGGGGGGGGGGTAACTTGCTTAGTTTAAAAAATAAAAGAAAATTCAAATAAAATAAGGGGAAACAACTTTGGATTTTTAAGAAAAGCTAGAAATTTTAAGAAAAAATAAAAAATAAAAAGGGAAAAAAGGGAAAAAAGGGGGGGAAGGGGGTTCCGGTTAAGGACCAAATTGAAAAAGAAATTAGGCTAGAATAAGAAAAAATTAAAGGGAAAAAGAAAATGTTTAGAGAAAAGCTAGAAAATTAGGAAGGGATTAAAGAAAAAAATAAAAAATTAGGGACAATAGGAAAAACTAGGGGGAAATGGAAAATTTGGAAAAAAGGGGATTTAATAAGAAGGTAAAATTAATTTAAAAATAGAAAAATAAAATTGAACATTAAAAAGAATAAGAAAATAAGGGATAAGGAAAATTTATTTAAAATGGAAAAAAAGGGGAGTTTAATTAAAGCAAAATAGTAAATTAAAAAATTAAATTTGAAGAAGGGAAAAAGGAAAACTAAGAAGAAATTAGAAATATAAAGGACTAGGAAGTGAAAATGAAGTTTTAGGAAGTTAAATTAAGAGACTTAAGTACGGAATGAGGGGGGTTATTTTGAGGAAGAGGGGGGCAAGGGGGGGGAGGGGGGGTGAGGGAAAGGTGGGAATACAAGGGAGCCAGGATTTAAACAAAAGGGAGGAAGGGGTAGGAAGTGTGTGTGTGTGTGTATGTGTGTGTGTGTGTTTAGATTAAAAAGACCAATCAATAATTGAGCCATACAATTAATTCCATCAATTGGATAAAAAGTTTTTTTTAAAGGGAAACATATAAGAAAAAAATGTTTAAGACACCTAAGTGAAAAATGCAATAACCAAAGTTTGCAAAAAAAATCACCAAAATTAAGAATTTTCAATAATATTGAGTTTGACAAACAGGATATTGAGAAAAGATGTCGAATCCTCAAGCAATCCACATTCTGAGGTTAGGGTCCACTTACTTGCCACCATCCAAACAAACTAGATGTTAGAACATCATAGTTACGATTGGGTAGACAGGTAATGCCTGTTTTCCTCGGCTTGTTATCGCTTTACCTAGGAATATAGACAACCATATGGATTCTTAGATTATATATATATATATATATATATAAAGTTTAAGTCACAAGTGGACTAAGGAGCAAATGAGTGCATGGGTTGAGAAGGGATTAGTGAAGGTATGGGAGGATTGGTGTGCTTGATGCATGGGTTGATTAAAAATATAGTGTAAATGAGAGATTTCATGGGGGGTTACTTAAAAGAATAATTCATAGTTGGGGAAGTATACATGTGTGTGTGTGTGGCCCACCCCCAACCCAGAGGGTAAGACCACATGGTGGGGAGTAAGCCCACCATGTTTACTCCCCACCATGTGGAACTTACTTCCCACCTACTGGTAATAAGTGAATAAAATTGGATCTATATGATAAGTGTCAAAATAAAAAAATGATTGCAATAGTAAATGCATAAACCACTTCTGCAAAATAGATATAAAGGTTAGTAAAAACTAAGGTGGATTAAACAATGACTTGGGAGTTTCCATGCTAAAGAATTATCCAATAGATGTGAATTAATTGTATGGCACTAGCCCGACCTAGGAAATCAAAGTGTGTGTTTAGATTAAAAAGTCCCATCAATAATTAAGCCACACAATGAATTCCATTAATTGGATAAAAAGTTTTTTTTAAAGGGAAACATATAAGAAAAAAATGTTAAAGACATCTAAGTTGAAAAATGCAATAACCAAAGTTTGCAAAAAAATTCACCAAAATAAAGAATTTTCAATAATATTGAGTTTGACAAACACGATATTGAAAAAAAATATCGAATCCTCAAGCAGTCCACGAGACGTTAGAACATCCTAGTTACGATTGGGTAGACAGGTAATGCCTGTTTTCCTCAGCTTGTTATCGCTTTACCTAGGAATATAGACAACCATATGGATTCTTAGATTTTATGTATATATATAAAGTTTAAATCACAAGTGGACTAAGGAGCAAATGAGTGCATGGGTTTAGAAGAGATTAGTGAAGGTATGGGAGGATTAGTGTGCTTGGTGCGTGGGTTGATTAAAAAGATAGTGTAAAGGAGAGATTTCACGGAGGGTTACTTAAAAGAATAATTCATAGTTGGGGAAGTATACATGTGTGTGTCTGTGTGTGTGTGTGTGTGTAAAGAAATAAGTATTTCTATGAGATACATTTACTAATCAAAATTTGTGTGTGTGTGTGTGTGTGCACGCCCGCGCATGTGAACATGTACGTGCATAGGGGGGTGCATCTCCTCCTAAATGATGACTTTGTAACACCTTCAAACATCCAAGTTCGCTTCTTTTTAGCCTCCATCATCCTCTTAAGACCTTCTTTTTGTTGCATGTGTGTGGCCCTCGTTCAATAAAGATTATTGTTTATTTCATACTTGTCCATGCAAATTCATTTACAGATCTTTCCAATTGATCCAATGGTCGAAATGCATTATAATTGCGGCAAGCTTGTGCATGGCTCTCAAGTGAGAAATTCTCCATCTTGGAGTAAATGCTACTAGTGGTTGCCCACTACTTGTTGTGTGGTCCACCATAAGTACTCTACATCCTATGGTTGGAAAAAGCCATAGCTTTTGAGCACTTAGATAGAGATCTTGCTCTAATGGTGAGACGAGTAAGTGCCTCACATGTGCCCTTGGATGGGGATTGGACCAAATGGTGGAGAAGAGGTGCTTCATGTGCATCTTTAGGTCACATCTTGGATACCCACACAAAAGATTCGGCAATTGGAGTGGCGGTTGCCCCCATGTTCATAAATGCTATTGTGTGGTCCATTGGATTTACTGAAGGCGTAGCTTGTGAGTCCTTAGGTAGAGAGCTTCATCTAAAGGTAAGCAATAGGCACCTCACATGTGCCCTTGGATGGGGATAGAATAAGAAGGTGGAGAAGAGGCACTTGATGTGCATCTTTAGATTAACTAGGATGATAAGCCCAATCATTATGCACCATTATACCAGGCACCAATGCATCGACACCATCCATCCATCCATTATTTGCATCTTACTTTCCCAAGGACTCAGAGATTCAATTTTTCCCTAATCAAATCCTTATGAGACCCTTTTTTAGTCCAAATCTCCCCTACTATAGAGACAATTTGCATTGCATTCCTATTTTGGAATTTAATCAAAAAGACAATTCTCTCTCTCACGAGTAGTTTTGTTCATTGGAATTTTGTACATGCTACTGCACACTTCCCCCTACGTAACTACTTTTCCTCTCATATCCACCCACCAACAATGCCAAGGAAGGAGAGAGCTGTAGTGCCCCACCAAGTTTTGCCTCCATCACCCAGTTGCCATATTGGAGTGCACTTTGTAATATGGAATTCAGCTTGATGACCTTTAGAGAGTGGATGATGAATGTGGTTTGTGTTCACAAAGTTCCAAAATGGATGTATAATGTGATGAGAATGTGTTACCTTACAAACGATTTCTTTGATATGATAACTTGCTTATTCATCTTATGGGAAGCACAAAAAGAATACGTGCCCATTGACACAATAAGGGAAATCACATGTTCAAAGATACTAAGAATGTCAAAAGGAAGCATGGCAAGCTCTATGCTATTGGGTTTATTACAGAGAATGGGAACCAATTTTAAGAAACCACAAGAAGATTTTGGGATGCAAATGGAAATTTGACCACTATATTGGAAGTTTATCACAAGGCAACTAAAAAAGAAATGTTAATGCATCTATGCAACATCAAGAACATATTTCTTAACTATAATATTGTTTTATTTTAACGCTTTTTCATATTTCTTAGTTATTTTCTTTCAATCTTGAATATATTTTAGGTAGGAGCATCAAACCATGTGAGGTAAAAACTTTATAAGCAACTTGTATTAATATGCTGATTTTGATGAAGATTAAGATGTAAGGAGTTGAGAAAGCTTCAATCATTCAAAAACTTCCCCACTTGCCTATCACAAAGGTATATTGTTGCTCATTGAAAACCCAATCAATAAGTTCTTCATCTTGGGTAAATACTAGAGCGCATCTAAAGTATTTCGTGACTTTTGATACAATGTCCAAATGGAGTGCAACTAAATGGGTTGGCCACAATTCGTATTGAGATGGTCACATAACAATCAGTAGTTGCAGCCTGTTGAGTCTATCAATCACCTGTGAAAGACAAAGTCGACAATATCCTCTGCAATTTCAACAATGTGATTATAATATTCCATAGAAAATAAAGGGGACATATGGTAAGTTTTTAGTACCCTCAAATTTTAATTAAGGTGATTAAATGATGACAATCAATACAATTGAGAGATAAGAAGGTGACAACGTCTGCAATATGTTAAGCAGAAAGTAATAGAAGGCTTTACAGACATCCTGAGCTTTGCAGAAGGTGACTTGCTTTAAGGAAATCTGAGCTCCAAACCTTCAAATTATTAGGGAACCCTGCTTTCCTCTCTTCCACAAGGGCATCAATTGTACATAACATTAGCACAACAGATGGGCATTTCACCATGAATTATTTGCGAAAAGCTTACAAAGCAGCATATCATGCTTGTCATTACAAAGCTTTCCTTGGGCAATAAATCGCTAGGATGGCATGGCAAACATGTTCTGCCAATCTCAATGACAGGTTTGACAAAATAACTCCAATCTTTTTCGTTAATATTCAAACAAAGTATTTACCTGAGGCCACATTCAAGGACAGAAAAGCAAAAAGAGACATTTAATATCTCTGTAGTATCCTACATTACTCTTGAAAGTCACATGCCAAAAAGTAAAGTGAAATGATGCAGAGTGCCAGCCATGTACAAAAACAAGAGGACAAAACAACAACAAAAAGAGAGTAATTCTTCGTCCCTGATAAAAGCAAATAGATATTTGCCAAGCCTAAAACTAAGACATAATACTGAATTGATCTCCAAAATTTACTCGGTACAAGGGGAAATGCTCCCAGTCTCCTCAAATTCCGCTTACCAACTGTTCAATTCCTCTACCACATTAGCAGCTTCCATATGCAGTGATAGTAATCCATTCGAAGATATATACCCCCATTCACAGCATTCATATCCTTGTTGAATTGCCCTTGAATGTATTCATGATGTGCCCAATAAATCAGATAAAATATTTCAACCCCAAACTGAGCTACTACCTCAGTCAAACTTCACAGAAGCATATATGGTTCTCACAAACCAGAAGCATGCATAAAAGCCTATTGTCCCTGTGAGTACAAAGAAAGAGTAAGAAATGATGACCATATAGCCGAAGTAGAGTATCCCTGATACTACTTTTGTGATGTCAAGCTTTGTAAAGAAGTAGAAAGTTGCATAGAGGAACAGGTACAGTGCTGATGACCCTGAAGTGAAATATGACCGCCACCACCAGTGATAATCCTCACTACATAGTTGGAAGTAGCAAAGGACAATTGTGATCTCCGCACATGTCACGACCAGAATGAGGAAAACTATGAATAGGAAACCAAAAATGTAATAGAATTGGTGCAGCCAAATCGATGTCAGTATGAAAAACAGTTCGATGAAGACAGCACCAAATGGAAGGATGCCTCCAATAAGGATAGAGAAAGCTGGGCGCATGTACCATGCCTGCTCAGGTATCTGCCTTGGAATCTTGTTTGTGCGAACTGGATCCTCAATAGGCGCCTTCTTGAAACCAAAGTAACTTCCAACAAATACCAGAGGCACTGATATCCCGAACCACAAGAAGACGAGAGCAAACAGGGTGCCAAATGGAACAGCACCAGAGGACTTTTCACCCCAGATAAGGCAATTCAAAACAAGAAACACACAAAAAATGACACCCGGAAATAAGAAGGCTGTCTTCAATGCGTTGTTCTTCCAGTCTGAGCCCTTGAACATCTTGAAAAGGCGTGCAGAAGCATAGCCAGCAAAGATACCCATGAACACCCAGAGCAACAACAATGCTGTCATTAAACCACCACGATTGGCTGGAGAAAGGAACCCAAGGACTGCAAAAATCATGGTAACAATTGTCATGCCCAAGAATTGAACTCCACTTCCAACATACACACAGAGGAGTCCAGGCCTGGAAGGCGGCCTAAAGACATCAGCATGAACCAATTTCCAGCCTGTCTCCTCCTGAGCCTCCTCCTGAGTCTCCAGTTGATTGTACCTCGCAATATCTTGATATAGGGTACGCATCATTATCATTGCAACCATCCCAGACAGAAATAGCACAATCATGAGAGAGTTGATAATGGAAAACCAGTGAATTTGATCATCTGACATCAACAAATACGTATCCCAGCGAGATGCCCATTTGACATCGCTTGGCTGTAATGAGAAAAGGAACAGAAATCAGCACATATCAACGAGGACACTATTGATCCGAATGATGAGGATAAATTTTTGTCAGCAATACGAAGGAAAGATTGCAATATGTCAAATCCTAACACTGGACCTGAAATTTGATGTCATAAGTGAAAATAATTTCATCGCCATCTTTAACTTCTTGCAGAGGCTGACTGCTTGTAACTAGCTGCTTCGTATCCGGATTGCAAGTAAGAAGCTGAGGCTTATCTTTGTTGAAAGGCTTTTCATAGTCATGCTTCACACTGCAAAGGAATAATTACTTGGAAAGTTAAACACCAAACAGGGGCTTTAGCATGTCAATAGCAAGTTTCACACCACACACACAAGACACCCTAACCTGCTATGAAAATGGAGAGGACTAGAATTCTCCCTTGTGCTCTTGGCTTTACCCTATGATCCTCAAAACAAACAGAGACAGAATTATTTTATGCTGGTCCAATAAAGACCAGGACAGCAGGACAGAATTGAGTAAATGTTGTCTGGTACAGAGCTAATTTATCCCATGGATACTTATTTCCATGTCCTCTTTTGTGCACCTGTTAATCACAAGTGTGAGTTCTTGTTACATAGCCTGTGCACAGGTCATCTTTAGCTAGGCAGTGCCACTTATCATGGCTGATCACCATGCATACGTTATGAGAACATCACCATAACGTATGAGAACGAGACACATCCACAAGGGTTCCCAATAGGGTCCAAGGTGACCAAAAAGCGTGTTTGGCCTCATCAAAATGCGACAAAATATTTCTAGCAGACATGTTCTGCTGAAGCGCACTGCTGCTAGATGAAAGGTCTGAGAGTTCTTTTCACCTAGAAATTGCAGTCCGGCTGTTTTTGGGCTCTGTTTTCTGCTACTCTCTTCCCTCTTTCATTTCACCTCTCCTTCCCTTGCCTTTCAGCCACTATTCGGAAATTGCAGCCCCTTGTGCCCTATTGGAGAGTTTGGCCTTTTGGAAGACCGCCCGACTGTTTTGGATGACAAGCAGTTCTCCCTCATAACTTCTCCATTTTGGCTCATTCTTCTCTCACTCTTCCCTCATCCTTGCTTCTCGTCCCTATGCATGCTTGCACCCGAAATCCTTGCTTCTTCTGAGCCCAGGGTGGTTGTTTGAACTTTGGACAGCCATTTTATTTAAACTTCCTATCGTTTTCCATCTTCTCTCCCCTCCTACTTTTCTATTGATCCCATTCTTCGAAGTCCAGGGTAACCTAGAGGCTACCATGGCCGCAAGTGGAATGTATGGCAAGCCACTGTTTTCATGAAGAGACATGGCACATCTGGCACTAAGTAGCCAGTTTACTAATAATTCTGCCTATCCAGCTAAAAAGTGTAGGTGAATAACTCTTATGCTTTTCAGCTGAAGCATGCAAGCAATTACAAGCAAAAGGGGAGCAACACATGTAGGACTGCCACAATGCTTGAATGGCATGACATGAGGGTTGGAGTAGCTCCATGTCCTAGGCATGCAACATTTGCGTGCTGGAGTATGCCTTACAGCAAACGCCAAATGCAAAGTTCAGTGAGGTGATGCTATATCATAAAAATCAGAAATAAAAAAGCATTCAAGGGCCATCGTGGACACCCAGAAGAGGCCAAAATTATTGCTTTCAATGAGCCAAGAAATGAACCCCTGAACACTATGAAGTATACAAGATCTAGAACACTAGGTAAGACTAGACTGTTAACAACACCCAAGAACTTACAAAAGAGCAGCTGTCAAGGCACCTTGAACTTCTTCCGATTCTTCTACTTGAAAAATAAAATTTGAAATCCTTTCTCAATCAATTATTATTCCAAGGATGGTAGCACCTCAGAATTTTAACAACATACAGTACATATGGCACGACTTCAGTCATAACTTAAAAGTATACCTGTAAGGAGCAACTTCAAAACCCACGATGCGGGAAGCCATGGTATCAGGATCCAAATGGTATGATACCGTAAACATTAGATGATTGTGAATAAAATATTTTTCTTCACCTCCCTGTAGCCAAAAGAAAAATGCTTATTACCACTAACTGCATTCCAAGTATCTTTGGACACTCACAATATCCCAATATTAAATCCTACCTCTCTGTATGGTGCTTTCAAGCCAACAGGAAAACCTCGCTCATAGGTGTTGAAAGCAGTACCATCCTGCCTTGGCTTCATTACTGCTACAGGCAAGTTATCCAAAATCCTGACAGATGGAAATCTTAAGATCACGTACAGAGAAGCAAGATACAAGAAAAGATACACCCACTGAATTATACCATACGCCCTTCCAATGGCTTCACAAAACCATGGTTATGACAGTACATTGCAAGACTTTTAAAGGAAAGATAACTGAAATATATTCACAGCTGCAGTAAATTCTCTGCAGCAACTTGCAATACGTTGAACAGAAATGAAGAGTATCAATATATCTATAAGCATCCTGCAATATGTTCAACATACATGCAGTGTTTTTCACTCCAAAATAATAGCATAATCTCAAGAGCTGGAAACGACTACATAACCCAACACTACTCACATATTCACACGGTACTCCTCATCAATTTTTTCTCTGATGTTCTTTGCTGAAGACGGATCCAGCTTGTCAATTTTGCAAGCAAAATTACACAGCTTATCCACCTTCATTTGAAACTGCCATGACAAAATTAAGACAAGAAATTCCTGTTATCGAGACATACAAAATGATTAAGCGCAAACGCAGATAACTTGGTTCAGTTTGAGCGTAACTAGAGCTTACCACATACGGTGAGTTCTCAATGCGGTCGCCCCTCAAAACCTCACCCAGATTTTCAGCACTGTTCTCGATCCTTGGAGGTGAACAATAACCTAGAGAGTAATACTCATACGGTAACTGTGTCTTGGTGGATGTCAATTTGTTCACCTTGACTTGAAGCTCATCCCCCTGCATAGACACATCATATCCACAACCAATGAAGCAACATGAGATAAAGATGCATCATAAGCCGGAGATGATAGGCAAGGTAGCTTCTAAACATGCGTGGCCTCAATGACCATAAGGAAGCATCAATTGAGATCAGACACCGTGAAAGCTTGCGCTAAATTCATACTCAATTGCTGCTGATCCTAATGCAGGCTGGCAATTGGAGCAAGCTCCTCTACATCTAACGAACTTTCGTGTACAAACACAGAGCTCTTGGTACAAGCACAACCAGCGCAGGTGGCATAATCTCTTGTTAGGTGGCACAGGAGTCCCGGATCTGTTACATCTGCTCCTCTAGCAAGCAAATGCCGACGTGCAACCGCAAGATCCGTGAAGAAACGAAGCGACCGGCACGCAAGAGTCTGTGAAGGACAAAATCGGAAAGGCAGAGGCAACAAAAACCGCAGATTGTGGAAAATGCAACAAAGGGCAAGAAAAACGGTACCTGGGAGAAATCGCGGGGGGCAACACCGGGAAGGTAGAAGCCGAAAGCGGAGGAAGCGAGCAAGAAGGAGAGGAGAAGGGGGAAAAGGAGGCGAGGAGCCATGGGGGAGGAGGGAAAAGGAGCTATGGTGAGGAAGATGAAGAAAGGAGGAGGAGGAAGAGCTTAGAGAGGAGCCATGGGAGACAGATTGGAGAATAGGAAGAATAATAGATCTGAATTAAATAAAAATAAATAAAGGGGTAATATGGTGGGTGGTGCTTCTTGGCGATGGTGATCGTGCCCCTGCCCCCCACCCTCCCTCCCTCCCTCCCTCCCCTTCTCGCACTCCCGACTCTGTTCACGCCACGCTGCCTACCCCGCCCGCCCGCCTCTTCTTCATCTCTTGTCGGGCGCTATTGGCACTTTCCAGTTCAGTACAATGCAACCACCACCACCACAACAACAAGGGCCATCTCGTAATCGTGGCATCAACCCATCGGCTGCTGTTGCTGTGGCTAGTGAGTTCGACGTGCCTCCACCAGGAACGCGTGCCCGTCGGCACACCCATACCAGCTGCTCACCTTCGATCGCACCGGTCGGAAGCTTTGGCGTGCTCTGACAACCAAAATGAACCAGGCTGCATCATTGGCCGTTTGCAACTCCTTTGCCACTAGCTGGTGTGAACCTAGCCTTAGGGTGGGTTCACGGCTACCCATCTCATATTAGTAGACAAGCCCGTTACCAACTCACTAAGAAGCCCTGCAAGGGGGAAACTAGCTAGGTGGATTGAGTGATTAGTCTTGAGCCTGCCCCACCTAGGTTGATGTTGCACCTTGTCAAGGGCCAATTCTAGCATTTTCCTAAAGAGGGGACAGCCATCTCTCATTTTTCGGCCTTAAGGGATTTTTGTGAAACCTTCCTTCAATGTGGATCTCTAGTCCATTCCTCCTCACTTCGTTTAAGGCAGCCTCCATGTAGTCTTAACATCCCACCTTCTCCACCTTGGCTACCCTCATACCCACTAAAGATGTAGGCTCAAGTGTGGAAAGCAACTCTCACATTGTTTTTCATGGGGTTTTAGGAAGGCTCACAGAGGTTGATGGAGGTTTCATGGAGGTTGGTGGAAAGACTTGAAGAGTTGTTCACAAAATTTTCCTCAAGTGTGTCAAGTCTCATGTGTAATCTTAAGTCATGTGAGCTACTCACCTATGGAAGAACTTCATGGATGCATAGATGTCACTATAAACACTAGTTCATGCTATCAAATAGGTGTAGACTCATATGAATATGCATATGAAAGATTGCCTTGTGTGGGATAACTATGTGCAAACTTAAGAATGAATGGATAAAATCAAGAAGATACACCATGGATTTCATATTCTTGGGCATCGTTGGCCCATAATGCTTCTACAAAGAGGCATGGTCTACATCATGTAAATATGCACAACACTACCCTAAGTGTACATGAACAATTGCCTCATGGCTAGCATTCTGTTTATCTATCAAAGCATACAACCAACTTCGTCGACCCTGTAGCTTTTGAGCTAAGGAATTGAATGAACTTAAGTCATTGAACCATATTAAATTGAACCTTTGAAATTCATGAACCTCATTACGGATGCATGCCTCCAACTTTGTTCTCATAGCCTTGAACTTCAAACCTACCTTCATGGATTCAAGAAAGGTTTCTCTATGTGCCATGCAACTGCAAATTAAGATGAAGCAAAATGATCAATACAAAAAACAACATCTAAAGCTCAGGCCCTTTCTTTCCCTTACAACACGAAAATTTTTAAGAGGCATTTTTTCAAGCTTGTTGATATAGAGATATGGAAACAATTTTGATTATTTCCACAATGAAAAGTAAGTATGCACCATACAATCATTAAAAAATCTAAGCTTTTATTTTGCAAAACAATAAAAGAATTGTGTAACACCATGGAATCGGCACACACTTGTATATTCCATTTTGAACGTAGTTCTATAATACGTTGGAGGAACATTATTGCAACCCCATAACTATGACTACTCAACCATGTCATGTTCTCTTATCCATTCCGGAAAGATCAAAGAAAGGCCCTTACACTCTCATAGTAACACAAGGACGTGCATAACCAAGATCTTGTGCATTTAGAATTTGTTCGATCCAAGATGTTATATTATTTGCCACTTTCTCCGTGATGTTTGGAAATGTCTCTCAATCAACTTCATTAGTGGGCTCTTCTTTCTCTTGCTCGGTTGATTTTGGCCTTCACTTTCCAAATGTTTTGTGGCATTTCCTACTTGCATGAAGGAATGTCTAGATTCCCTAAAATGTCCTAAAGATGCATCATTGCTTGTCACATTTTGGAAACATGTTTATCATGTCTTGGAATCATTCACCTAGCTTTTCCACCACCAACACCTTGACCTATGTTCCTACCTCCACTGCTTCCATTTTTGCCTCCTCTCTTTGGCACCACTGGTTTTCCATCCCTCTTTGGTAGAATTTTCCCCTATCAAATTCTTTGCCATGGGAACTCCAGAGGATTGTCACCCCATGGCAGTTGCCACCATTGTGTAGAATTTGTTGTCTTGCTGCTTATGCCATGAGAACTTTGAGTAATCTTTGTCCCTCTAATGTCATCTCCATGCCTCCATGTTGGACAATTATTCATCAAAGCATGGTTTCTTTCTTAGAGGTACTCTATCCCTTCCTCCTCCTCTCATTGCATCAAAGTGTGTTTGGTATTTATTTGCTTTATCTTTTCCTAAAGGGATCTGCTCATCTATCTCTATGTCTTCTTTTTTATGTTCTCTCTTTGTATTTGAACCTAGGATGAGCGAAGGTTAAGGACACCACCTAATGAGTAACATGGATGAGTGAAGGTTAAGGACACCACCTAATGAGTAACATGGATGAGTGGAGATTAAGCACACCATGTAATGAGTAACAAGTGTTCACCTCATCCATCCACCATGGATTGAACTCTTTTACAACAACAGTGTACAATTGCACATCCTCATCATTATGAAAGGCTTTCTTAAGATCTTTTCCAAGTATCACCTCGGCTCTCTCCTATGAGAAGCTTGTCATGTAGCAGCGACTGAAGTGCTTAGGATGGGCTAAGTGGGAGCTGCTCCCCATGAGCTGCTACTGCTGAGCCGCCGTGCTCCCCTTGGTTGCCCCACTACCTTGCCTCGTCTGCCCCTTCTGCCCCCTCTGGAGCCCCTCGGCTTCCTCCCCGCCGCACTCCGCCTTTGCTACCTCCTCCTCCGCTTGCTGCACCCTCGCCAGCCCCACCCGCTTCACCCCTGTCACCTTCGCCTCTCATCACCTCTACCTCCTGTCACCTCCGCCTCTGCCCTCATCACCTTCGTCTCTTTCGCCTCCCGCTTCCTCCTCCTCTCCCCTACCTGCGGCTCCCCTCCCTTGCCGCCTCCTCTTCGCTCCCTCACCTTCTCCTTCCCTCCTTCTCTCCTTCTCTCCTCCCCCCCTTCCTTCCCTCGTTTCATCCTTCTTTTCTGCCGCCCCGCCACTTCTTCCACCTCCTCGCCTTCTCGTCCCCTCTCCTCTTTCGCCTTCCGCCATTCCCCCTCGCCCTCCTTGCTCTCCTCCTTCTTCCTCTGATGTTCTTCCTCACCCTCCCTTTTCTTCTTCCTCCCTGCAGCGGTAGCATTTGTGCTTGATAAGGTGAAAGAAAACCTTGGTGGTGACCCTTGGTCTTGCCAGAGGGGCTCTATTGCAACACCCTGGAATCCCAAGCCGTTAAGGTTCTTCTTTCCTAGTACAGTACGAAATTCATTCCCTCCAAGACAAGGCGCTCATGGGCAGAATTGTGGGCCTCACGCCGACAAGGAGACAGGTGCGAGAGGATCCAAGAGAGCTTGGCATTAGAGGGTGACCACATCCAGGACGTCACCATCTATGGAAAAGGCGTATTATTCATTCAGTTGAGCTCCCCCAACACTGTCTCGACACTCATGGAGTAGATCCCCATCCTCCTTCTAGTGTACCTCTTTCCTTGGTACCATGGCTTTACTTACACGGACACGATACACCACGTTCCCCATTTTTCAATTACGCTGCACTTCCCAAGGCTCCCCAAGGAGTATCGAGCCATCCTCCCCTCCATTGGTCGGGCATTTGGCACTGTGCTCAAGTCCCTGCCAGAGTCATCCGCCTTAGTTGTAGCAGATGACGAGGTCCCTAGGATCAAACTAGTGGTTGAGAGCCCAGAGTCCCTCCTAGAGTTGATCCTCCGATAGACCCTCAAAGGGGGCACACTTCGCCAGTGAGTGGAGATTTTTGGGTTACCAGGCTAGTGTCTTTGGTGTAGACAGATGGGTCACCTACCCAGAGATTTCCCCCCATGGCCATGGCCGAGCACCTCCCCCCCACTCCTATAGAGTAGGCAGAGCCAGCAGACCAGAGTCCTACAACCCCTTAGACAAGATTAGCAAGAGTCTCAGACCCCTTGGGTGACCCCCTCAAAAGCGGACTGGACCAAGGTTAAAAAGAAAAAGAAACCAAGCAGAGGGCTAGACACACACAGAGAGAGAGAGAGAGAGAGAGAGAGAGAGAGAGACAAGGTTGCCCATGAGGCACCTGAGGAAGAGCAGCAGCAGTAAGAGACCTTACGTGGGGATCCACCTCCCTCAGTAGAAGGAGCCACCGCCTAGTCAGATGATCCTCACAAGAGGGAGGTTCAGCATTCGCATCCACCCTTGCATCAGTAGCAGCGAGCCCTAGGAGTTCGTGATGAGGCGATGGCAAACGTTAGCCAGATAGTGGCTGGGGTGGAGTAGATCCAAAGCCCAAGCGAGCTTGATCAGCAGGGGGAGCCTGTGATTGCCCTATTCCCTCCATCCCCCTCCCCCTCCAGATCCCTCCCCCCCTTCCCCTCCACTCCCCCCCCTTGGGTTCCCCCGCCCCCTTCTCCCTTGCTCGCCCCTCTTGCTATGCTCACTCTCACCACCTGTCCCCTTCCCTCTGCCCCCCCACCTCCTCTCGCCCCTGCCCCCGCCGCCCCCCTCTCCACCTTTGTAGTAGGTTCCTCATCCTCCCTCCCCTCCCCTGCTTCGAATCCCCTCCCAGCAAGCAAGGGTAAGACGATGTCCCCTTCTGTTCCCTCATCGCAGCATTAGGCCCATTCGGGGAGGGAGCCAAAGGGAGGGGGCTCGTCCTCCAGGTCAGCAGTTCCCCACCTACATCCTGGGTATCCCTTACTGCGGGACTTCTGGAGGTTGGGACCCTGGAATTACTTGGAGATCCCAGAAACTTTTCCTTTACCACTAGAGGTAACGCTTATGGTCCTGTAGCCACATGGAAGGGGGTTTTGATCAACGCAGTGGGCTCTCAAACACACCCCGTTTGGAGGTTCCAGTTTGCCTCCACAGGGTTGGAGAAGTGGACCCCAGAGGTGTTTGATGCTATTATGGGAGATCAGATTTCATGCATGATGGACGAGTGGATGGGAGCATGGGGACTGGATCTTTGGTACGCCCATGGTGCAGAGTGAATTTTTAGCTGAGCTTCACGCGAGGGGAGCCGACATGTGGTTTGGCGGTAGGAGTTATCAAATTGCCGCCGCTTGAGGCAGGATCATGCATACTACTGGTCCCTGGTCCCTTTAGAAGTGTGCAGAGCTTTTCGGGGTGGAAGTCTCCTTCATGATGAAGTGGGCACAGAAGATCGGCATTGAGCCGCGGTACCGAGTACGTTGTCGCATAGACACGGACTATTCGCCCTCCAACCACTGGCAAAGTCACAAAAGGCAGTCTTTCTAGAACAGGCACCCACTCACAGGAGAGCCTTATTCTCTGCACCCCCCAACAAAGGCACATAAGGCAGTCTTTCTCGAATAGGCACCCACTCACAGGAGAGCCTTATTCTCTGCACCCCCATCCTCATGAGCTGGACCATAGTGAGTTGGAATGTGCACGGGCTCGATGACCATGCTTGTAGTCAACCACAGTACCTGATAGGACTTGCAGAGGGAAGTGGCAGAGTAGACAATGGACATCCTTTTGATTCAGGAGCATATGTTCTCAGCAACAAACATCAAACGATGACACCACCTTCTCCCAGGGAGAGGTCCAGAGGAGTGGTCCCCTAGCAGTAGGATGGAGCGGAGGGGTTTGCATCTCAATCTCAGACTTTGGCTCCAAAGGTCTACGATTAGGGCGAGCTTCTCCCAAGACAGACAGTTTGGATGGGAGTTAGGACGGCAGAGTCCAAGATTGGGATCCTAAACGTGTATGCCCCAGTGTGACAGCACCGCCCGGCCTTTTGAAGGAGGTTGTCAGAGTGTCTTCTGGATGTAGACTCTTGGATTATTGGAGGGGACTTCAACAACTTGGAGTTTGGGGAAGACAAGCAGGGTAGTGTCTCCTTCTCTGAGATGCTAGCAGCAGAGCGTAGCACCTGGGAACAATTCATTTTCATGATCAGTGGCAGAGTCCTGTGGTGAGAGCCAGATTTCAGCAAGATACTTGGCAACCTCCTCTTCTCTTTTGGACAGAGGAGACATGATGGACTGCTTGAGAGACTAGACCGTTTCTACGTTGGGGACTGGCTTGGGCACTACATAGAGGCGGCTCTACTAGGATTCTGGCAGGTACTGTTGAGATATCGAGCTCCACTTGCGATATGCCAGGGTGACTGTTGTGCATTTATGTCACCGACTTGTTAGCTGGAGATGCGGTTGGTACACCGCCCACGAATAATAGCTGGATGACAGCTATCCTTATCTACACTAGTTCGTGGCTCAGTTAGTATGCCACCTTAGTTAGTTGAGTTTGGTTTGAGACCCACATATAGGGTTCTTCTATTTCTTTGTATCTGAGTTCTTTTTGGCTTTCACAACTAAGAAGAGGAAAACTGTTTTCAGCCTCCACCTTTGTGTGTATTCCCCCATTGTGATTGTGAGAAAGCCTCAAGTGAGACTCCTTCCCTTTCTCCCACTATCTTCACATGGTATCAGAGCCTTGTTCGTGGTAAGGAGCTCAAGAAAGCAAACCAAGTTCGCAGTGTCCTGGTAAGAGGACAAGTGTTGCTTTCCTTTTTCGAGTTTGGGAGCAAATCTCTGCAGGTAGCACAGCCGGAAGTGCAAGAGTGCACTGTCTCAGATTGAGACGCCCTTCGCGGTGTGGCGAGAGGGCATTATATGCTGCGGGGAATGGGCAAAGCCCTTGGTGACTTTATTTTTCTGATTCGAGGTCATTTCGCGGCCCGTTTTGGAGGCGGAAGTTCTCCGCAGGCACTCAGAAAAAGGCCCTGTTTTTACTGTGCGACCACTGCGTGCGACCACTGCGCGGCTAGTCGGTGGAAAGGTGCCGCAGAAATTGCATCGTATGCCTGTGTGCAGAGATTTTGGGAGTTGTAGATTCATGCTTGTTGCCTGTTGATGCAAAATCGTCACTAGGAAGTGACTGTGTGGTAAAATACCACTTTCGTCAGTTTTGCAGATCTGCCCGTGTGAGGCAAAGGCTGTGTTTTTGCAGTGACAGAATATTTTGCAGTGTTCTGTAATGGCATCTGATTCCCTTTCACAGATTGTCACTGAAAAGCTTGACAAGAACAACTTCCAGGCATGGAAGTTTAGAATGACGAATTTCTTGATGGGAAAAGGCTATTGGGAGTTCATTACAGGAAATGAAGAAGAACCTGTTCTTCCTAATGTTCCCAGTCAACAGGAAATGCAGGCATTCAAAGGATGGCATGAGAGAGCCAGGAAAGTTATGTACTGGCTGTCTATCAGTATTTCGGACTCCATGATTGTGCATATTCAGGATGCAAGTACGCCAAAGGTGGCATGGGATACTTTGGCTAAAATGTACAGCACAAATACGCAGGCCATAAAAATGCAACTCAACCAGGAGTTGCATAATGTGCAGAGAGAAAACATGAGCATCAATGACTACCACATGAAGGTGAAGAAAATTGCGGATGCACTTGCTTCCATTGGGTCGCCAGTGGATGATGACGATTTGGTTTCTGTGACCTTGAATGGTCTAGGAAAGGATTATGCACAGTTCCGGACATCCATTGCCGTCCGTGAAAAATTTCCTGATTTTGAGGAGCTGATTGCTCTTCTAATTTCTGAAGAGCAGAGAAATGGTGGTGCATCTTCTTCAGCAGGAACTTCAAAAGAAACTGTCTTCTACTCAAATGCTGGCAGAGGTAGAGGCAGAGGTAGAGGAGGCCGATCTGCAGGCCGTGGTAGAAATCAGAATATGCAGCAAACGCAAGAAAACCAGTCCTATGCAGGAGGACGTGGTAACTCTAGAGGCAGGGGGAGCCAAAGAGGCCGTGGTGGATGGCAGAGAGGCCAAAATGCAAACAACAATATTGAATGCTACTATTGTGGCAAAATGGGTCATATGGCTAAGGACTGCTATAAAAAGCAGAATGACATTATGAATGGAAAATTGCAGCAAGGCAATTATGCATCCTCTAGTAGACAGGGTGATGACAGAAATGAGCATTTGTTTATGGTGCAGCATATGACAAATTCTGTAACAAGTGCAGAAGAAAGCAATGATGTGTGGTATGTTGACTCGGGTGCGTCAAACCACATGACAGGTCACGCTGAATGGATGCAGGATGCAAGAAAAATGAAAAAACCAGGATTTGTGGAGACTGGTGATGATACTGCACATCCTATTGTGCAGATTGGCAAAATTCCTTTGTCTATGCAGGATGGGAAAAAGAAATACTTGTTTGATGTATTTCATGTCCCGAACATCACCAAGAACTTGGTTTCTGTTGGTCAGATGGTTGAGCAGGGCTTACAGGTCAGATTTAATCCTCATGGATGCTTTGTTGAGGATATGAAAAATAATGGTCGCTTGATAGCAAAAGGAAAGAAAAAGGGCAAGATGTTTATGTTGGATGCGGACATGCCTGAATTGAGTGCAGCAATGTTTGCACATGGGACCGGTGTAGTTGCAGATATTGATATTTGGCACAAACGCATTGGTCATGTTAATATACAGCGACTTAAATCAATGCAAGCTCAAAATATTGTTGCAGGATTGCCTAAATTCAAGGTTGCAGAAATGCACAAGGTTTGTGAAGCCTGTCAATTTGGGAAACAGGCAAGGAAACCTTTTCCTAGGCATGCTCAAGAGAGTAAAAAGCCATTGGAATTAATCCACTCTGATGTGTGGACTATAAAGCTGCATCTATTGGTGGCTGTCACTATTTTGTCACATTTATTGATGACTTCAGCAGAAAACTTTGGGTGTATTTTATGAAAAAGAAAAGTGAAGTGTTTGGGCACTTCAAAGCTTTCAAAGCTATGGTTGAAAAAGAAACAGGCCTGCAAATAAAATGCCTAAGGTCAGATGGAGGGGGAGAGTACCTCTCAAATGAGTTTGCAAGGTTCTTGCAGGAGCATGGTATAAAGCAGCAATATTCATGCAGTCATACCCCACAGCAAAATGGAATTGCAGAAAGGAAAAACAGGCATATTGGAGAGGTATCTCGGGCTATGCTAAATGAAAAAGATCTACCAGATTATTATTGGGCTGAAGCAGTTGCTACAGCAGTCTATATAATGAACAGGACTCCCACTGCAGCAATACATGGCATGACGCCAGAGGAGATGTATACTGGTAGGAAACCAGATATTTCTCATTTGAAGATTTTTGGTTGCATTGCCTATGTCCATGTGCCAGATGAGTTGAGGTCCAAGTTGGATCCAAAAGCTGAGAAGTGCGTCTTTATTGGTTATTCTCTGCAGCAGAAAGGGTATAGATGCTATAACCCTTCTACACGCAAGTTCACAGTGAGCAGAGATGTTGTTTTTGATGAGATGAGCAGCTGGTATAAACCAGTAAATGTGATGATTGATGTAGATGCACAAAATGGTAATGCTGCACAGAATACAGCAGCAATCACAAAATATCAGTGGACCTGGAGTGTCCTCTACCAGTGGTTCACATACTTCGCCATGGACAGGCAGATTGAGATCAGGAGAATCCCCTCAAAGCAATGCAGAGAGTGGTACGCAGGTATCATGAAAAGGAAAAGAGAAGGTAGATCAGCCCATGTTTGATGTGAATGCAGGTCACTCTTATGTGGATGGTGAATCCAGTGGCTCAGAGCAGAGCATTGATGATGAGTTGGGTATTCCTTTTATTGTTACACCTGGAGTAAGGAAGACCAGGGATGTTTTGAGGCACCTGGAAGTGAGCCTATTTTGCGCAGGTCTACCAGGGTTAGGTATCCTGTGGATAGGCTGAAATATGATGGATTTACAGCCATTCACTATGCCTATATGGTCAAAGTGATACAGGAACCAGAACCCACTTCTTTTGAGCAAGCCATGGGAAATGAAAAATGGGAGAAAGCCATGGATGAAGAAATGGATGCCTTAGATGCTAATGCTACATGGGAATTGGTGCCTTTGCCTAAAGGCAAGAATGCAATTGGCTGTAAGTGGGTTTATAAGATCAAGCACAATGCAGATGGTTCTGTGAATAGATACAAGGCAAGATTAGTTGTCAAGGGGTATGCACAGACATATGGCATTGATTATGAAGAAACTTTCAGCTCGGTTGCAAGGATGGCAACCGTAAGAGCAGTCATTGCTATGGCTGCATCAAAGGGATGGTCTTTACATCAGATGGATGTAAAGAATGCCTTCTTGCATGGTGATTTGCAAGAAGAGGTCTTTATGGAGCAGCCAGCAGGTTATGTTCATGCTATTCATCCTGAGTTTGTTTGCAGGTTGAAGAAAGCCTTGTATGGTTTGAAGCAAGCACCTAGAGCATGGTCTGACAAGATAGGACAGTATCTTGTCACTATTGGCTTTCAGATTTCCAAGGCAGATTTCTCACTCTATGTGAGAAAAACAGAGAAAGGGATTATGCTGCTTGTCATTTATGTTGATGATTTGATCATCACAGGTGATAGTGATGAAGATATCCTTCATGTGAAAATGCTATTGAAGCAGAAGTTTGAGATGAAGGATTTGGGAGAGCTGCGTTATTTCTTGGGCATTGAGGTGATTAGATCACCAAGTGGGATACAGCTCTTGCAGAGGCAGTATGGATTGGACATGTTGTCCAAATATGGGATGACAGGCTGTAAGCCTATTTCAGTTCCTTTGGAGCAGAATGTGAAGCTGAGCGCAGATGCAGGTGAGCTTCTAGAAGACACTACTATGTACAGACGCATAGTAGGAAGTTTGATTTACATGACTATTACCAGGCCAGATTTGAGCTATGCTATTGGGTTGGTAAGTCAGTTTATGCAGGCTCCAAGGAAACCGCATTTGGATGCGGCTAGACGCATACTCAGGTATGTGAAGTCCACATTGCAGTATGGACTATTTTATGAGGCTGGGGTTCAGATACAGTTGCATGGATACACTGATGCTGATTGGGCTGGTAGTGTTTCTGATAGACGATCTACCAGTGGATATATGTTCTCTTTTGGGAGTGCTGCAGTCACTTGGAGCAGCAAGAAACAGCCTACAGTTGCCTTGTCAAGCACAGAGGCTGAGTACAGGGGTGCAGCAATGGCTGCATGTGAGGTAGCTTGGTTGCATAAGCTACTCTATGATATGCATCAGTCTACGGATGGGCCCGTTGTCATTTATTGTGACAACATGAGCAGTATACACTTGGCAAAGAACCCAGTCTTTCATGCCAGAACAAAGCACATTGAGGTGCATTATCACTATGTGCGGGAGAAGGTTTTACTAGGTCTTATTGATCTAGTTTATGTCAGCACAGAGGATCAGGTAGCTGACATATTCACGAAAGCATTGGGCGCAGAGAAGCTGCGCAAGTTCAGAGACCTGCTTGGTGTGCAGGAATTGGGATTGAGCTCGAGGGGGAGTGTTGAGATATCGAGCTCCACTTGCGATATGCCAGGGTGACTGTTGTGCATTTATGTCACCGACTTGTTATGGAGATGCGGTTGGTACACCGCCCACGAATAATAGCTGGATGACAGCTATCCTTATCTACACTAGTTCGTGGCTCAGTTAGTATGCCACCTTAGTTAGTTGAGTTTGGTTTGAGACCCACATATAGGGTTCTTCTATTTCTTTGTATCTGAGTTCTTTTTGGCTTTCACAACTAAGAAGAGGAAAACTGTTTTCAGCCTCCACCTTTGTGTGTATTCCCCCATTGTGATTGTGAGGAAGCCTCAAGTGAGACTCCTTCCCTCTCTCCCACTATCTTCACAGGTACCACGATGTCAGCTCGATGTCAGACCACTCTCCAGTAGTACTTCACTTAGATCAGCCTCACCGAGGTCTTCCGCAGAAGGGGGTCCACATTCCAGAGGACCTCCTGTAGGATGAGGAGATCCAACAGGACATGGAAAGGATTTGGGAGCAGTTAGAGATGACACCATGCAAGGGTTGGGCTTCATGGGTGGCCAAGGTGATCTAGAGGAGCAGTGAGGAGCTACAAGCTCATGCCCTTAGGTAGACAAGGACTCTTCAGGAGCGTGAGCAAGCTTTGAGGAGAGACCTTGCCTCCATAGAGCAGCTCAAGCAATAGGATCTAGGTTCTCAATGGCTTAGCGAGAGGTTCGAGAGTGCTTGCCTTGAGCTTTAGGACACATAGATTCATGGGTTGAGTTCTCTTATCACTCTTCCCGGGCCTAGTGGATATCGCAAGGGGACAAGATACAAAGTAGTTTTTCTAAACCACTAGGCCGCGATCGGCAGGAACACAACTGCAGTATCTCCGGGATCCACAAGGCATCCTGCACAATGACCCGCATGAGATATTAGACCTAACTATAGGTTTTTATAGCCAGCTCTTTTAGACAGAGAGGATGACT